>NW_013550611.1:3834829-4162385 GCF_000835455.1 Fonsecaea pedrosoi CBS 271.37
CAATACTACCTGACTACCTGACTACCTACCTACCTACCTAGTTCATATGCATTGCCTGTACTCGCTACACCTATGTATCCGTCTATCTACCCACCCTGGATATACTTGGACGTGGTGGACATCTCCATTCGTCGCACTCGGTAGTTAGCAAGCTATATTCTTAGGGACCAACGACATCTAGGACGGCGCAAACACACGCTCACACACAAAGAACGAGAGAGTAAGAAATAGACAAGTCACCATGTTTCCGTGGCCAATATGCTATTAGCTTAGCTTCATACCCATTCAATCTGTGGTATCATTTAGAGAATTGAAGAACCCTTTGCACGTTTGCACGTTTTGCCCATTTGCCCCAAAACCATCTCCGCCATGCCTGAATTCATGTCGAGACCCTCTCTTCTTACCAATCCTCAAACCCCAAAAACTCCCGATACGCCAATTGTCACTCACTTAACCCCCCCCTTCAAATCGTCAATGCTGCGTGTTGCCGTAATGCTGCTCGACCCATCCCGGGTTCCAGCTCTCGGTGCCAAAGTAATCCAGGTTCGCCTGCACTCCCTGTGGCAGGCCAGCCCCTACCCCGATCTGGCCGCCATTCATATGTTTCCAGTACTCGTCTGCATTGGTCGACGCACTGGCTTCGCCTCCCACGTTCATCGATTCTGTCGTATTCGGGACGCCGCCGCCTAGATGATTCATGTCGCTTCCGAGCGAATTGTGCATCAGGATGTCTGTAAAGGGCGTGTTATAGTCTCGTCCGGTCTGGGTGCCGAACTGCTGTGTCAAGCTGGGGCTTTCACTCAAGCCTTGCGGAAATGGATAATCGTAGCTCCCAAAATGGGGGGTCGGGATGGGCATCAGATGGCTGCTACTGCTCGGCGTACCAAAAAGGTTCGTCTCGTTGGGTGTCATGCTGGCTTCGGAGAACGGGTAATGCCCGTCGGTCGATTCGAGCGCACTCATTGGGGGATTGGGATAGGCAAAGGGATTGTCGCTCGGGAACATGACATTCTTCAAGTCCGGTATTTGTGCATTCCCTAGTTGCGGCGTATATTGATAGTTGGGCGACATGGGGGTCGACGTCGAGGGGCTTTGAAATCCTACGAGCTGAGCATTCTGCACGTGCTCAGAGAAACTCGACATGACCGGGTCGGGGAGAGAGTTTCTCTTGGCCAGTTTGGCCAGATAGTCCGAGGGCAACGTCCTTGCTCGACTGGGCGTGGCCGAGTGTTCTCGGGGAGTGACTTGGTTGCTCACTTCGCCGGCATTTGATCTCTCCTGCTGTGGCCCTGCTTCGGGACCTGGGGGCGGTCGCTTTCGACTGTTTGCTGGAGCAAAATTGAGCGAACTTCGCCGCTCCTTTAGTTTCTCGGGAAGAACATCAAAAAGACCCTGTCAAGGTTGGGAGCAATTAGCGTTTGAATCTCGACACCCGTCGCCAGCTGCAGCTTACCGTCAGGCTGAGTGTACACCGATCGGCAGCCATGCTTCGCTTCGCAAGACTTGCCAGCGTGTCACGTCCTTCCTTTGCATCTTTCAGGATCTCGGTGCTGGTGGGATTGTTCGGATTCTCAATGACGAAGAAGACGAGCGACAGGATGGCAAAGTACGTCGTGTACATGACAAACCAGTACGCACCCACCAACAAACCTCGCCTCTTCATCTCGCTGGTGATGTGAACAATGTTCCGTGCAACACTGATACACGCCGCCGCACAAGCAAAGCTCCTCTTGTCCACGTTGCGCGCTTGACATGCTTGTGATACATAATGTATAAACGGCCGATAGAGCATCATCTGCACGTGAGCGTAGCTTATTCGTAGATGTTGTTGCACCCTATGCACCGTTAGCTCTTGATCGCAATCCCGTCATGTCAATATCTACCGTGACAGGTCCCGTCCAGCATTGTCCGAAGGCCTTAGCTCGCTCGGCAGTTGGTCCATCCAGTTCTGCAGATCCCTTTCAAGCTCACGGATCTTCCTGTGGCTGATACTATAGACCGGCTCGGTCTTGGGGTTTCCCGGCGTTTTCAGCGGATAGATATACCGAACGACCTTTCGCAGAAGCATCGTCAGCCTGGTATGAGCGTTCGTTGCCCTCAACAGAGGAAATGTGCCCGCCGGCATAGGCAAGATTCCTTGCTCCGTGATGTAATCGTCTTCGACCTCGGCAGGATATTCTTGGTCGATGTCGTCTTCGCTCAACATCTGTGGGAGCCCGAGTACAGCGCCCACGTAACAGTCCAATTTGCGCACCAGCCAGAATATTCGCTTTCGTTCTTCCAACTCGATGGGATTGAAATTGATGGGCAGATTGCGGTGCAGGCCCAGCCGACAACACGCCCTCAGGGCAATGCCAATGTATGCGTAACAGGTAGGTAATTTGGCCGAAGACTGCAAGAAGAGGATCATGAAGACGATGGCTTGGATAGTCACCAAATCCCTGCAATCCGTAATGTCGAGCAGTTGCTTGGCGGTGCTGAAGTATTGATATCTGATACATCGTCAGTACAAGACAAGGTTGTCAGAATGAGGCTGAATGGCTCCTACCCCTGTTCTATGGCCTCCTTGTAACCTTTCAGGTCCAGCATGGTGTTGTCATTCTCCGTCTTGGAAAACAGGCACCCGACAGCCATGACCACATAGAGTTGAGGCAGGAATTGAACATGACGATTGTTATATTGCTCGGGATCAGTGTCGTAGACGGCGTGAAGTCGCTTGAAGAATGTCGGTCGATGAATTGGGCGCATGAGAGCGCAGCAGTCGTCAAGGGTATTGCGACACAACTCCACAGCCACCTCTCGGGGAGGCAGATCAATGTGGTGAGAGAGGTTGAAGTCGATCGGTGACGAGTTTGCTGACTTGGGTGACTCGAGGACCTGCGCTATTGTGCGGTTCTTGCTGGGATGGCGGTATTCGGACAGAAACTGGTCGCCAAACTGCGCCCGAAATTTTCTCATAAAGACATAGCCAGAGGAATGACCATGAAAGTCCCAATTGCCATGATCGTCAAGATCGAGAGTGCCGGTCCGGTCGACCATCGATTGGAGTTGAGCATCATCATCGGCTTTTGGCGGGTCGGCGGCTGGTCTCGCATTTGCATTTGCAGTTCCACTGCCAGTCCCATTGCCGTTGACATTGACATCGACATTGGCACCTGCGTTGGCGGGGGCGGTGGCGCCGGTGTTTGCACGACCTGCCTCGATGAGCTGTTCCACGGTCCGCACGTCAAACTTGGGATCGTCCAGATCAAGCCCCGGTAAGACTGAGCGTAGGACTGACTCGGCTTTCTGCAGCCTCTGCTCCAAAGCCTCGATATATTGTGGCGCAGGATTTCGCCTTCGATTCGAAGGTTGATCATATGTACATTCTAGAAAGGCCGCCATCAGTGAATCCATAAGCGACAACAGCATCAAGAGCAAGGATGGGCTTGGACGCCAGTCATAAGGTTCACGCACCGTAGCTGTAGACGGTGCAGTGCGTGCAAGGCTGTTTGCCATCACACTTGATCTTTTTGCGCCGGCACTCATCACAGGCTCGAGTCACCCGTCGTCGTTTCTGCATGGGGACGGTTGGCTTTGTCCCCGACTCACTGGGTGGCGACTCAGCAGTAGGAGAGTCGGGTCGCGATTCTGACCCATTTTCGGCCGGGTGATTTGTGCTGGCCATGGGCGCGGTGGTGGACGGTTCATCTCTCAGAGCCTCGTCGGACGGGCGACCCATCGACTGGGGCGTTATCAGTTCCTGGTCGCCCATCCGTCCTCCAGCCCCAGGCGGCTAACCAAGCGAGGAAAGACTGCGAAAGTCGAGAGTTGCGTTGCGCTCATTCGCTCACAAGGTCGGCAAGACTCGATGCTGGGACAGCACTGCGGTAGGAAATGGTGACGCATACAGAAAAGGCAAAGATAAAATCCACAAGAGCCTGGGAAGGACAGTTTGTCTGGGCCGGTCAAAAGGCTGCCGGATTCGGAGACAGGGACCCCGCAGCTCCGGTTGGTGCTTTCGGAGGAAGACAGCGATATCGCTGAGAATGAGCGACAGGAAAAGAAGAGGGAAGGAAAAAACCAAAACAAAATGATATCCGTGTGCAGAGAAAGGCAGAGCGATTTGGGAATTGATCAACCCCCTTCGCTGGTACGAGCCGTACGACCAAAAAAACCCGCCCACCAGACAACAAGGGAAAAGCGAAAGGGCAAGGGCACAAGCATGGGAAGGGCCTGGGAAAAGGAAGGGAAATGGGCAAAAGGGCAAAAGGGAAGCATATCCACAGCCCATTGCACACCCATTCCACCCACTACCACCGGGCAGCTGTGCCCTTGGGGCGCTTGTTGGTCCCCCACTTGAGCCCATGACATTATTAACCAAAGGACGGGTTTTTGACGGGGACCGTGTGCGTCATTGGACATGATTAGGGTCTCTGGCTGTGCGGGTGGAAGATGGAAAGGGCTGGCTTGATTGCTGGAGACCTCGAAGCGGATACCTGTGCGATGGCCCCCCCCTCCCTCCCCCTCGACTTGTCCCCTCTTCTCCTCCTTCGTATTCCCCTCTTGGGTCCCTGCGAAGCCTGCCTCTTTCTTCCGTTTTTAGGTCTTTCAATAGCGGGAGCAAGTGGGCGTTGTCGTTGGGCGTGGGCGAGGCGACAGGCTGAATGCCAGGTCCATCAAATGCATGCAAACAGTGGATGCTCTCGATCCCATGGCTGCGTGGTGACTGGTGGGCAAACGCCGATCGTATAGTGGTCCTGACCGATTCTTGGAGCTCCTCATGCCTGTCTCTGGTAGCAGCCGTGTCTGTGAAAGAGTCTGGAGTGGTAATGCGAGTGGGTTGGTGTTGAGCAAGGTAGGACAGGGCTGTAGCTAACTGTGACCCGTACCGAGTAGACGCATGGTCAGGCTAGAGAATTCGTGAGAGTCTTTCATGTCTCTCTTCCCTGGAACTAACAGTAGTAGTCTTGGGTGGTGACAGCCGCTTTACCCCCGAGAGAATGGCCACTTTTGTAAGGTCGCGAACCAGAAGGGCAATTTGGGGGTCATATATGATATGTATCTTGTATATTCCGCAACGAGGTCGTCGTCCCGTTGTCCCTCGAGCCTTCTTCCCCCTCTTCTCAATCCCATCAACATCGCTGCTCTCTGTTCGGTCTGTAGCTAAGGCTCGTTCTTCGCGTGGCATTTGGGACCGTCATCCTATCGCGTGGCCGACCGTGCCCACCATTGCTTAACTCCGCCCTAATGAGCCCAGGGGGTCTCGCCGATCGCGCAGGGTTCCAGGGCCAGTCGGATATCCTCAATTTGTTCCCCCCCCTGTATCCCCCTGAGCGCCTGGTTGTGGGTATGGGTAATGGTGAAAAATGTCGCTCGTGGCACGGCACAGAAGCTGCCCTGGGACCACAGGTATATCGCCATATTGCCCATTCGCCAACAAGCGGTGAATCGCGGCTGAGACATGCTCTCAAGGGCAAACGAACATGGCCAAGGGATACCCTAACAAACTATCACAAACATATCCCGCCGCATTGTCTACCTATGTGCTGTGCCGACTACCTGATAGGCCCACCTGTTGCGCCTGTTAGGCTCTGGCGTCGCCTGGTAGCCCGAATCCCAACATCATTGTGAGGGGCAATGATTGCAATTCCGTCTACTTCGCTTTCACCGACGTAGGAGGCTGATCTTGGCCTGTCGCTGTCGTTTGTTCTTCCACACGGACCTTCTCTCCATCCACGGCGGCAGCCGTCATGTTCCCGGGCGAGCCAGCAGAATTGTAAGTCTGTAAATCCCCAAACAACTCATTCACGGTCTCTAGGGTATGACCTTGTGTCTCAGGGTAGAAGAAATAAACCACGACTGCGGCGACCCAGTTGAAGGCACTGAATATATAAAAGTATCGGTAACCCATTTTTGAAAGCGCAATAGGTGAGCATTGTGCAAAGATGAGGTTAACTGCCCAGTTGGTGAACGTGGACAACGAGGTGCCTTTGGCTCGGATGGCCGTCGGGAAGATCTCGCTGCTGAAAATCCAGGAAATGCATCCCAGGCTGGTGAAAAACACCGAGAAGACAAAATACATGGCCACACAGGCGCGCAGGGCGTTGCTACTGCGACTGGGATCTGGTGTCCCTTCAATGTAGAAATGCGAAAGCGTGGCATTGACGCAGAGCGCTGCTCCCATACCAATCATGGATGGTATAAGAAGCTTTCTTCGTCCCACGCGGTCCACAAATGCGATGCAGATGGTGTTGTAGACCTGGGCGAGGGCACCATATATGCCGATAATCATTAGAGACCTGTGCTGTATTAGTACTGGATATCAAATCCCAGATCCCTCGACGGCGAGTGCCAACCTGGTGGTGCTGAAATTAAGATAACTGTAGATACGGGGCCCGTAGCTACTCTCAGATCAGTATCAAGCACGTTGCTTCTTCAAGCACAATCTAATGACCCAGCTATCTTTTGGCCAACGTTGCAGGAAACTTACTAGTTGATGACATTGATCCCCGATGTTTGCGTGAAAAGCTGTATCCCACAAGCCAACAACACCCGCCGTCGGAGGCGCGGCTCACGAAACATGTCGATCCACCCCAAGCGAGACCTTTTCTCCGCTTCAAGATTGTCTTGGATGCGTTTGTACTCGGCTTCAACAAGCTCTTGACCTCGGTGGAGTCTTTGCAGGACCGCATGAGCATGAACCGCGTCTCCGCGCTCAGCGAGGAATCGAGGACTCTCAGGCAGAAACCAAATTCCTGCTGCAAGGACCACGGCTGGTAGCACTTGAAACGAGAGTGGGAACCTCCAGCTGAAAGGGCCGTCGACCAACGAGCTTCCATAGCCGATCCACTGGGCACATAAAAATCTACCATCTCGTTAGCAAGCAGATACAAGGGGACTATTGCCCGGCGGTGAAGCAAACCCAAGTCCGATATTCCATTGTTGCAGCCCAGCGAGAAGGGCTCGATATTTCGGGTGCGCAACCTCTGAACAATAGTTGGGGATCGTGGCCGATAGCAGCCCAATAGCCAGACCAGCGACTACCCGACCTATGATGATAGTTGCGACATTGTTTGCGCCGCCTTGCAGTGCGCCTCCTAGGCATGCTAATATGGCTCCGAGGAAGATGGCGGCCCGTCGACCATACTTGTCCGAGAGCACGTTGAGGAAGAGTGATGATACTATAGCGCCTCCTGTAAAGGATGATACAATTCCACCTGCTGTGTTGTCCGCTAAAGTTCCGTTGCCGAAGCGGTTGACGAAGTCTGTCTGGGCGATCGAAGAGGAGATGATGCCTGAATCTACTCGTCCCACCCGTCACTTATCAGTAAAGTGTCTGCGAAAGAGAAGAGCAGTCGTTGCTGGTCCATCGAGCCGTCGTAGCTCTGCTCCTTGGTGCAGGTAGGTCGCATGGTAGTTGAGGTGATCTCTATTCCATGGAGATCATCGCTGAGAGGGAGACTGCAATGAAACGTACCATAACCAAACAGAAGCGCCCCCAAGCAAGCAAAAGTACAACAGAAGCCTACTAAAAGCATCTGGCTGGCATCTGGAGCTGCCTAGTGGCAGCATTACCTTCCAAAAGTGGGCATATACTCTTGAACAGGTATTGCCGTGTCAAAGACGCAAACTGGGAAGCAATTAAGGTGCTGCAAAGAATCCCAAAATTGACAAACTGAGGGACGAAGTGATGGCCAGGCTATCACAACCAACACTTGTCGAGTGGCACGGTGCTGTCGGCAACAGTGGAAATAGATAGATCATACCCCGGATCCCTGTGGCCACTTAAAGTCTTAATAGGCCCCCCAAAGCGAGCGAATGTCCACCAAAGAGCTGCGCTTCGTATTGCGGTGCCGAGGGTGCGGAAAAGCCGCAGGTGTGAAACCAACTGCCCAGCATTGTGCCACCAACCTCAACCGTGCAGTGGCTTCTGGTTTGGTGTCCAGAGTCCCCGTTCTTAGAATGTACATTGAAGTTTGAGCAGGTTCAAGGCCCAGGGCAGGCCCAGGGCACTGCAAGGCTGCCAGGAGGTAATGGTTTAGGACATTGACAATGAGGGGCCTGATAATTTCATTCGCTGGTTCTTAGGCAAGAGAAGAACAGGGTCTGGCACATGGCGCCGATCTTGTGCGTTTTCGAGCCCTTAGCACAGGCTGTGGGAAGTCCGGTAATGCCCGCCTAAGACAACCTTTGAACTGTTGAGCGTTGGTGCTTGTGAGCCCCGCAGACGGTAGCAAGAAACAAGCGAAAAAAGCTGAAAGGGTTATTTTCGCCCAGTCTGGGCCGCCAAAGAACCGAGAAATCAGGTTGGTTCCAGCATGAATCGGGACCGATAGCTGACCAAGGGCGCTTGCAGTATCTCTGTGCGCAGCTCGGTTTCCCAATTCACCATGACGGGAACGAGCCCAGGTCCCAGTGACAAGAAGTTTAGGAGCAAGTCGTTCAGCCTCTCAAACGTCGGTCGGGACAATCGCTTGGACACTTTTAGCATTCGGCCAACAAACCAGGGTCTTTCGGTATGTAACAGGACAGGATTGCTACTTCCGCTCAATAATATCTGTATCAGTGCCTCCACAGAGATATGTCGATCCAAGTCGTTGTGCACGATGTTGTCCATGAGCTCAGCAAAGAATGCCTCGCTGTTCTCGATCGAGTGCCGGTATTCCCAAATGGCTGTATTGATCGTCATCAGTGCAGCCAACCTGGAAATAATCTGCTTAAACTGTCCCGTCTCCGTGTAGCGTGGGCCGTTGGGACTTGCCAAGAGGTTGTAAAGGGGTTGTCCAGGTGAAAAGACTGAATAGCGCAAGGGCTGTTGATTCCTTGAGATCGGGTTTACTTGCAGGCCTGCTTGAACGAGGGCAAGGTGTTCGGCGCATTTGAGGAACGTGATGAACTCGTCACACTGCTCCACGATCTCATTATGGGCTATAACCTCAGCTTCTTGTTGGGTTGAGTGGCTTGGTGATGACTGGTGGTCAAAGTAGAATGTAGCACCATGACCTTTATAACCTGAGAAAATGTAATCGGACCAGTTGATCAGCATCTGTAATCTGTTGTTTTGGACCAGAGCTGCAGGTCCACCCCGATCCCTGATCTTTTGCACCACAGCCTCCCAGTGCATCCATGCGTATACACGGCGTTCGATACGTGGGTCAAAGTCCTCCAATGCCGCAGCAGAGATTGTGGCGGATATGGTGGCATCTGAAGTGTCATGAGGGAATTGCTGATAGTGATGAAGGAGCAGTTGCGATGCTTTGGCTCGATGTTCGATGGCAAGACGCGTCTCTGGGAGACCTTGGACCCATGCCTGGGTGTTGGCAGCGTGGACGAGAATGGTGTTCTGGAAACACACGGCCCCTTTCATGGCTTCGGGAATGAAGACGGTGAGATACCAATTGTGTGCAAGCGGGCTACGTCTTTCAAACCCATATGAGCACGCTGGCATGACATTTGCGTAGAAATCGAAGAGTTCTTGGTCTTGAGGGCTCAGTTCCATTGGTAGAGCGTCGAACGGGTCGGTCCTTGCAGCACTCAGATAAGATTGCGGTTCCGGACTGAGAGATGAAGGGCCAGCCGATGTCCAGTGCCGTTTCTGCGGTGATAATGAATCGGTGGACCTGGTAGAAGATGGCGGCGTGAATGGAGCATCAGGGACCATATCTGCCAACTTGGCAAAGGCTGTCGATCCTAGACGGAAGGTAGTAGAAGAAGGCTTCGTCCGTGCCACCCCAGGATAGGGAGGTTGACGATCGATCTCTTCGACGGTACCATCCAGGTTCTCTGTTACATCTGCTCCTTCATTTGCCCCCTTTGCAAGGTCCTGAAAGTCCGCGGGAATGGAACGCGCCGTTTGCGGACGTCGCTGGCGCGATCGTGTCTGCGATCTGGGCCTGTCTGGCCTCTTTCGAGTCGGTGCTTCAGCTCCGTCGCCGGCCTTTGTCTGTGAGCGAGCCTCCCATCGCTTCTCTCTCATGTACTCCTGCATGACATGGCGCCGCACTTGGGTGGCATTGGAACCCATCGAGGTGACATCACTATTGTCAATGAACTGAAATCGACGCTGTGGTTTCTTTGAACCAGGGGTAGACATGGTTGGGACTATAGCTGCTGAGGGGTTTCGAATTCTCCCGGCTCAGATCCCAAGGCTGTGTAGGTTGTGGCGATGACAGGTCCCCAGCCTTATTGAGTCCAGCGGACGATCACAGGACAATTTTAAACACATTAGGAGGAAAAGAATATGACCATCCAGTCACCATACAGGTAATAGCTGGTTGAAGATATTAGCACACTCGTCATGACTTTCCGTGAATCTTCAGGAACTTTGCTCGTACATTCAGGGAAGTCCTCGATGTCTGCTTTTGGAAGTGAAGGGAATCCGGCCACCAAGGTGGGATATCCTGACTTTTGAAGACCAACGATCTGCCTTTGTCCGCCGTCTGAGAGTCGACTGAGCAATATACAAATTCGTACTCGAGTGCTCGGCAGTCGCCGGGGTGGGTTGCTTTACGACGGAGAACCGAAATGGCAATTGGTGTGTGTCCAGAATGTCTTGGTAGGGGATGTGGATAGGCAGTCATTGTTGCACTGACGGCGTTGGTGCATGTCAAGAAGGAATAGGCGTGGCCACTAATCACTTTTTCTCTTTCAGGCGGGTTAGAAGTCTGATGCCAGTGGTCTTTGACCAACAGAAATGCTGGGATAGGGTCAAAGAGTCCTTGACCAGCTGGGCTTCGGCTTGATGTTAGTCAGTACCTACTGTAGGGGGTTCTTACCTGTTAGATGCCCATCATTATCTGTTTTGGGGGCTTACCAAAGGCTTAGGAACCATAGCACCAGCCGGCACTAGCAGACGGGCCCAGTCTGCCAGTGTCCCTAGTAGCCTGTACTCGTATGGGCCTAAGGAACCCAGTCGCCCCGGGGTCGGCCCTGCAACAGCCCCAGCTTGGCTATAACTGCCCCGTAGCGAGAGCTTGCTCGGGACCAAACCACACACACGCTGGTCAGATCTTGATTCAGAGAACGGGCTAGATCCTTGCAATCGATGTGCTCCTCTTGAGCCCCGCCGATCGATGTTGTCAAAGCTAATCCAGGTATGAAACCACCTAATTCACGAACAATACGAGTAGACGTTGCGACATGGTGACAAATATAGAGATAGCAATATGGCAACTCAGAAGCAATAGGTAATCAATGCCCAGACAAACTCCTCGTATACAGCTGTGTACTTTGGTGCTGGCTGAAAGCGCCCCATGCACGACTGGTACTTTTGCGATTCATAGTATGTTGCGAAACGAGGATCATGGGAATGTAGCCAGACACTGGCCGGCTCTGCGAAGCAAATGTAGGGATATGCCCTGGATGTTTTGACGGCTGCAGCTTATAGCCAACTCCTTATGCCTATCATATTTTGATGTTATTTACATAGGGCCTTGCGCACACATAAACGGGCGTCTACGCTGCACTGGGCAAATTTATCTATCTCTTGTTTTGTTTCCATCTTATTCCCTTCAAGGACGTTCTTTCACTGATATAAAGCGGTCCAGGCTCCGCCTCTGAACAGTACAGAATCACGTGTGATGGCCGAGGAGGGTTCGAAGAACAGACCGGAGGATATGGAGCGGCAAAGGGTATTTTTGTGACCACGGTAGGTAGCGACAATGAGATACATTGTTCACTGAGGCCGTTGAGACGCTGGCTGTCGTCAAGGTGAGATCAACGTGGTTGCCAATGGCTCACCATCCTGTCTATAGCACCCTCCGTATCCGGTTTGAGGACGACGGAGATGAAGCGACAGGAGCTTTGTGGAAACTTGTGACGGTATGAGTGGGCAAAATGATGCGAAACTGGACAAGGACACGGCTGGTGACGGTTTTTGCTTTGCTGACCGGCCGCGAGATGCTTCCTGTTGGTCCCTCGCCCAACCTGCAGCGCCAGCCATTGGCTCCTTTGTCGCAGATTTCCTCTCCAGCGAAGTCTCCAACACTCCAGCCGTCTCAGAAACTGCCTCAGCCAGTGGTCATAACTCCTTGGCTGGCTTCTTTGACTCGTCGACTATCCCTATCTGAATCTCAGGTCCAAAACCACAAACCACCCCGGGCGACATCGACTACGGACGGTGCCGACAAGTAGTGGAGTGTCTGTCGAAAACTCCCCCCCCCTTGGACCCTGAGCTTTCCTCGTCTTGCACTTACTTGGGCCACCGTCCCTGCGCCTTTGCTGCAAACTACCCGTGCACTTACTCTTACACTGCATCAAGCGGTGTCTACTTACCAGTCTCGGCCAGCTGTCAGCCAGCTCGATCCTTTCATCAAACTGCAGGTCCCATTAAACCACCGTGCAACTTTTACACGGCGAGCTCGACAAACACGTTCAACAAACGCGCCTAACCGCTGGACACGGTTCGCGTTTGCCAATCCGCCGCTCATTCTGTTGAACCTGCGCCAAACCACACTGGCATTTTGCCTGCCACCGCAAGCGGAAAATCGTCGACACGACGATAACTGCTGAATCTCAGACTTGCCCGACACCTCTTTGGTCGTTCACAAAGTCCAGTCAATCTACAAACCATGGCGCAACCGACACAATCCATAAAATGCGTGGTAACTGGCGACGGTGCCGTGGGCAAGACTTGTTTGCTGATATCCTACACCACCAATGCGTTCCCCGGCGAATACATTCCCACAGTCTTTGACAACTACTCCGCCAGTGTCATGGTAGATGGAAAGCCCGTTTCACTGGGATTGTGGGATACAGCAGGACAAGAAGATTATGACAGATTACGCCCATTATCGTATCCGCAGACCGATGTCTTCCTCATATGCTTTTCCATTGTCTCACCTCCAAGCTTCGACAACGTCAAGGCAAAGGTACCTACTCATCACGCTTGATAATCTGATAACGTTGAAACTAATAGCCTGGTTGTAGTGGTATCCCGAGATTGAACACCACGCCCCCAATGTACCCATTATCCTCGTCGGAACAAAGCTAGATTTGAGGGAAGACAAAGCAACAGCAGACAATCTTAGGGCAAAAAAGATGGAACCGGTGTCCTATGAGCAGGCACTAGCGGTGGCGAAGGAGATCAAAGCGGTCAAATATCTTGAGTGTTCGGCACTCACACAACGAAATCTAAAGAGTGTCTTCGACGAAGCCATCAGGTAAGAGACCACTCACTTCCTCCATGACGTGTATGGTACTCATCTTACAACAGAGCCGTCCTCAATCCTCGGCCTACGACAACCAAGAAGAAGTCGAGGTGTACCATCCTCTAGTGGTCTTCAGGGTCCGGTTCTGGGGTTGGGGACGTTTTGGGATTTTGCGTTGGTTTGACTCCAGGTGCATCGCAAGAGGTGGATATAGACTTTGTCTGCGTTGACGTTTCCTCATTCCGAAACAATATGGCCTTCGTGTGGGCTAGCCAGCTTCTGAATGCATATCAGAAAGATTTGGCTTGGGGATGGTCTTGCGCATACGAATAATACAGCGGCAATCTAGGTGGGAAAGAAGGCGTTGATATAGGAAGGGATTCGCATCCGACATCTTGAGCGGCGGCACCAGCAGCGTCAGCGGTAGCAAGCCCCCTCCAAGACCACATTGCATTTTAGTAGTACAGCGAAATCTTTGATCGGTCAATGCTTCACACGAGACAGTCGACTGGGATGAATGTCCCCACGGTCATCCTTGACCTCGCTGCCAACCACAACAATGGCATTTGCACCAGTCTCGGGCGGGCCCTTTTTCTTGGAATCGACCTTGTCGCGCTCAGCTTTCTCCTTCAACCTTCTTCGTTCCCTCTCTTCTTTGAGCTTGTCATTTTTCGTTTTGATTTTGGCCTTGCGGTCCTTACTCTTGCCACCACCACCAGCAGTCAGCTCTACATTTATCCTTCGACCTTTGCTTTTCTTTCCTTGCCTCTGCGACTGTTGTTCCCCGAGATTTCCCTGATCACTGGCTGCGCCTGTTTCTCCATCTTTGCCATCAGGGTCAAACATGGAGTGGTGATATAGCTTCAGGCATGTCTTCATTTTGTCGTAGTTGTCGAATTCGACGAACGCAAAGCCTTTGCTTTTCCCAGTCTTTCTATCCGTAGAGAGGCGCACAGAAGTCGGAGAGAGTTTCGAGAAGTGTACTTTTATTTGCTCTGATGTGGTCTCAAAAGGTAGATTGCCAACAAAAACAATAAATCGGGTGGGAGTCGTCGTTTTCTGTTCGTCGTCATTTTTCTCTATTTTTGAGGCTTTTCGTTTCTTGTGTGTCTCGGGGACTTGCTCTTGCGGCTCTGCATTGCTTGCACTTGTTTCTGTTGAAGTTGGATCGGGTGTAGGAGCGACCGTATTGACAGCTGCAGGTGTTTCTTCTCCTTTTCCATGATCTTTCGACTTTTTCTGCCTTTTTGCTCTCCTCTCCGATTTTTCTTGCTTCAGCTGTCCCTTCGACTTTGCGCTTGCGGGGGGATTCTGTGCGACTGTCTGAGATTTTTGGTCCGACTGTGGTCGAGTAACGATCGAGTCATCCTGAGCCTGATCCTGGCTCTGGGCCAGATCTCTCTTTCTCTTCTTGGACATTCTCGGATACTGTCAAGACAATAGGGATAATATCTTAGTAAGAAGGGATCAGTACATAATCTGGCGGACAAAAGTAGTCATTCAAGGCACCATTGTAATAAACTTGTGCGAGATTGGAAAATTTGACCTGCGGACCTGGTCGGCTGAAATAAGTCACCAGGGAAGATCGGAGGGCAACGTCATGGGCCCCCCGAGGCAGCCGCCAATCGACCACTTAATTAACGGGTCTTCCTCTCTTAACCTTATAGGCTTCTAGTACGCAGGGTCAAGTGTCCCAGTAGTATTGCCCCATACATCAACTCCAAGTTCCGCCTAAATGCCTACCTGATACAGCGCAACCTGTCCGGAGTACCTCGTACACCTAGGGGACAGAGTACCAATCTTTCTCTTCTTTTCAAGGTTGCCTTGAGGTTCGGGTTCCAATAAAGTCCATTTCCACTATCCTTAACCTGCGTCGGTCAAGACTCTTGCCAACACCTTCCCTCCGCTATGATTGACAGATAAACAAAGGCACTCATCGTCTCTCGTCCCACGCCTCAGAAGCTCCCCCTCAGCCGCTCACTTCCAGCACCACCATGGCAGTCTATGCCTCTCAGCTTGGGGCCAAAGGGCCTTTCCTGAATCATGCTCCTGTCCTGCCAACCCATGCGCCTCCAGCTGGTACGTTCTTGCCTGGCACAAAGGTCCAGGTGGGAGATCACAGAGTCATCATCGAGCGCTATCTTTCCGAGGGCGGCTTTGCCCATGTCTACGTTGTCGTCCTCCCGCGGCCCGTCGATGGAAACCAGAAAGCTGTGCTCAAGCGAGTGGCCGTCCCTGACAAGGAGCATCTGGCCAACATGCGGACAGAAGTCGAAACCATGAAAAGGCTGCGGGGCCAAAAGCACATCGTCAAATATATTGATTCGCATGCATCCCAGCTAAAAGGCGGTGGATATGAGGTGTTTCTTCTCATGGAGTTTTGTCAGGGAGGAGGGCTCATCGATTTCATGAATACCCGTCTGCAAAACAGATTGACCGAACCCGAAATTCTGAAGATCTTCACGGATGTGGCTGAAGGAGTTGCGTGCATGCACTACCTGAAGCCTCCTTTGATGCACCGAGACCTCAAAGTAGAGAACGTTCTCATTGCCACAAGTGGTTCGTCAAGAATATACAAACTTTGCGATTTTGGTTCTGCGGCTCCCGCCAGACCTGCTGCCACGACCGCTGCAGAAGGACGTCTGATCGAAGACGATATAAACCGCCATACGACATTACAGTACAGAAGTCCAGAGATGATCGATGTCTACCGGAAACAGCCCATCGACGAGAAATCCGATATTTGGGCTCTTGGAGTGTTTCTGTACAAGCTCTGCTATTACACCACCCCATTTGAAGATGTTGGGCAGATGGCCATACTAAACGCCAAATTCAAGTTCCCCGGTTATCCACGATTCTCGGACCAGCTCAAGCTGCTTATTGCCTCCATGCTTCGGGAACGACCGACAGACCGACCAAACATATATCAGGTGCTGCAAAAGGCGTGTCAGTTGGACGGCCGGGACTTGAAGTTCGAAAACATCTATGCTCGACGGACGCAATCAGAGAGTCGTAAAGACCAAGTGCTTCCGCAGCCCTCTAGCTCCCAATCTAGAGCTGGCGCAACCTTGTCTCCTCCCAAACCGGCAGCTCCTCTAACTGTTCCTGATATCGAACCAATGCGACGGGGGCGACCCACCAAACCAGTATCTCACCATGGCTCAGCAAAACCAAGCCCGTCGCCATTACGAATGATGGACAATGCGCACCCTGATCCCTTCGCAGCGCTGGACGGGAACAAGGGTTCAGTCGAAGATGAGCTTTCTTCAAGGTTCCCGACGCTGGATCAGTTCTCGTTAATGACTGACAAGGGCCACAAATTTGCGTTTGACTCTCAGCCGGAGAAAAGGAGAGAGTCTGTCGACCCCAATCTTGCACAGCGAGTCACCAATGCTCTAGCGGATGATGCATTTGCGAGACCTCCCAGTCCAGCCAAGTCGAAACCAATCGTAGAGAAACCACTCCCTGCTAGTAAATCGCAGACTGTGTTACAGCACAAGAAGTCTTTGGAAGATAAAGAGACGCCTGCAAGAGCCAATGCTGGAAATCCGCCACCGGTCACTGCGCCAAAGCCATCAATGGTGTCTACCGGCACCATGACGACGCCTTCACCACCCCCAACCACGGATGCCAAACCGCTTCCAGAACGTCCAGTACACCGCTTTCCTCCCAAAGAGCTGTCATCAACGCCGCCATCGGCGCACAAGTATGAGACTATGGAATTGCCTCCCAGGGAGCCTCGATCTGCTCGTAACAAAGACGTATCAAGGCTGGCAAATCTACTCAGAGAAGACGGGCTGAGGTCACAGCTTGCTGGGGACCTGGAGCCAAAGTCGCCAACTTCATCACGCCCATCTTTAGAAGGGGGTCGTCCGACCATGCGAGAACTCAATTCCGGGGTGAGCAGGTCAAGGTCGCTCAATTTCAGGAACCGACCCGCCAGCGTTAACATCGGGGCGCGACCGACTCACATCAAAGACACGGAAATCAGGAGCCTTGATTATGAAACGACATTTAAGAGTGCGGAACCTGAAATGGCGCCCTTGACCCATGTCGAATCGGGAACAAATATTACCTCGGATGTGGACTTCCTCAAGGCGAGAGAGGAGGAAGAAAAGTCGCGCAGACACCATAGAAGGCTAGGCAGTGGTTCAAGACACCTTAAAAGAGCGAGTCTGCCCTCGATCGTGCCTAATATAGCGGGAACGACCAAACTGTTGGCAGGCAAGTTCGGAGACGCCTTTAAGATGTTTGAAAGCAATAACGACCCGACTCATCATCGACAGCGGAGTGATTCACCTTCCCGCGACCCCATCAACATTCTAACCCCAATTGCAGGATCTGAGGCCACAGATCTCAGCGATGACCGGCTGCCATGGGATGACATGGAGGATCTATCGCCTGAGATGAGACGGGAGATGGAAAAGCGCAAACTCGAGGCTGAAGAAAGAAGAGTAGCTCAAGCAGCCGCAGAATACAGGCAGCGACTAGCAGCAAGAGGAGGCGGGACCGTCGGCAGCAATGCAGGGGTGGGAAGGTCAGCCACCATTCAGAACAGGATGAAGTCCTTGCTGAGCGAGAACGATCGACCTGCGCACAAGACAGCCACCGGCTATGGTCACTACACCGAATCTCCTCCCCCCCAGCACGGTTCGCCGGACGACAGGCGGCTACCTCAGCCGTCCAGAGCGCCCCAAGCTCATTTGACCGGGAAAATGGAAAGACACGGCCTCCCTGAAGTTGTGGCATCTGCACCGGCTTCCTTGACTGATCTTAGCAGAGTAGAACCCCGCGGACAGAAGCCGACTGCACCACCGAAACCAAAGGTGCTGCGGACGGGCGGTATAGCAGAGTCGGCCGTGGTGAGCACGAGTGAAGCGAATCCCGCCGCTACGAACGTGGATGAAGACTGGGAAGCCAACTTCAACAGAAGATTCCCCAGTCTTGCTGGGATTGAAATGGTGGAAACCTCGATAGATGGGCCAAAGACCACAACCACGGTGCGCACGAAAGAAGTATGACGGAGAGTTAGAGAGTACATGTAGAATCTATGCCAAGGAGACGCATTTTCTATTTGAACTTGACACGGCCGTGTAGTTGACATCGAGGTGAATGAGAGTGAAGTGAAAGTTTGGGTGGTTGACGAAGGGTGCAATTTATGAACTGAACACTTGTGTCTCTCTTCCTTTTCCGACCTCATCTTCCACCGCAACTGCCTCTCTTCTTCAGTATCTAGACACGATCTTTTCAAGCCTCAGCATAACCCTCTTGATTAACAACACCTACGTGGTACAACACGATCTCACTCTCACCTGCGCTGTCCTACCAGGCTCCGTATGGCACCATACAAGGCTTTGACCCCTCGGCGTGGGGCGGCGCCGGCGGTTCGCGCTTCAAACGCCCAAATGGCCAATAATCCGCAGTCACCCGCCGATCGTAGCAAGGATCATAGAGCTGGACCCCCACAAGGCACGGGCACTGCGAGTGGCGCTGGGACACCCACTATCAGGGCTGGAAGAGTTGGCAGAGGCTTTCGAAATGATCCCACACAACGCGTTGTCCGTCACCAGAAGACACCATACGTCTACAGAATCGGCATACGCCTTCCCAAGGAGAAGTTGCGACAGTTCCCGCGGTATAACGGCAGGGTTCGCAAGTTTGTGTCCGACGGTCCTGGGTCTTTTGTGACTCTGAAAGTTCCCCAGTTGCATACCATCATCAGTCGGAGAGGGCAGCATACTTCACCAAATACAGTGGCAACAGGGGTCTCGTCGGTCACTTCTCCTCCATCACCAGAGACGGTTCGGTCTGGGGCGCCATCTATCTTCTCCGAGATCACGCCCTGCTCTGATTTCAGGACTTCAGCCACCGACGAGTCTTCACCGCAAGAAACCGGGGCAAACGACGGTCTGCGTGACGGGTGGAGTGGCACCGAGCACGAACTTCTGGCTGGCACAACTCGATCTGTTCTTGGACCCCTTGACAAGTCGTTTGCTTCCCCCGACCGCCCCCGAGCCGACTTTGAAGACTTACCCGTGGCCGAACGCCTTCTGAGTAACCCCAACGGCAACGGCGACGCGATGGCGCCTGTCAAGGATACCAGCAACGTGCACAATACTATCAAAGACATTATCCAACATCTGACCGACATCCAGATCCAAACCCACGGCTACATCCCCGGCACGCAAGATTTGTTGGTTGACAAGTTGACTGATCTAACCAACTCGCTTTCCCAGCTAAAACACCAGACTTCGCCTACCGAATCTCCCAACAATTACATCCATCAAGTCGCAATTGCTCCGGAGATAGTGGACTACGTAGATGATGGCCGCAATCCGGATATTTTCACCCGAGATTTCGTGGAGAATGTGCAGAGAGGCAATGCGGTGATTAACGGCAAACAGCAAGCATTCAGGGAGTTTTCGGAGATTTTCGCTCAGAAGCTTAAGGAGGGAATCCCGGGCGTGAGTAAGGAGGTAGAGAGGGTATTGAGAAATGCTGGTTTCGATGAGGAACATGATGCTACGACGAATGGAGATGGACGGATGGATTCACAGAAAGAGGAATCAAACAGCAACGGCACAGCAAATGGATGATGGCCAGTCAAAGGTTGACACTTACATCGTGTCTACGAGAAACTCACCGTGCCAGCGAGGAATATTGATCGAGCCAAAGAGACTTACGGGAGCTTTGAGCTGACGAGCATTTTTGACGACAGGAATGAAGATGGAATCCCACCAAGTTAGTGGGAAGCTTCACAGGCTGGAGAACAGTATGGTTCTGGACAGTTACACGTAAGCATGCTTGGAAACACCAAGAGCTGGAACGGATGGGCTGGCCATTGTTTGACAAGGAGAAGAAACAAGCCATGCCCGAAGTCAGTTGTTTAGCCTAGCAGAGTGCAGAAGCGTGTTGGATGCGTCTTCATGTTCTCATCCTGCAACGAGGCTGAACTGGCCGCGACTTGGCTCGAATCGAGCAGCTTGAGCTTGACCGGAGAAACTTCGCCAAAAGCTCCCCGTGGGTTGGCGTCATTGAATAATAATAACCAAAATGTCATGCCACCGAAACAGTCTAAAGTAGCATCTCATTACCTTGTACATGCACAGTCGTTAAGCTCTACGTTCCGTCATTCCAGCATCTTCGTGGTGATCAATCCGCGATGACTGCCTCTCCAGCTCGTGCTCTCCTCGCCAAGCGGGTGTGTCGTTGCACATCCTCGAAGCTGCCATCAGGTTACCCCCCAACATCAAACCCCCGTCTCACTCGACTACTCTCGAGCAGCACTCATCACAATGAGCCCACAAGTCCGCAGCCCTCGTTTCCCTCCCAAATCCCGACCTATGGCTCCTCGGAGTTGCTGCGCCGGAAATACCAGAAGACGAACCAGGAGACGGATGTCAGGAGGGACAAGGCCGAGCGAGCCAGGACGGTGAAGCGCATGCGCTGGGCTGGGTATGGGATTGCGGCTTGTACTTTGGCCATGTTTGCAACTATATCACTATACCCGGATCCCAGAAAGGAGAAACCAGCGGAAGCGTCCTCGAACGTTGTACGGCTCGACGCACCACCCTCCATCACCAACACCCTCGTCGACCCCTCTTCCAAGCCTCAAGACGTCGAGCAGATCCCCACTGGCACAAGCTCGATTCCCTTCTTCCCTCGAATCATCCACATTGCATCTGACGCTCCGCCATCTACCCCAGCATCTGCCAACGAAGGCACTCAAGCCGACGTGGAATACCAATTGGTTGGACTGGGAATTCGCACCGTGTCAATCCTTAGCATCCAGGTCTACGTGGTTGGCCTCTACGTTGCTGTCCCAGATATTGCCGCTTTGCAGAAGCGGCTCGTCGAAGCCGCCGTGCCGCCCAGCGAGAGCGTCGCGACGACCCTCGTGGCCGGCGAGAAATCCCAGCTGAAAGAGCTCCTGCTCGACCCGGTCCGCGGAGAGCAGATCTGGAACGACATCATCAAGGATGGCCAGCTCCGCACGGCTTTCAGGATCGTCCCGACGAGAAGCACCGACTTCATGCACCTGCGCGACGGCTTCGTCCGGGGCATCACGGCGCGCTCGGCCCATTTCGCGTCGGACAGACACGACGACTCCTTCCAGGATGAGTCGTTCGGCGCCGCGCTCAACGAGTTCAAATCCGCGTTCGGAGGTAGCGCGAGGCGGAAAATGCCCAAGGGCGACATCCTCCTCCTCGTCCGCGACGCGCAGGGCAAGATGACCGTGTGGAACGAGGACCACAAAAAGGGCGATCGCATCCTGATGGGGGTGGTGGCCGACGAGAGAGTCGGCAGACTCTTGTGGCTGGGCTATCTGGCCGGGAAGAACGTCAGCAGCGACGAGGCCAGACGGAACGTCGTCGAGGGATGCATGGAGTTTGTGGAACGGCCAGTCGGGACGGTGGCGGCGCAGGTTGTATAAAACAGACCTCGTTTTCCCTCCAGCCCGTCTAGAGTGGACATGCGATAGAGTGAGACAGACGGACCCCAAATCCTGGAGATGGAAGTCTCACTTGAGCTGGCAAAGACCTATATTTTACTGATATGCCTGCGATTTGCCGCCCGAACTCGACTCCCCCAAATCATAGTCACCCCCTTAAAAAAAAGGGCACCTGTAAGATAGCGAAGCAAGGACTAAAATGGAAAATGGAAAATGGAGACCAAAATATGGTTTCAACAAGAACTAGCTTGGTATCTATCTACCTACCTGTTTAGTAGTATGACCGGAGCAGGTGAGGGACTCATCATGGGATTTGATTTGATGTGATTCGGTTCGATTCGTGACGACCCCAATGTGAGGGATGAGGGACAGAGAGCATATTACACCCTAAACAAAGACCTGAAGTACTACTCACTATACACAAGGTGTATGTCACCGCGAGCTTGCGATCTAGCGACTGAGCTGGCTGGCTGGCTGACTGATTGATTGACTTGAGCGAACGAGCAAAGAAACTTGATTCTGGGGTTTGATTTGCTAGGCACCTCTACCATCTCTGAAGCTGTGGTGGATGCCTGTCCCGGTTCTTGTTCCAGTGGCCTCTGCGTATTGCGACTGCTTTGACAAAAGGATGTTTGAACGCTTTATATGCAGGGCCTTTTGCTGGGCTGAGGGAGACAGAATGGCGACAGACCGCTAAATAGTGCATGATCAGCATGGTCAAGCTGCTTCGCTGGCTAGATCTGCCCTGATTCACAATAACATGGGATGGGAGAGGAAAGATAACTCGTGCGCGGTTATAACATATATCGGTATATTTCATCTATCACTCTTGGGCCTTTTGTATCACGAGTTCTTCTGCCTCCACTTCAAGCACGACGGAGTGTAGCCTCCGCCGGTTCCAGTCACATAAAAATCCAACCGCTGCGACTTGACCGGCGCAACGGCTCCATTCCAGACGCAATCGCATTGCATTGGAATGAGTGTCTTTTTTGGTATCAGGGTTGCGAAGCCGTTTACAGGGCACCTGCAGCGCTCAAGAGGTCGTTGAGTTGGCCCTTCTTGGCCTGCAGATCCGAGTTGCCTCCAATGTGCTTGTGGTCGATGAAGATGTTGGGGACACTGCGCTGGCCGGTGATTTCTTCGAGAGCGTCTTGGATTGCGGCGCCATCATCTGCACAAGAACGCCAAAAAGTGTCAGCCAACTCCCAGAAGTCAAATACTCGAGGCGCACATCATGGACAGCGCGGGGGAAGACAACGAGAAAAAGAAAAACATACCAACTTCGTCCAGCTCGAGCAAGTAGTATTTGGCATGTGCCCCGTTCAGCAGCGACTTGGTTGCGCGACAGTAGGGGCAGTAACTCTTGGAGAAGACCACGACGGCGTTCTCGTCGATGATCTGCTGGGCCTTCTGTTTGGCGGCGGACATGGCTGCGGGTGATACTGAGGGCGAGGTGAAAAACGTGCGGACGAGGCTGCGAAACGGGGAAAAGATTGAGGAAGCTATGGTTGCGGTATTGACTCTTGATCTCGAAGATATGAGAGAGGTGGGCTTGGTTTTTATATTAAAACTCGCCCGCAAGAGACTAAAACCGCTCTCGTCTAGACTTCTAGTTTTCCTGGCGTTGTTCGGGAGAGGATTACCAATGAGGAAGGACAGCGATTGCGAAATCAGCGCAGGGGGGTGAGAGAGGCGCGTGCAGAAGATGAGGGGGGATTTTGGGCAATGCAGATTGACAAATCTTGGAGGCCGATGACGATGATGATGGAAGCAGCAGCAGGAGGAGCAGCAACAGCAGCAGCGGGAGCAAACAGGAGGGGTTCGGAGTAGCCTGAGTAGGTTATTGCAGGGCAAACGGAAGAGACGGCGATCAGTCATCACGGCATAAGGAACAATTTGAAGCACGATTAGCCGGGAAATCCAAATATCGGGGAATTTCAATACAGTTAGATCACAGTGTCTCTTAAACTGGCGGGCATGGGCTCTTGTCTGTCACTCCTCCCAGCCTTGTGGCCACGAGGCTGCGTAAGCCGCCCAAGGCCACGATTATCAGCTATGAGGACAAGGGAAAAGTGCTCAGGATTTCGACTTTTTCATGCTTGTACATGGGGTATCTGCCTTTTTGACACATTCAATCTGCGACAACTGATTTCGCCCCGTATCACCAACTGCCCAGGAGATGTCGTGGCCGTTGACTCTCGAATCGCTCTTCCTCTCCCAGCCTGTGCCTCCAGGCTCCTGACTGAACACGGTCTCTGATCTCCTTTCTCTCCTATCGAAAAACGGACTCGAAAAATAGTCAAAAGCCTGCTTTGCCGCTCCCTTGCAGCTCTTTAGCGAAAGACTGCTCCACACACAAGAATCACCACAGCAAACACCCAACGAGGGACAAAAAAACTAACGAATCACTCCCGCTAAAATTGCAATCATGGAAACAGCAAGCACAGGCCGCACATCCCCCTTCCCACCTCCCACCAACAATCCCTCGCACAAATGAAAAATCAAGCCCACGTCTTGTGAATGTGTGTACACAGAAGAAAGTGGTAGTGCCGTTTCTGGCCTTTCCCTCACATAACAACACAGCACCCGCATCCCTTCTCCTTGACCTTCTCCTCCATCTCGTCTTGCTGCATCCGCTGCACCTGCATCCTTGTGTTCGGTTGGGTGGGCACAGATGTGATACCGCCCATGGTAGTGCTTTGCACGGGATTCGGGACTCGCGGCATCGTACTGTATCCGCCATTCACGCTTCCTCCCGTACTCGGCCTCATGCTACCAGCCCCAGAGTTTCTGCCGTTTGGCCTGGGTTTTAGAGGCCAGGCACTTCCCTCATCTGCGCCGTCATTCTCCTTTCCGTCCGGCTCTGTCGACTGGGGAATGACTGGCGAAGGCGACTTCACCTGCCCATTGCCCGTATGAATCGCGAGAGGGGAGAAGTTCCTGTCATATGTGCTCGGCACCGCGCCTTGGTCTTGCCACTGTGCTTGTTGCTGTCTGCGGGCATGTGTGGGGATGATCTGTTCTTCGGGAGGAAGCCTTGGATCTGGTTTATACATTGTAGCAAGCCACGGCGGATCTCCCTCTGGTCGATTCACTGCTGTCCGAGGGCGATCGAGTTCTCCGGATCTCGTTCCCGGTCGCTGGGTCGTGGAAGGTGCTGCGCCTGGTTTGGCATTTGTTGAAGGTTTCCTAGCCGTGGCAGATGTCTTGCGTCCGGCTGACGTGCCTGGCGGGGAGCCTTGGGCTCCTGTTTTGGGTCGGTTTTTGGTGGGGGATGATGATTTGGATGTTAGTTGCTTGTTGGGAACAGGTGTCGGGAGGAACGTAGAGTCGCCCTCGTCCTGCATCGTCTGACTCCCTATACTTCCCTTTCTGGTTCTGGTCTTGAAGACAGGGATACCCTCTTCGGGACTCATACTGTTACTAATAGTGCGCTTCCTGACCAGCGGGGTGTCTCGCTCAATTCTCTCTTGCGGTATGGGTAGAGGACTTGACGTCAACACCGGTATCTTTGAGCCTGATTTCCTCAGCGTCGGACTCAGGTATAGCTGAGACGACGGGGTCTCGGCTGCGATCTCCTCGGGCGTGCGGAAATCCCAGTTTGCTCTTTCGTCCTCTTCTGCTTCTGGCAGAGGCTCAGGCAGTCGAGTTTTGGTCTCCTCGGACTCCACCCTGCGGTATTCGGACGCGTTGCGGTCGTCACTTCGTCGACCTCGACTGGTGTCTCGTGGCGTGCCCTTACTCACGCTCCTCCTCGCCTTGGCCAGGTTGATGCCTGCCGCCTGCAATTCCTCGCTCTCAATCTTGGCCAACTTGTCCCGATGGATCCAGCCCTCCGGGTCATCGTCGGTCGGCCGGTACATGTTCTCGGGGATGTCATTGTCGGCCGGGGTTTGGCTGACATTGCCACTACTCGGATTGCTCTTGTAGAGATCGAGCAGGCTGTCCGCTTCACTCCCACTGCGTATCAGGCTTGTCTCCCGCTGTCCCAGCTCTTCAACTCGATTGTGCGGAGCGGCGGTTGCGACGGCCGGTCGTCCATTGACACCGGTGCTGTCTTTGCGGTTCGGCGCCAGTGCGGTCAACGGCGCACGCGTGGATCCCGAAGAGTTCTGACGCAGCCCTCCAGGGCGTGTTTTGTTTGTTGCGGTCGTGTTCTGGCGTGTCATTTATTTTTCCCATGTCAGTTTATTCTGTCACATGAAAATAACGAAAACAAACTCCCCCCAAAAACAGGAAAAGATCCCAATTGCATGGGGGACAGCGTGTAACGAACAAACAAAAAAACCCCTGCTTCTGCCCACACCGAGCGCGAAACTCACCTCTTGACTACTAGCGGAACCCACTGCATCGTACGGCGGCCTGGCCCCATTAACGACCATAGTCGACGAAGGTCCTGCAGTTGCTATGCCCGCCATCAGCAGTATCTCTTCAACCACTGTCGACGTGCGCAAATGCTAGGCCTCCCCTCCCTCTCAGTGTAAATGCGCCATGTACATACAACCGCGATAACCCCGATGCCCATACGAAGAAGGGACCCGCTTCGCAATCGAAAGATGAACCCTGACGCGACGGGGCGCAACGGCGATGAACTCGGGGAATAAGGTCCTCAACAGTCCGTAACGTCAACGAAGGGAGAGAGTGGGCGCGGCTCGCGGGAAAGAATGCTTCGTATCGAGGGGCTTGCAGAATGGCGGTCTGCAAAGGGGGCGAGAATGCGGTATTTCAGTGATCGAGGGTTCGAAGAGCGTGGAGCAAAGGGCGATGCGAAGGTCAATGCTATAATATTATGGAAGAGGAACTATGCTTTAGCCAACAAAAGAATAAAGAGCACAATCCACTTGACACACACGAGCGCAGAGCTGGTAGGTTTGTATTATTGTTGCTTTGGGGATCTTGATGGACGAACGTCGGGGGCGTTATTCTCGCTTAATCTGACCTCAATGCCCCATTCATGTTCCATGTCAACAACAATCGGCCACTCACTAGCCACATAAAGGACCATAGTAATCTCATATGAGAACACGAAAAAACCATTCATCTCGTCTTCTATGCTCAAAATGGTTCATCATTTCGTCAATTCCTCTGAAGGAATTATTTGTCATATACCAACTATACAATCCGGTTAATCCCTCTAACAACCAGACAAATTCCTTTCCTTTGTTCAAGGCTGGCGCTACCCGTGTGATGGTGTAGGCTCTGATAAGTCCTGTCGACCTGGGTTATATGTCTGACTCCTCCCTCAGAATGCATATTATTCCGCCGCGGCTGCATAGGTCTCTTCATATCGGGTCAACCATGCCCATGCCCCCTTCGCCCTCATCCGTTTCCAACCACCACCCAGGAAGCCTGGATTTAAATAAAAACACTGAATCGGAAGATGATCATGAGTGGATTCGTCCCTGATATATACGTGGGAGAAGGTCTGCAAAAAGTTTGTTCTCGGCTTGATTGGGTGTTGAGCTGAGAAATGTGTCAATGGTAAAGCCCTACCCATCAGGGCTTGTGTGAACCCATCAGTATGCGTTCACTGACGGGCGCCGTGGTGTCATTCGGGGGGCTTCCCGGAATCGAGATCGATCATCCGGCTCGCGATACTCGTATTGCGAATATTGCGGGTCTCGACGGGGGGTGATGTGGACTTTGTCCACTGGATATGGTCGGGCATACCTCGAGGGCTCTCGCTCTTCGGTGGGCTCGCCAAAGGACTTCTCACGACCGCTATTGTTGCGCGAGATGGGTGGTGTGTCGCGTGGGGACCGTGGGGACGGCCTCTCCTCATATCGCGTCGAGTCACCTCGTCGCATGGTAGGAGACGGTGGAATAAAGTCCTGCATCATAGCAGCGCCACGAGACGACTTCTTGGTGTCAACACGAGGACGCTCCGGTCTCTCCTTGCGACGGTCAGAGTCCCGTGATGGCTCCACCACAATGGGCTCTGGACTGCGGTACCTCCGGTGGGAGCGGTCTTCGTAATCACCGTAGACCTCCCGCACCCTGGGAGTCCGTCCATAGTCATCAGCGTCAGGATCTGGGTCAACAATTTGATACTTGGTTGAAGTTGTGGAAGGGTATCGGGGTTTGGTGGGCCTGGGTGGGCTTTCTTCTCGCATCTCAGGCGTGTGTGGACTGGAACTGCTGCCATATCCAGAATCGTGCATTGTTGTCTCACCATGCTTCAAGTTGGAGCCTTTGGAAGGAACCGAGTCCTTTCTACCTGAGGACACTTTAGGCGTCGGTGTGGTCTGAGAACGATGCAGGCCAGGAGGTGGTGCTCTGCGTTGCTCACCACGATCTCGGTGGCTTTCCCGTTCCCGCTCTCGGTCATGGTCTCGTTCACGTTCTCTTTCCCGCTCACGTGTTGTGGGTCTCGGAGGAACACGTTCTTCAACATGTGCCCGGAGGTTGGATGGAGAGGAGGTCGATTTTGTAAAAGATGGCGTAAAGTAGTCATCGGGATGGCTTCGCCGGCCCTTTGACGACCCAGGCCTCTTTTCATTGTCTGAGCCACTCTTGCGGCCACTGCTCTTTGACTCTCCATTCCAGTACTGATAGGCATCTGATCCATTGCGATCCAAGCTAGGCCGATTTGTCGCCTTGGCCATATAAGCCTTGCTTTCCTCGTGATGTCGTTCCCATTTCTCATCAAAGATCTCCTCCTCCATGTCGCGAGACCGTTCGGCCCGTGCCGTTGGTCGTGGTCTCTCGGAAGGACGATCGAAAGCCGAGGTGGTTTTGGAACGAGACGACTTCATCGAGGGACGGATTTCAGTGTAATCAGAATCGCTGTCGGTCCCTTCAAAGTTGGCCGGTTTCCTCGTCTGTGCTTTATCTGTTCGTTCCCGCCTTTTCTCCTTGTCATTTCTCTTTTCGTCTGCTTTCTGGGACCTGATCTTCTCTGCTTGGGCCTTGAATTTGCCCGCAGCCATAGCCGCAGGCATGCCGGGCCAAATGCCCGTAGGTTTTCTGGATTTTTCAGTGGTCTTAGGTGGTGGAGCAGCGCGTCTTTCGAATTCGGCATACTTTCGCGCAGTGGCTCGTGGAGGTTGCTCATCGTATGGATCTCGGTATTCATACGCATCGCGAGGTTGGCGGACCTCTTCAAAGTAGTTGCCGTGTTCGTTATAATCGCGAGGTTGAGATGTGGCTGCTTGGGGTGCAGGTCTCATGGGATAGGTGCGGGTGTTTGTGCTCGACGGTGGCGGTTCTCTCATCATGGCTTCCTTTCGAAGCTCTGCTAACCGCACCTGGTCATCGTACCGTTGCCTCCGATTGGGGTCACTCAGAATCTCATAGGCCTGTTGGATCTTTTGAAATTCATCTTTGCCCTTTTCTCGCAAAGCTTCGTCCTTTATTCGATCGGGGTGGTACTTGAGAGCAAGTTTTCGGTGAGCGGCGCGGATGGCTGAGAGATCAGCTTCTTTGGAAACACCCAGGGCCACATATGGATCTGGGGGTATTGGTGAAGCCATGGTTGTGTCAAAATCCTAGTACAAGAGGGGGAAATAGCTGAGGTCAAGAAGGAATGAGTTAAAGGTGATGTTGTTGTTTTTGTACAGAGCGGTCAACAGAAGGTCGTGGCGTGCATTGTGTTGGCCTCGGTCGGTGGTCGGGGATTTTCTCGAGGTGAGGTGGTTGGTGAAGAATTGACAAGTTTGGAAGAATAGGGGAGAGGTGTTTGAAATAATTACAATAATGATAACAATAACAATGAGAATAATGTGAACAGGTTCCGACGAGTTGAGGAATCAATCGACCGTCTTTTGAGGACAAAGTTCCAGTTCCCAGTCGAGGTATTTGGCGGATGTGTAAGTGTTAAAGCCGCTGACGTTTGGGGGACAAAGGGACGGGGGGTTGCCAGTCAAGATCCAGGCGTGGCTAGGAAAGCCAGTTAAGCCCAGCAGGAAGCAACAGCACCGAGTCACGGACAACGGGGGCTGCCCCAATGCGGTGGTCTGTGAGAGCCCCGAGAGGAGCCTGTGAGAGCGTGGTCTGTTTCTCGGTCGTTCTTCTGGCCCTTGATGGCTCTTGCACTGCTTCTTGGGATGGCCACTGCGGCGCCGCCCCTTCTTAGCCGATCGACGATGGATTGCCAGCGTTTCCGATCCGTGGTGGATGATTATGTAAAGGGGGCCGTGCTCGGCTGCGGCACTTTTACTCGTACGAGGACCAGCGAGAGGGATCTTGTCGACGTGTTCAAAGAGTGAGGAGGCTTGAGGGCGTGGCAGGTTGGGTTGAGACGCAGGAGAATGGATGGATGAAAAGCAAACAGAGGGAAGAGTAGAAGGTTTGACCAAAGACGAGAGGAGGGTCTGGGGTCGTTACCCTCCAGAGGCAAATACAAGTACGAAGAGGGTAATGGCTGCGGGAGGGTCAGTGATGGAGATGGAGATGGATGGAGATGGGTTATCCTGGTGGTTTCAATGGCTACTACTACTCGCAAACTCTTCCAGACAAGCACAACCATCCGCTGCCTTCTTTTCTTTTTGCCTGCTTTCTACATCCCATCTTCCAATTGCTCTTGCCGCGGTTTCGGACTCTGATGTGAGAGGGAGAAGGGAAAAAAACTCAAAAAGCCACCCGTTTGGCAAATTCTCCGGAGAGCCGTTGGAGGATCCGAAGTTGTTTGGCTGTGCACAAGAGAAAACGACTAGGGGTGCCTAAGCATGGTGGCAGCCGTGGCAGCTTAGCAGCTAAGCAGCTAAGCAGTGCTGAATACTACGGAGGGCGGAGAACAGAGCCAAAAGAAAACAAGGAGGTGGAGCCACTGTCAGAAAAGAGGCGCGGGTTTGTTGTGTCGTCATTCGCCATTTGATCCTCGTCTCTTTGCCTGACCTGGCCCGGCCCTTGTCTGCCTCAAGAAGCAACTCTGAACATCTTTTCACACCCTGCAATCCCCTGATGTTCCCATCCCCCGAACAATTCCGTGCATCAGGGTCAATGCATCTTTATCGACCATCGAACTGCCTGTTCCTGCCGAACCTGCGGAAATCGATGTTTGCCGTCGTCCTAAAACGTGGCGTGGTGGCCTGTCGATCTCAGGGGATGAAGAGGGGGTATCTTGGGACATCTGAACGGCGTGGTGCCACCAGTGCCACTACCACGTATCAAGACCTCCTGTACTTTGCAAGAGGCTATCATGACACAATCTACATACTTGGATACTGAGGCAACTGAGGGCAACTCGGGAGGAAAGCGATATACGGTCAGCCCCGGCCCCAATGAATCCATGTACGAGAGCCCCGTAGTGCCAGTTGGGCGGCTTCTGGTCCCCACGTCCCAGGTTCGACAGAGATGGGCATTGGAGGAGGCATAAAGATAGAACAGCAGGTGATAATAGGTATCGACTGCGGTGGTTGCTCGTGCCCCTCCAGCTGACCTCTCACACTCGCTCTTCTTACTGCCTTGCTCTCGTTCTCCTTCCTCATACTTTGAGGGCTACAGAATGATTCGTAGACCGCGCTTGGAATGCATATCCATCACAAGAACTTGCATCAACCCATCGACCATCATCTGCCTTCGTCTAGGAGGCCCTTCGTGACGCCAGGCAACAGGCCATGAGCTCCTCCAATGACTTTGATTTGGCCTCCTGGTCGCCAAAACTCGCCCACTTGCACCAGTGTGTAATGTGTCACGCTTTCACATCAGCAACACAGACTCTACTGGTCACCCACTGGCCACTGATCCGGTGGTGGCATTCTTCCCCACGACGCTCCATCTTTGATCCATGCACATCGCTGGCCATCGTGTGCCGAACACCAGGAACTTCGACCGGCTTGTGACTCTCTTCTTACTCGCCCACGTCGTGCCACAAGTCACGTCTGGTCCTCAAGTCCAAGTCATTTTCCAGGGTGAGTGAGCCTGCATGAGACTGGATGCATCCACTCCAGAAGCTGGGCGATATCGCATTGGACAAATCCATTATTTTTGCCCATCACGGCCGTCTTCCAGTCAATTAGCTTACGAGGCGCAGCAGAAACCTCGTCCTCACTCGTCCCAAGAGCGCCCACGGCGAACTGAGTACATGACCACGGCGGTTCCAAAGTTTTCTCAGGCAACCTTGCAGACGACCATGGTAAAGATGTCCATTGAATGATCATGTCTTGATCGAGGTGGTTCCCATTGTCCGATCCAGAGCGCCCAAAAACCTCACAGCCAATCCGTGACATTGAAGAGCTGCTTCCTGACGGGCCCCTGGCGCCTTACACTCCACCCAAAAGCCAACCGAGCGGCCCTCGTGCGGACCGCACCCCAGACCCGGCAGCCAGCCTAACAGAGGAAAGAGAAGACGTGATTCAGAAAAAGTGCCTGCTGGTGATTGGTGGGGCATTGTGGGAATTTCTCCCAGCTTCCAACTCTACGGATTATCCGATGATCGACGAGAGAGAAAGTTGGGGAAACAGGACAAGACAAAATGCTCCATGAAGGTCTATTGTGTGAGACCAGAGAGAGCAGCTCATCGATCTGAGGTACTCTAACCTCAAAGCTGTCTACATCTTCGATCTTGCTCAACCACCACTACGATCTCCTCCGTCATGTCGCAGGCTCCTGCCCAACAACCCGCAATACGAATATTCAAGGCAATTCTTTAGACATGCAGTCTGACCAGGGGGTTGGGTGCCCGTGCGCCGCCTAGAGACTGTGCTCCGATCGATTTCCTGAGCCACCTTCTCGAACCTCTGCAGACGTGTCAGCAAGCGCTTCCTTCACCAATCAAAAACAAGAAACAAAGCCATTTGCCGTTTCCTCCCCTGGATGTCACACTTTCAGGTCGATCACATGTAAGTATATTGGGGTGCACATCTGACGGAGTTTCGATCACGAAGTACAATGGGTATTGTGCTTATTCTGACAGCGAATCCGGCCCTGTCAGGGGTTCCGATGTATGTCCAAATATCGTGTTCGTATATGCCCAACCCGGGTTCATTGAACAGGAGTCCAGAACGTAGCCCAAGCAAGGACGCAGCCTATCATTATCGTTCTCTGCACAGAGCGCCGAATCGGTTTCCGAGCGCGACCCATGAAAGCAATGTTGTTCCAAATCCAAGTCAACACGACACGACAATTAGGCGGCAAGGCATGCATGAGAGAGTGACACGGCGTCCTTGTGCGCATTCCACGTAACTCGATTATTCTCAGCCTCATTTGACTCCCAGCAGAGTGTTCGAGACGGAGCTCGGAGCGAATTATTCCCTAAGAACCAGACCAACTCAAAGGCCTTATCGATGAAAGCGTTGTCGATCACAAACAAATCCGTAACTTTGTGCAGCCCTTGCAAAGGCCAACTGTGGAATACGCAGCACTCGCCACGTCTGTGGCTGGTGCCTATTCCTTCGGTGCCTCAAGGGTTCCGGCACAGACGTACCTATACCACAGACGCCGAGTCACGCGAGAAGCCGCCTAGCCGCTCTCTAGAGCCATTAACGACCTCTATCCACGGTCGCCTTGTGGCTGCGAACACGGCTTGCGTGTGTACTCGGTATACAATGCCGGGTCATTCGTGAGCATACAGCCATTGGCAGATTATCAACACACTCTGCTCGTGAGTCTCTCTCGAACCGAGTCCCCGGTGGCGGCGATTGGTCACTTCTACACCAACTCGCCCGCATCCACGAGTCTCATGTTCACGCCTGGGCCGACCTGTTCGGGTATGCTCACAGCTTTCAGGCTCCGTGCACTAGCATGGCTGAAAGCTGGCCCTCGTCATGTTCATTGTGCTCAGGGTATATTGAGTCACGACCAGAAATACTCTTGTCATCTCCCGGTGGCGACGGCAAAACTCCCTGGTGGAGGCAAAGAGCAACTGTAACCTGGCGTGCCTGGATCACATGATGACCGCTGCGCACCCCGAGACGGTTCAAACAACTCTGGATCTGAGTGATCTGCTTGTGAGATGGCGGACCCGAAGCTCTTCACCAGTTCCGAAGAGCTGAGATCTTCGAGTCTCCCAGTACGGAAAGGATGAGAGCAATCACGACGCAAATCTCAAACGAAAATCCCGTCCATGGTTTCTCCATGTGGAAACATCAAGTTACAATACTCAGCTCACAGCGCCCGAGTGCCTGATCAGGATCTCCAAGGGGCAGTTTCCGGGATCTGTCCTCTTGATTGTCGTTGGCTAATGCCCCTCAATGATCAACTTTTTCCGTGTCTTAGCCAACGAACATCTCCTTTCCACCCATGGGTCCAACAACTGATCAGGCGTCCCTTCGTTCCTTCTCCCGCCCTTAATCAGCCACACTAGGAACTCTTTCAACGCGTAAATGATATCCACATCGTCTTCGACGTCCAAAGGCAGATTTGAGGAAACCATTTGCGGGGAAGCCGGGCGGGATAGGCAACAGTCCTAGCATTCCCGATGGTGATTTGTCGGCTTGTTGCCCAGGCCCCCAGAGGCGAGCATGAATGGATTGCCTGGCTTGTGAAAGCGCAAGTCGTATTCTTATCTCAACATCGCCTCCGCCATTCATCAAACGCCCCCCGCAAAGATTGAAACAGTTGAAGCGAGTGATTCAGATGATGCATTACGAGTACTTCGTAAGTGGACTCGCCAGCAGGTCTGCCTTGACACATGCAAGCTCCATTTACACGTAGGAACGACGGTAAGGCGTGCTGGCGTGTTCTCCTTTACCCGGCTGTGGATCGACCACCCTCGAAGAGGCAAAAGAAGGAACTTTTTGAATGAATCAAAAGTTTTCCACGCGCTCTTGGTGCTGTTTTCAAGAAAGATGCTGGAAATCCTAGGGCTGTGTAGGACAATGGTTGGTTATTCTCCTCACAATTTTTGCCTTCCGACGTTCCTTTGCTGCCGTTCTCGTTGGCCCACCATGGGTACCTATGAACTCTTCTCAGCTCTTTGCAACAAAGCAAGTTCCTGTTTCACATTTCACATCTCTGCCTGCCTGGTGGCACAGCCAGGTCCCTGTCTGCCTTCCGGTCGTTCGATGGTGATCAGATAGCTTGAACGCCGTTGTCTGGCTGTCCATGCCGTGCGAAGATGACCAGAACAACCAGAGTATATGCAGAGCATATACTGGACACTATTTTGGGTGCCGTGGTTATCAGGCAATCGGCAAGTTGCAAAGGTGAGTGTTGCGAGCGGCGACACAGCTTTAGAAGAGCAAAGGCAAAGCTGGCCGACCATGTCGTTCACTGGAGCTAGATGCATCTACGATCCTTTTGTTCTTTGAGGTAGCTGGCTGCCACTATGTCCAACATGCATGTTCGTCGCCCCGATGTGCTCGGGAGCCTGAGCTGCCACAAACACCATTTGTATGGACCGACGACAAAGGCGGGTGACAGGCTGACAAGATACCCTGCTTCACTCTTGACAGGTCAGGTCAATTACCCCCCCGGTACCATCCAGGACGAACACCCTAAAGGAAACATTTTTGATCCATCGACGAAAATGGCGGGTGACACGAGTGCAAAACTTATTCACTTCTCACCGAGTGATTCTTGACAACGATAATGCTGTCTTGGCGACCGCTGAAAGAAGTCGCTCCCTGACCCGACAATCACAGTGACGGTCGACAGGTTCTTCACTTCAGGATTTATCCAGGTGACTGTCCCTAGTACCCCCAGAGTAGTAATCCACCCGTGGACCGACGATGGCGGTGACGGACGACAGAGACTTCACTCTCCACGAGATGGGAGGATGTCAATGACAAAACACCTTTTTTCATAATTTGTCAGACAATCAACGATACCACCACACATGTTACTATCCAGGTATCGCCGTTTCTTTCATTCCTTCTTGTCCAGGGGTACCCCCCGTCACCAGCATAGCCTATATAGGGGATTTCGCGAATCGACGATGAGGGTGACACAGATGGACGGACAGCCTGTTTTTTTTTGTTTTTTTTTGTGGATTCCTTTTAGTCTTTACCTTCATGTTACTTTACTCTAATCTGTTGACCGCTCTCTTCAAGCGCCGACAACGCCCCCAAAATCACTCACGCCTCGGCGGAAGCCGTGCTCGAATTCCCATCCAAATGGACATATCCGCGCACTCGCAATTCCCCCCTGCTGCATACGCTTGAGGATCCAGAGATCCAACCCTCCGATCACGTCTGCGCCAATAACAGCGTTGTCATCCATACTTGTAGGCACAACTGGGTGGCTGGCACTCACACCATCCAGGCCCATACCACCAGACAGCACTGCAGCTGCCCCAGGGTTTGAGGTCGAGGGAATTTGGCCTTCGACCCGGGCAGCGAAGAAAGAACGCGCATCTGCCCACCCAAGATTCCAGCCATCGCTATACCGCCAATGCTCAAAGTTGGCACCGGGCTGCGTGCTTGTCCAGTACGCCGTATGTCCGTTGAGTGCATCATGCGAGAGCTGGGTCTTCCTCTCGTCCGCTTGTGAAAGCCGGTGTTTGATTTCTCCCACGGTCAACGTAAACTGCTTGGGGCATACAATCTGTCCATCATCGGTGGATGCCTTGAACCCCCATTCCCAGCCAGGCATCCACTCCATCTTGAAAGTCCAGAATGCCGACCCAGACGCTCTACTCTGCCACCGCTGACTCTGAGCCTGACCAAACTGCCGCATCAGTTCAGCTTTCTGATCAGCGGGAGCTTTGTTCCATGTCTGTGGCGCCAACGCAAGGCTGTACTCGCCGACGAAGACTGCCACGGCAGCCTGATGGGCGAAAACGTCCCCAACAAGACTCGGATCGAGTTCTTGCAGCTCCGTCTTGACTTGCTCGATGATCTCGTAGGGTGACCGCGACGTGTCTTTTTCATCAAAGGTCCAATATTTGTGCGTATCCACAATCACCGGGCATTTGGGCATGTCTGGGTTGTTGTATGCTCGAGTGAAACGTACGGCACGACCTAAATCCCATCCGTCGCTGATATAGATAGGGAGGGAAACGTCCATGGTAGATATACGTTGTATGACATCGTTGTACCACTCATACATGCCCGGGGGATCGATGATGCCTTCGTTGCAGACTTGGAGTCCAACCACACCCGCCAGTTGTGGGTCTCGGATCGTCTCATCCGCAACGAACATCAGGCATCGGGTCGCAAGCTCAAGGTTCAACGGGTTTCCCCATAGTTCGGCTTTCCCGCTGCTGGTGCCAGAATGGGTTTCGTGATTGGCACCGCCTGGAACGCCGTGAAGGTCGATCAAAACACCGATGCCGTGCTGGAAACACCGCCAGACGAGGCGCTTCACAGCGGACCATGCGTTGATATAGACCTGAGAGGGGGCCATGGCGAAGGCTGTGTTGGCACAAAAGGCTGGGCCCAACGTGAAATAGCCGATCGGCAGCCGAATTGAATTGCAGTGTGCAGAATTAGCCAGCCAGTCGAGGTCGGTGTCGGTGAGGGCGTTGGCCCAGTGAGTCTCCCATTTCTGGCGAGTTGCATCGAGGCCACGCGCGTTGATGGACCTGGGTGAACGGTTAGCAGAAAGAGCCTAACGACGTAGAGAACGAGTCTCCCCACGCAATGACGGCGTCAAATTCACTGCTCCCCGGCACCCCTTCGTCGTACATGCTCCCGAACAGCCATTGTTCCAAGATGAAAATACTTCCTAGATTGGTCCCGTGCTGGTAGCGATATCGGAGGATGTCCTTTGGGGTCGGTCGAGTCGGTTGTTGGAATGACATTGGGGGGGGTTGGACGGGATATTGCTTCGGAGCTGTGTGGAATGGCCTCGTATCAGTGATCTGCTCCAATGGAAGAACATAGATAGATAGGGGACGATGGTGAATGATATCTAGGGATTGGTTGACTTGTGGGTTGAGGATGACGATGCCAGGTGAGAGGAAAGAAGGCGCAGTTTGAGGGGACAAGAGAGAGACTCAGTCAGGCAGTTTGATCAGGGACATCATCACCCTCCTCGACTGCGCTCTCTACACGCCTCACTTCAACCTGCGCCTCAAGACAAACAAGACATACTTTCAGTCTCATCCTTGTTCCCTTCCACCGTCTCTCGAAGATCGTTAAATGCCTTTTTTAACGCTTTCCTCATGGTTTCGGCCTGATCACTCACTCGTGAACACGAGGCCGATGCAGAATGCGAGAACAGGTCGTGACGGTAGTTAGTCACCGAGTCCTCTTCCGATGAGCAACACTCGAGGAGGTCTTTGAGAGTGGACGAGCACGAACGAGGTCTGTGGGGGTGGAGTTGAAGAGCGCCCATTGCGCGGCTTGTCTTGTTGCTTTTGACATGTTTGTCACATCTCACCAAGTCAGAAAATAGCACATCTCTTGGACATGCACGGTGGACATCTATCGTCGACCAATCGACGTGACGATATTGCTCGCTGTCCTCGGGCTTCGTGGCTTTACAAGAGAAGGAGACGGAGAATAAACATTTAAGATATTTGTGACAGACTTTCGAGATTAAAATACGAAGTGACCTCCATAACTACATCCTCGGTCAGAACAAGTCTACCTACAGCATCTCAATCTTGGCTCCTTATGGAAGTGCACGATATATGCAAGGTATAGTGTCTTGTAATACTCTTCGATCTCGACACCCAGCCACTTAATTGGTTCCTCGAGGGGCATTCACCGAGATCCTTATCATCTCAGGCTTTCTCTCCAGCGAGACGGATGAAATGCTGCTGCTGTCGCTGCTCCGCCAGTGCTCAAAGCGTCCCAATTCGGCCTCTCAAACGTAAGGACTTCAATATATCCGCGATTGTTGTGATTTTGCTGCTTCACCCGTCTCTGTATAAGGACTTGATGTTTGCATTCACAGGTGAGAGGACTGTGGTAAGCAGGTTCAATAACATTCCTCTCTCTCCTGTCTCCCAGATGTACTACCGACTCTGCTGCTGTTACTCCCTTGTTGTAATTCTGCCGAGGAATCAAGTCTGTCGCTCGTCAATTCTCTCGTCTTTGCATCACTCTCGCTCGAATCCTCCAACCCTCGTTGCATCGCGGTCCAACTGTTCCATGTTGTCTTGTCTTCTTCCCTCGCAGAGCTGCTCCATACATCGGATCGGTGTCCACCTACCTTTCAATCCTCGTGCTGTGTCGTACACCATCGTGAATACCCAAGCATCCAAGGTAGATCAGCACCACTAGTCACAAATACAGACAATACAACGGTTCTTATACTCATAGATGCTCAAGTGAAAATACCCTGACCTCAATTCCCCAAGATATGCCAGCAGCTCATTGGGCTTAGTTGTCTCGCGCCAGATCACGAGCGGTGTTGAAGTCAGAAATACCAGGCAACACAGAGTGCCGAAGGGTTGGGTTCATCATCCTTCCAAAAGACAGGTATAGGTGGGTTCGAACCCCACTCAGTCAATGAAGGACTGCGAATGATCGCTGAGCCAGGGGGCAATGATGATAATCCAGCAGAAACCGGAGGCTGACCTCTTTTTTAAGGAGTTAGGTCCATACTCGTGTCCGAAGTCAGAAAGACTAGCCAACGCACTATTGTGCTGTTTGCAGGTAGTTCATCACGCTTCTAAGAAACAAGTATCAAACCTATACTCGGACAATGAAGGCTTGCGAACGATCTCATGATAGCCATGGACAGACGGGAGGCGGGTTGCTTTATACTATTTACCTTGGTAAATGAGTCGTTTTTTCACACGGGTGGCTTTGGAGGTAACACCAAAATGCCGAGTTCCAAGTTGGCGGGAAGCTTGTTCAGGATAATAAGGATGCAAAAATGCTTTGTTTGGCTTTAAAATAAGATAAGCTCGACAGGATTTGATCCAGGGTCACTTGGATTTGCAAAAACGTTGGTTCAAATGTGGAAAGCATCAGTACTAATCAGTGGGGCTGATGATTTTATCGATATTTGTTGATTGGAAGACCATGGCTGATCCTTGTGTGCGCTTGTTGAACCACGGGAAATGAAGTACTGGCCTGCACTGGCCTGATTCAAGCAGAAGGGTTCAAGGGATATGAGGGCGGGATGGATGTGTGGAGTATAGGAGCAAAGGAAGTAAAGTCCAGCTTGTGCCATCCATAATGAACAGTATAATACTTGGCAAGTTTGACGATTTGCTAAACATGCCAAACATGCCAAACACAGAGAGGCTGAGAGGAGAGTACTGCTACTGTTCACCTGTCAAACCCGGGGCTGGATCTTGGATCTTGGATCTGGATAGATGAAGAATAACCCAGCTGTACACAGTCCAGTCCGCTCTCGCAGACCATGTCTTGCCGTCTACACATGCGCCGCGGCCCAACCGCTTTCTTACTCGAGTTTGTTGCTCCCAACGGCATACATAGGTAGGTACAGGGGCAGGCAGCCTTGTAACGTGGACACATCAGCTCTATTGCCATATCGCCATATCGCTTACAAAAGTTCCCTTTGCCTCCCGCACAACGCCATTCTGTGCTGTGCCACGCAGCCTTGTTGCGCCTTGTCTTTGAAACAGACAATAACCCAGGACAGGCAGGTCAGCACCATGCCTACCAGGACCACCCTCGCTCCCAAAAATCATCGTGCCACGTACATATGTACCGGTGTTTGAGGCATTTCCACCCAAGACCATATCCTTGTTCTTCTCTCGTTCCACATAACCAAGAACAATTCCGCCGAACACCCGTGGTAACGTACCAGTCACTTCATCAACAATTCCATCTGTTCTCTTCTTTTCGCGCGCATCGACATTGACAGACTCTGTTGTGCCATGGGGATGTCTTTGGCCTCGCCAATCCCCAGGGGATCCAGGTCGTCTACCAACGTCTCTACTGGCTCCTTGATTTCGCCGGTGGAGTTGTCCTTTTCAGCCTCTCTGCTCACGGCGGAGGAATCATCTTGCCGCTGAGGTTCCTCTATCTGTGGCCTGCTGCCCTGGCCTGGCTGCGGCTTGATGAGAGGAGATAGACTTGGACTCGCGGGTAGCGGAGCCGCTTGTGCTTGCTGCCCGTGTGGGAAATGGTGAATCATGACCGTGCTCTGATCGGATGTAGACAGGATATTCGATGCTGCCGAATCGTCCTTAACGGCTCGGAGGCGGTCGCTCGTTTTCACATCGTCGTCACGGTCTTTCTTCATGATAGGCTCATTCGGTTGGCCTTGGATACCCTCCAATTCCTGTTTTGTCGATGAAGCAGTAGGAATGGGCGTCCTTGATCTCGAAAATGATTCTCTCGGCATGGGCGATGCTGTCCGAGATGCTGTCCGTGAAGGGCTAAGAACAGATCCAGACACAACAGGCACCTTTGACCTATCTGCCACTGGCTCATGCACCTTCGAATGTAACTTGGGTGGAGGGGAAGTTGTCAATCCAATACTCGCCTCACTCGTCTCCAAACCTACGAGCACAGGGGTCCTAGCCCTGGAAGTAGGTGCCGAAGCAGAGGATGAGTAGTCGAGCTGTGATCCACCAGCATCCGAGACAGACGTCCATAGCTCAGCCCCTCCTCCTTCGATTGCACCATTAGTTTGCGTTTTGATGGAGGGTTGTGGTTTGGCGTTCATTTCGTCGTCGGTGCGGCCAAAGAGTTCATTCCACCATCTTACCTCGTCAGGCCTGGGGAAGATAAGGCGTTCTTTGCCACGAATGTTGTCGTCAATAACCGGATCGTATTTGGGATTCAGAAACTCTTGTTTGCGGGCGAGAAAATAGTCCCAGACGCTTCTGGTGCGATCGCTAAGTCTGGCTTCCTTGCGTTCCCTTTCGTTGTCACCAAGGAATGTTCCATACTGACAGGAGTACAGATGGAAGAGGAGACGTCGAAGGAATCGTTCGGTAAACTCGAAGCGGGTGGGATATTGGTACAGCAGCTGGTACGTCGCATCGAGAAATTGGTGGAAAACGGGCGATGTCTCTTTGACCCTAGTGACCGGCTTCTCTTTCTCCTTCTTTGCTGCTCCAGACACAATCCGTCTTCCTGGTTGCGATTCCGAGTCATAGTTATTAGGCGTGTCCGCGTCCGAATCCACATTGATCGATTCTCTCGACTCGTTGTTCTTGGTGTTGGAAAAGAACCCCTTCGCTGTCAAGAATGCGTTCTCAAAAGTGGCCATGGCTCCGCTCTTCTCTTCCTTGCCATCAACATCCTCACTGCCTCTGCTGATTCGCTCGTTCTCAATTTGGAACCACTTCTCCGAACTCAAAAATCCCGAACGATGTTTGAACATGTGGCCGAAGCTCAGCCAATCTTTTTCCACCAGTACCATAAAACCTTCCATTGTTCGGTAGTATGGATCAAGGCATATCTGGCTGAGAGATGACAGCTGGCTTGTCCTGTCCCAACCATCACTGCAATGAATCAGCACATGGCTGTGTTGCAACCCGACTTGTCGAGCGATTAGACCCGAGCCATCTAGAATGAGACCAATGTGTTTTAGCCAATTGCTCTTCTGTAGTAACTCCTGGTTGGGCCCCAAGGGAGTCAGGTCGGAATCCTTAAACGCGTCGATCACTTTCTGGAGACTATCTCGCATGACATGGATGTTGTCGATCCCTAGGTATGCCTTGGTAGCAAACTTGTAGTTGCTCATGTCTTCGGAGCCCATGCCCTGTGTCTGCATAACCAGAGCATTGATGGTGGGGCGTGCATCCACGATCATATTTCGCTGCTGCGCCCCGTAAACCAAAGGCCTTCTGTCTTCTGCACCATCTTGGGCGTCATCGTCACCACGAAACCTGGCAATGATGGCATCCTCAACGGCTTCAGCGTCCGCCTGTGAAATTTCACTATCCAAGACAACTGCGCAGGTAGATTCTTTGCTAGATCCGGAGTCCTCCCTCTCCGGTGGAGGCGAGTTGTAGGCAGATAGTGGTCGTTCAGCCCTGGTAGTGTTGAAGATTGCCGCAACGAGCTTTTCATCCTGAATACTCCGATTTCCTCTTACGCCAACCAACGGCTGAGATGACCTAGTAATGGTACAGTCATTGACCGGATGAAGATACGTAAGGACCGGTATCCTGGCTCTGGAGCGATATCGTCCTGCATAGTTCAGGGTGTTATCTGAGATGGTTGCCGGGACCGCAAGAACGGCAGGGTATGTTGGAGAGAAGCTGTAGTCCTTGTTGATGGTGGAGATCCTCCAGTTGGTCTTACGACTCTCGTCACCGAGGCCCATTCTCCTCCACTCCCGCATGGGATCATACAGAGCCCAACCCTTGCCGCCCACATCCTTTTCGGGTCCTGTGGGATGATATGAAAACGCGTACAGTTTTTCGATCCCGCTCAGCTTGCACGTCCAGGCTTTGACACTGTCGTAGACATCCCTAGCCTTCCGGTCATCATTGAAATAAAAGCAATAAAACGTGAAATCGCGGCAGCGCAGACGGATGGACGAAGGCTGCCGGGAGGCGGTAGGACTAGGCCGGAAGGTACAGAATTGAATGATGGGATATGTTATCCAATTTTCTCGGGGTCGAGTCGGCTTGCCGTCGGCGGCGGGAGGAGCGGCATGAACGAATATGAGGTGGTGAGGTGTCAGATGTAACGTTCCGTTGACCTGGATTCCTCGACGCGAGAGGGTCACATCGTCAACCTGTCAAGGGATACATTGTCAGCCTCACAAGATCCGGACTGTCGCGCAATAGGGAATGGATCATATAACCTTCGCGATGCGGGTGCGCTCCATGGCCATTTTGGCGTTGTGCTAGGCCAGGCGGCTGCCTCGCGGAACCATTGGCGGGGCTGCTGGGAAATGACGACTAAGCAACAAGGGAAGCAATCTAGCCAACTTGATCAGTAGAACTGAAAGACCTAGTAAAAGAAAAGAGAGAATCTAATAGAGGGATTCGGGACGGACAACCACAGTGACTGAGGATGGAGGGTGCATGGGCAGGTTGGACAAACAAATCCAAGATCGACGTCAGACGATAAACGGGCCGCCAGGGTCTCCGCATTCCACTTAGCGCAGCCTCGTCCAAGCCACGGTATGAGGTAGACATCTTCCACGACATATCAAAGGACTAATGATTTATGAATGGATTTTTTGTATTCATCGGTCGAGAGACAGATACACAGTGATTGTTCACTCGGCTCTGCACGACATGTCTTCAACATCCCCACGCACTAAAACACATCCTTTGATCGGAGACAACTGCTTTTTGGATCCAAGCCGTGGGTTTCCCATGTGGCCCTTCTCAGCGACAGAAATCCCAAGCGCTTCCTTTGCTCCCTGCCGCATTAATTCACAATGCAAATCCATTCGTGTCGTGACTAGTTGTACAAATTGCTCAGAACTTGACATTTCCCAACATCCGTTCCGCGGGGTGGGAGACCCCTTTTCATGCATGCTGACCCATTACTTCATGGTTCTGCTGTCCCTTTTGCTTGTCCATGCCAGAAAAACGCCATGCTATGTTCAAAATGATTCCACAATGTCCATTCTAAGTTAGACATCAATCCAAAAGGAATAAGGCCGTATCTTGCCCGCTTGTCCTGCATGCGTAGCTTTTACTCACAAGAAGTCATCAATGTTCCGAAATATCTCGGGTGCTTCACCTTGTTGGTGAGGACTCCTAGGGTCAAATGGTGCTGGTATCTGGCTCGCGACTGCGTATGATGCCGGCTGTTGTATCTGCCGTGGCAGCAAGACTCCTCTTGTAATGTTCTTACCACTGCCATTAACCACGGTCAGGTCTGCTGTGGTCGTGATGCCAAATGGGGTTACCATAAATTCTGTGGCCCTCGGCGACAAGAGCGAGGAACCCTCGTCTGATTCTGTGGTGGGATCTATCCTGGGCGAGCTGGTCACAACCCCTAATTTGGGTGTTTTGGAGGGATTGGAGAGTGGCTGGGGAGGTAGCGAGTCGAACTTCTCGCGGAATGGCAGTGGTCTGGGCGATACACTCTGTGGAGGGCTCTGAGGACGTGGAGGACTGCGCGATTCCGCTGCCGGCTCTGGGTCTGGCAATTTCGTGGTCTCGGGCGATTGCCTGGCAATACTTCCCAGAATCTGGCTCAACTTGGCTGGTGTAGCTATCGAATCTGCTCGTTCATTCCTGGGAAACAGTGGCACTGGAGGAAGGGCCTTATCAAGTCTCAGCGGTGGGGGTGCTTTCTCATAAGGGTCCGTGGCAAAAGCACCCGTCTGAGCCGGTGCCCGGTCACCGAACCAGGAAGATTGCTTCGCAACTGGTGTGTCCATGAGAGGAGAGCCCGACGATGGTATCTTCCACCAGCTCGCTTTGGGGTTGTTGCAGTGATCGCCATAGACTCCTTTGACAACTTTTGACCGGAAGTCTGTCAATTGATAGATCAAGCTCATGTTGGGTCCGACCCATTCACTCCGTTGCTTCACCGCCATATACATCGAGTGGAAATCCGGCTGATAGCCTTTATACAGGCCGTACGCGATGACCAGTGAGGCTGACCGACTGACTCCTAATTGGCAGTGTATTAAGACCTTTTTACCCGCTTGTATTCTTTCATCAATTAGTCGACATAGGCAGTACAGATCTTCCAATATCTCCGAATTATGATCCCATGGTACATGTAAGTATTCGGGTTGCGGGCGCTGAGCGAACGAGTTTGGCCGAGGTGTGGTGGGTGTTGGAGTCTCGTTGGGTCGAGGCCACTCCCAAGCCGACTTGAATGACATTTCCGAAATGGCGGTCTGGGGTTCCATCTCGAGCTTCGGATGTCCCAAATCAAAAGGGATTTTTATTTCCTTGGCAACATTGATGACCATGTCGAACTGGCTTGCCTCTTGTGCCGTCGGCTCCAAGTACAGATAAACTCCGCTGTCGTAAATCAGGACTGGTCCCTTGGGGTATCCCCTTTCTTGAGTTTCCTGTGATTTTTGCGGGTGGAATTCGTCCTCTTCTTTCAACTCTGGAAGCTGAGGGTTGACAGACTGAACTGCATTGCTTGATTCCAACCCAGACCCGGACATAACAGTGCCAGAGGCGGGTAAATGCAGGAACAGCCCCCCAGGAGGAGGTTTGGTAGGGGAAGCTAGGGAGGCGAGAGCCGGTGAAGACGCCATATGATGTAACGATGGTCGAGAGCTGGGCGTTGGAGGCACATCCAATGCTCGGTTAAAGGTTAGCTGTTGAAAGCCGGGGGTTCTGATTGTGAGATTGGTCGGCTTTTTCCTTCCTGTTCGAGGAGTGTCTTTGGAGGGTGAGACGGGAGCGGAGAATGCATGGGATTCGAATCCATGTGCAGTCGAAGGGCGGGGTAGCACGACCGCGCTCATATTCAGCGACAGGTTCTTGACATTCTTGGGGAGCTCTGGAACCAAGGCAGGCTTCGTTGGCAGGCCGTTCGCGTTTTCTCTGATTGTCGGTACTGATTGCTGTCCAAGGTTCCCCGGGTGTTCTGTTGAGGGTCCAACCATTATGTTTCGAAAAGGGGATACGGGAGCGTTAGAGGAGGCTGATTCGGGGGACGAAGAGGGAGAAGAGTCTGTGATCAAGGGAGAATCGAAGGTTGAGTTGGTGGTCGTAGGTGAGGATTCTGTAGAGGCGGACGTCATGGAGGTGACGCTGTCGCGATGGTGTAAGCAGAGAGCAGAGTGCGGCACAGTCGAGTCTGCAGGAAGAGGACTTGCGTCGGTGACGAGGATTTGGGTGTCACTCTCAGGTATTGTCTCCGAAGCGGCCGTCAACTCTTCCATCGCCTTCAAGATGCTTGTATCGGGCTTTCCAACAATTGACATGAAGGACGGAAATGGTGTTGACATGATCGAGCCCACCTCGACCGGGGGCATATTCGAGTATTTGGTTTGGTAGTAGAGAGGTGGTCGTCTCTTGCTGGAGGACCCGGGGATTTGGGAGGATTCAACGCAGCCTACTGGCAAAGCCGTCGAAGCTGAGCCATGCCGAACACAGCGGCGGATTGTACTCGTGACGTCTTGGTGGTTGTTGGCCAAGTCAAAAGACCTTTTGCGCTGATGATTGTTAGCAAGAAAGTCCATTGAGTCTCTCAACATGATGACGAGTGGTGATGACGACGAAGGCGTGTTGAAGGACCATGGCACCAGCACATAAGTCTCTGCAGGTCAGACGGCAAGAGGGAGTGGCGAGGACTTGGTACTGACATACAATGACTGTGGTCGAAGTTGAGGTCTCAAAACAATCCAGAAGAGTTTAATGGTATCCGGAACGGTCAATCGCGGCGCAACAACGGTGAGGCATGCGACACAAAACAAAAGCGAGGATGGATTCCTTGTCCCTGTTGCAGCAGGTCCCCTAGAGTATCCCTGGAAGGAGAGACGGCGGTGGTTGTTCGTGCTGGGTTCGGTCCTCCGCAGTTTCAGATTCAGCGCGTATCCAAAGTGTGCGGCGCAGCAAGTCAGGCTTTCCTCCTTGGCCGCGTTCGTTCTCCGACGATGATGTCTCCACCAAAGTCACAGAGTGTAATACGGATTTGGGATGTGGGATTTTCGGTCGGGGGGTGACAAGCAACAGACTACTTGGTCGTGCAAAAGGCTATAGAGTGTATGCGCGACAGAAATCCGGAGTAGAGGAATGCGACCTGAAGGTCAATAAAAGGCGAAGTCGCAAAGGAGGGGGAGGACCAGAGACGATTAGTTGACAGCAACTCGGCGGCTTTTTCGTTCGAATCAAAGAAACCGAGGACGGGCGGCAAAGTGGAATTGAAAGAGGACTATGCGACAGGTTGAGGCTTGAAGTCGAGGACTGGTGGACAAAGAGTACTAGGTAGGAGTGGTCGGTAGGTGGTAGGGGTACTGGGTATTCGATGAGAGGTGGGCAAGAGTCTCGAGTTTCAAGCACCGAGTAGTGGGTGGATCCGGGTGCTTTTGGCCGACTGGCAAATGAGCAAGGAGAGTGAACGCGGGATGGCGTAATGTTGAACCGGGCCAGGTATAGACGAGCCCACGAGGGAGAAGTTGCTGGGGTGGAGATGGAGCAGAGGAGGGATCAGGGACGGTTGCGATCGATAGTCTGGATAGAGGAGTCGAGTGCGAGCAGTAGTGAGGATGATGGTAGGTGGTTGAGGACCAGGGTGCGTTTTTCTTCGAGTCTGGATTGAAGATGAAAGAAAACATACAGCAGCTACTACCTACAAAGGAATACGAGTAGACCCAGGCTGCCCACCAGCGCCGCGGCCGTCAAACTGTCAGTGGGAGTCTCTTTTTAGGCGCTTGGACAAGATTTCACCTTTTGGCACAAGAAGCGAATCATAATGACATGTAACGATCAGGGCAGTTGTCGGGGCATGAAGGGGGCCAAAGGGGTCAAACAATGATTGGTTTGGGGGCACTAGGGGGGCATGTAGGAGCCACCAACCTGAAACGCAATGCCAATCGCCCAGGCACGCAGGCACGCAGGCCACCTGAACAAGGCCCCTTTCCCCCCAAAAATGCCCATTACCTGTCCAAGCATCCAGTAGGCTGAATGAGGCCCTGGGTGGCCCCGTAATTGCTTCTATTTCTGGCCCTGATCCGGGAAATTTGCCGCGCGCATCCACTTGCCCATCGCCCATTGCCAGGTGCAATTATTGCCCAACATCCAGCTGGGAGTACCTACTCATACCTACATATTATTATTCATAGATGCTGCCCTCCAAACATAGCTCGCCGGTGATGTGTATATCCCCATGACCCAGCTCTCCTTGCCCAATACTCTCCCAGGAAAAGATTATGCATGCTGACCGAGTCCCTTTGATCCCAATAGCTTGGATGCAATGCTCCCAAAATAAAAGAACCCCCCGCCCTCGAACAATCAATCTAAAGAAAGCTCTTCTGACTGTATGCGCAAGATTCTCCCAAATTCATCGCTAGGGACAACAAAGAGACAACAAAAGAGGGGGGAAATAAACAAAGGTCAAACGCAAGACGGATCTGCATCCCCTTCAACCCCCACATCCGGTCGCGCATGAGACCTGCAAGATTGCACCGCGTTTCAGATTGCTACATGCCATCAGCCTTCCCTTAAGATGTCTGTGCGCCGCCCCTCCGAGGCTGGTGACATGAAGCCTTGAAGGCTGACTGTGTACTAAGTACGAGGTACCGAGTAGTACGGGGTACAACGCACCTCAAACCTCACCCTTTTCTCCTCAGTGTTCCCATAAAGAAGACCCGACGTCACAGATTACGATTTTTATGCCTCAAGGTCTACGATAGAGAGAAGCCTTCTTGTCCCCCTCTAGAGGTCCTTGTAAAGCGTCTGAACAGGATGCTCGTTCTCATGTATTCTGCTTACCCAGGGACCATTATTACTCGTACCTCAAGTTTCTGTTTCCAATTCGACTCGCATGGGCCAAGCTTCCTACCATCAGGCGTTCTCTTTTCATTCCTACGAGTATGAAGGAATGTCGAAGTGTACAACCTCAGCCCCTTTGGCGGCTGGGCCTCATGCTCGGGTACCGAACACCATCGACAAAACACTATAACGTGGCATCAACTCTCTCGCAAGGGAGCGTGGTTCGGGGCCGAAAATAGGGCATGCGCAAGCGAAATCGTGTTGAAAGGGTCTGAAAGCCTAACAGGCTCCCTCATACAGGCACTTTACCTCGTTGATTGAGATTGCTATTTCTAGGTCCTCGTATTCCCCATGCGAACTTGTGGCAAACTCGTCCGCTCAAAACAGGTTGCCCTTTGGAGTCGAAAAAGAATGTTGTCTATCATGCCAGTTTCCCCTGAAGAGACCTGACACCCCATATCCCGAAATAACTCAAGTGAGTCCCAAACTCCAAGCACTTATTGGGCGGTGTGTCCTTGTGTTTTTTTGATACCCCATAACGCCGTCATTTGGGGGAGCCATAACCATCCTTTCCGTGTGGCCAGAGTTTCCCGAACCCCGACCCTGCCAGGAATATAACCACCCAGTACTCTTCGTAGGTTAGATTGCTTGCTGGTATGCCTGAACCAGGTGAGGTCGGAATGGGGAAGAGTGAAGAAGCGAAGAAGACAGACATAAGCCCTCCCAAGTCCCAACCTTTGATTCCCTCAACCCAAAAACACCTGCCCTTTCCCCATTGTTTTTACGACTTTTGTTGTGCATCCGACTTGTTCTTCAAGTACAACTCCCCGATGCCTGACTTGGCTTTGTTGACCTTCTGTCTTGCATTGACAGCAGCCGAATAGTGGGAGAAAGAGAACGAAGACCAGTCACGGTAGTCTCGAGTTGGCCTCGACACCTCGACGACCCTGTTGAGTTTCTTCTGAGGTTTGTCATAGGTGAAGATGTCTTCAAAGTCAAAGTCCTTGGACGACAGGTCGAGAGCATCGAAGTTGGTCGAGGCCTTGTCCAAGAGTTCTCGCTCCGCATCTGACAGTGAGATGTCGAAGCTGGCGGTGCGAGCATAGGGAACCAGCTGAACCTTGGGAGAGACGTGTGGCGAGATTGGATTCATGAGGTGTGTGGATGCCGTGGAGGATGTCGATGTCTTTCTCTCTATGGTCGATCGGCCGGAATCTGAGTCGATGGAGCCTGGACTGTATAGTGGTGGTGACCCAGAGGTGTGTCTTGCGAAGCCTTCCATCTCCCCACAACCAATTGGGATATCTCAGTGACGATAGCGACAATGGTCCTTGAGGGATATTCAAGAAATATCACGTATCAGTATCACGCTCGGTAGTCTTTGGATGCTGCTACTGAAGGTCGGGTGTCAGGTCGGTAGTAAGCTGCTCTGAGGTCCAGACGAGGTATTTGTTTCAAAAAACCCAGGTTGTTATGCTGGCTCGAATCGTGGACAAGTCGGGATCAGCTGTACACAAGACAATGGACAGAGCCGAGCACGCCAACAGGACAACAGGCCAACAGGCGCAAGACCTTTTGATGTCACTGGTGTTTCGTGTTTGCCTGACACTTTCTCCACAACGTAGGTATGGGATATACTCCAAACAAATCAACAGCTCTTGCTGCGTTCACAGTCTTACGTGTGATGCTGGCCAGCGAGGGGACCGAGTACTGGGCCCAGGAGGAAAAGGATTGTGGATGGCCTGGCCGAAAACCAGATCTTTGTTCGTTTCTTCTTTTCCCTCTTAAAGGCTGTAATTAGGGGGTGTTTTTTCTTTGCGACAAACTTCTCCGGTCGGAGGAAGAGGGAAATATCTCATCGCCTTATATCGTCACGCGCAATACGAGGGAACCTGCAGACAAGGCCAAATGAAGTGAGGACAAAGGAAGCCGAAGCCCTGCCTTAGACACATGCCATCTCGATTGGTGATGGCGACATCCCAGGGACGAATTAGACTCCACGTACAAACAAGTATGGCTCACTATGGTGTTATGTTAGCATTTTTCCTGTGCTGTGTGGGCTTTCCTTAAGGTGCTCATTTGGGTCCTCTATTTCGCCCTTTGAATTGGGAATCCACTTGAGGACAATTACTCAAGAGTCATCGTCGATGGCGTCTTGTCCCGCCCATGTCTGTGGTGTGTGTGTCTCTCTTTCTTCCACCGCCTTCTGCCCCTCTCCGCTCAAAGACAGGATCATGCTGGGATTCAAGGTGCCAAGCGAGGCAATCCGGAAGCAAGGGGAAGGGCGAAGACTGCAAGACTGTAGGCTGGTCGTGATATTTGTTAGTCATAATCCATGGATGCATGTCCGGGCAATTGGTGTGGCATGATGGTTGCGGGCTTTGGTGGCTCTGTAGGTACGTGGCCATGGTGTCAAGGCGGTCATGGTGGCGCCCGGAATGAAAATTTCGTCTCCACGTGCATGGCTGGAGCCATGATTCGTCCATGATCTGCTCCACTGGTGCCATTGTCCATGTTTCTCCAACTGCAGCCTTTGATTCCTTCTAGACACTTGTCATGGCCGGTTGCCAGTAGTCCGTGTTGACACGAGCCCAGATCAGTGGTGAAAAGAGAATACACCTGACCGCGTTACCGCTAGAAATCCATATCAAAAACAAACTGCCACTTGCAGAACAAGTCCAACTAGGCCAATTCTATATTCATTCCAGACCTGCCCAAGAAGTGAAGCTCCTCGCCGGCTGGTGTCGGCGAAGTCAATGGAGAAGGACTGCCTTCCCGGGATATCCATTGTACAAAAAATATGATACAATTTGAGGGGGCGATGAGACATGCTCATCAAGATTCAACACTCTGTCCAGAGCCCTGTCTTTCCAACGGCATGGTATTATCCAATTCTTGCCTCAATGGTGCAATATCTTTCATTCCTCGTGCCTCTGTCGCTTCTCTCGTCGTGGCATTCCGCTCTGCTTTTGCCGCTCGAAGTCGACTACTGACACTGCTGATCCTACTCGTGAAGCCGAGACTTCTTCGTGTCCCGGAAGGCCGAATAGAAACCTGACTCTCTGGTGTGGCCTCTATCGGGCTCGATGCAACAGCTGGGACAATCGTGATTCGACCCCAAGGTTCTTTGGGTGTCACAGGGGTTTGATCTTGAGTACCCACGTTGCTCACGTTTGACGACGGGGAAGCATACTTGCGCCTCGGGACTAGATGAGTGCTGATATGAGCAGGAAGTGGACTTCTGGTCACGGTGGTCGTTTCAAGCGCTGCAGGGACAGGGTGTTGGGGCATGGGGTGTTGGGCTGTATATTCTCTCGAATACGCTGCTCGATCTCTCGCTGCCTGGCGGTATGTGCTCACTTCCGTCATAGCCCGGCTCACTGGGCGGATTGAAGGGCTACTTTCCTCGTCGTCCGTCGTACCATCCATATTGTACCCGGGAGTTCGCCTACTACGTACTAAGGTAGTAGATGTCCGTCCAAGTCGTGTCGATGAGGAGCTAGATATTTGAGGCAAGGCTGTAGGTGGTGTTTGATAAGTGTTCTCGGGCGAGGTTGGCTGTGCATTCAACGTGGCGCCGAGTGGTGCGCTGGTTCGTCGACTTTCTAGGCGCGACTGGACACGAGAGGTGACCGGAGGTCGATCATTGGGCTCGTTGCTGTATCTACGGCTCCGCAAGCCCGTAGACGTCGACTGGAAAGCATCACGACTACCCGGTCTGGTCACAGGCTGTGGAGGTTGTTTTTGCTCTGCTAGAATTGCAATGGCCAATTCGGTCAAGCTTCGACACATGCTTTCCGTCCGTCGACGAATCTGACGTTCCGAAACCGAGGAGATCCCAAGAGTGCTGGCAGCGCCGCTATGCCCCTCTGGATTCATCATCATGGACAATTGCAAGGCATCCTGAGCCGTTGCTTGTAGCTTTTGATAAACGTCATTATTGAGGACAGCTTTGGCATTACCTAGGGCCTCGTGGAGATTCGGGTGGATGTTAGACGGAATCCCTTCAATCGCAGACTGCAACGGCGCCACAGTTGGTTTGTGCTTTGGAGAGGACGACATGGTGGTCGCAGCAGTAGTGGCTGTCTTTGGTCTCTCTGACGTGGTCATTGCGGCAGCCGAAGACGGCGGGAGCTTCCCAGTAAGCTCGAGTTTCCTGATTCTCGATTTCAAGTCATCCAACTCGTCCCAAACTGTCGAGGGAGCGGTTGTGGAGATGGTGGACTCGGTGGCATTGTGGTCGGGTACTCGGGGGCGATCAAGAAATGCAGAATCCGAGACCAAGCGACTGTTTCGCGCCGTACTTGGGCGGGAATACGCACGTACTGGTTCTGTGTTGGTATTGGTGTTGGTGTTTGAATTTGCCGTTGAATATCGTCTTGATGTGGCTCGTCGAGGTAAATCCGTTGGATGTGTACTCTGTGTCTCGAGCGCCCCATCTCGGATGGAGGCTTCTTGAGTATACGACCGTGTGAGCGCGCCGGGTACATGTTGCCCCAGAGAAGCTCGTTTGCTGTAGTAATTCAGTGCCTCTGATCGACCTGCAACACTCGAAGTGTCGAATCGCTCCTGGATGGGAGAAGATTTGTACCCGGTCGAAGGCCGTGTACTCGAAAAGAAAGGAAGTGAAACTCTGGATCGTCTCTTGTCAAGTTTGGGTTGGACCTGGCTCCCACGCGACGCGTCTGTTCGTGCAATATTCAAAAACAAGTCTTCGCTCTTTTTCTCATCGCTGCTCGAACCCTTGCTATCGTCCTCCGAAGGTACTGGTCTCAGCAACTGGGGGTCCGAGTTCTCCTTCTCCTGTAGATCATTCTGAAGCACGCCCGCGGCTTGTTCTTTACTCATGGTCGAGTTAGGGGTAAGCACACTCTGTGTGTCTGCGGTTTCCGGGCTAGATACTTCCAGCGTTGTAGCCTCGTCCGCGGAGGAGTCAGTGGTCGAGGGGGTCTGGTCTGGTTTCACGGGCGACAATCGCGCTGGAGCAGGCTCGGCAGCAGAGATGAGTTCATTGGCCTTTGAAGGGGAGGAATCACGCGTTGTCTCGGTGGTAGATCTCGTGGATGGATTTCGATCCAGCCGGATGCGGTCCTGGGATAGCGTTCGCTGAGTGCTGTATGACGGAGGTGGGCCACAGACTGTCTCGACGCCGTAGCTGCTGTGTGAAGCAGGAGGTCGTTTCTGTGAAGGAGATCGCTGAAGCGTATTAGAGTTTGTTCGATGCAGGGGAGTTGACGGCTGGCTGATCCCGGAGGACGAGGAGGGGCGATTGTCGTTCGGGTCGTGGTCGAGGGAGATGTTGAATGAGGGAACGCTCAAGGTCTTTGAGATTCCTACTAGCTTGCGCATTCCAGGGGACGGCTGCAGCACGGATGATGAATTGGGATCTGGGGCATTGGAGGACAATTTGGGTTTCTTGCGCAACGGAGGCCGAAATAATGTCAAGTCATGGTTGGCATCTGCAATGCGGGCCGGATAGAAATGGGGGTAGGGAGGACGCGGTGGGAAATCGGTTGTTGTACGAGCATCAAGATCATGACGGGTCTCCCGGGTATCTAGTGTATAGAAGGGGGGAGAACGATGGTGATGATGAGGAGGAGGAGGATATGATGTGGTAGTGGTCAAGGTCGAAGTCGAAATCTGGGGTGGAAGTGAAGGTGAAGTTGAAGGTGAAGGTGAAGGTTTGGTGGTGAGCGTGTCGTCCATGTGCGCTCGCCGCAGCTCATTTGATCCATGGATCATCCAACCCTTGCTAGCCCCGTCTCGCTTGTGGATGGTGAAATCCCCTACAACGACACTTTCAGCACTTGTTTCTCTTTGTCCATCTCTTTCGAGAGAGGGCGTGGGATCTCCTGGAAGAAATGGGGGAGAGAGAGAAGCTCGCAACAAGTCTACGGCATCGCTACTTCTTAATCTATAGTGGAGGGAGGAGTCTAGGCCCGTGAGCCTGTGAGCTGCCTCATTCTCGCTCGTCTAGGTTCGTGTCCCAGCAACTAGCAAGCCTCGGAGGATTGTGATGGGAAGTGTGATATCTCAGGACAACTGCTGGTCTCAATGCCGCATGCCCTGGTGCCCGTGTCGCGTCTTTTGTTGTGTGGGAAAGGGGGCATGACTCTGCCGCCTATGATTCGACCCAGGAGATCCTTGCCTAAGCCTGATCTCCCAGTTCATCAGGCACTAAGGCTTCAGATATGGGCGCTATTTCCAGTTAAAGAAAAGCGTCAGAGACCGGCACTTCGGGCATCGGTGTTTGAGGCTTAACCCCTCTAGTGCCCCCCCGAGTGCCCCCCGACTCCCCCCTATTTCTCTGGTGGTCTTTGCTCCCTCCTTGGTAAGATCAACGATCATCCACTTCTCCAGAATTGCAGGCTGCCCCTCAGCTAGCCCTCATTGAGGCCGAAGTCGTCACATTTCCATCGATCGCCCTCTCTAGAGTTCCGTACCTGGTTGTTGTTGCTGCTGTCTGCTGTTCGTGCATCATGACAAGCTGAACAGCAAAGACTCTATTCCCCCAGCAACAAGTACTTGTTTTTATCTCCTTGCAACGTGTTCTTCCTCGGTTGGAGGTTCGGATATGCAAGCTCTGCAGCGAGGAAACTAATGCAAGGAACAAAAGCCACCCAACTACGTTCGCCTCTGCCTATCGCCACTCGGCTGATCCTTCGGTTTCGCGATTGAGAGAGTATGAAAAGAGAGAACTGTCAGAAAGAGCGACAGTAGGGATTGAAAGGGGATGGAAAAACAACGAGTAGCTGCTCCCTCCGTTGGAAAGGTCATTGAGAGCCACCGTCAGACTGTGAAATAAGTCACTTGCAACTGCCAGGCAGCAGGTTGGATCTCATGGCCCTTGGAGAGGAAAAAAGGGAGACTCCCTCCTGCTTAACGGACTCTCTCACCGAGCACATCATTATCCTCAAGAATGGCTACCAGACGGACGCGCATTGTTTGTATATCTGATACCCACAATCAGACCCCTCAGCTGCCCGCTGGGCACATCCTCGTTCACGCAGGCGATCTCACTAACCAAGGCACATATTCAGAGCTTCAAAAGACTGTTGACTGGATCAGGAAATTGCAGTTTCAGATCAAGATCGTCGTCTGTGGGAACCACGACATTACCTGCGATGCTCCATTCTATCAAGAGTACGGGGGTTACTTCCACAATAAGAGACGGGAAGATCCTCAACGCTGCCTCGACTTACTCCGCGCCGACCCCTCGGTTGTTTTTCTCAACCATGAGGCCAAACAGATTCGTATCGATCATGGGGGAGGCCTGATGTCGTTCCTCAAGATCTTTGGCTCCCCATATTCGCCAGCACATGGTTTTTGGGCCTTTGGCTACGCGCCAGAAACTGCTCCTCGACTATGGGATCAGATTCCCCTAGATTCAGATATTGTAGTGACGCATACGCCCGCCAAATTCCACTGCGACGAATGCGGTAAACGTGGAACAGCAGGATGCGAAATCCTCCGTCAAACCTTGTGGAGGGTTCGCCCCAGGTTGTTCGTCTGCGGGCACATTCACGAGGCCTATGGTGTTGAGGCTGTCACATGGGATTTATCCTCTCCCAACCTCAGATACAAAGAACAGAGCGTCCGAAGGTGGGAGGACCCGGAGCCGGGTTCCAAGAAGCAATTCACCGTCGATCTGTCGTCAAGAGCCAAGTCTCTGGCATTGCGCAATGATGGAAGCGTTGGCAATCTGATATCAACAAAACAACGGTCGGGGATTCGGGGTGTTGAGGTTGATGGCACTGTTGATGATGCCAACACCGATGAGCAGGACAAATGCCAATCAATCCCCAACGCCCCGTCTCTCTCAACGCCGCCTTTTCCTGACTTTGAGAAGGCTAAGGTGCCAATATCCTCAACGCCAGATTCTCCGAGTACCAGCCATGACGGGACTCGTGGTCAGGGTGGTCCAGCATCAAGCCTGAGATCTGACCAAGAAGCACTTTCTGGTCGAGAGGGAAGGGCGGAGACCTGTATTGTCAATGCGGCTTACATGGCGTCAAACTGGCCTCACAAGGGCGGCAAGAAATTCCATAAGCCTGTTGTGATCGACCTGGATTTGCCGGTTGTGAATGAGAAAGAGGTCCACCAAGGCCCGCATGATGAAGAGGCTTAACTTGAATCTGTGGTTCCATGGCATCTTCCGATGAGTTGGCTTTTGCAAGTCCAATATCAGTTAAGTGTGTCATGTCTCAAGTGTTGTACCGTTCCGAAAATGGTAGGTTGGCAGTCGTCGGGATAGGCAAGATCTTGGGCGGGAGTTTTCCCTTGGTTACGACAAGAGCAGCCTGCAGTGGAAGAGGAGTCAAGAGCCCTTTTCTCAACCTTACGAACAACATTTGAGGCTCGCCAGAATGATCTGCCTCAGGCACAAGCTTATTATCAGGAGAAGTCCTATCATGTCAGGCCAGCAATGACATGGACCACGCCTACGCCTCTGGGGAGAACGGCAAAGAGTGCAAAGCCGTTCCATTCCCAATCACAGGAATCCTGTCCGCGCAGACGTCACCCCTGGTTTAGGAAGGGTGCCAGAGCATATTGTCTGGATCACAATCTCACCTTCTGGACACTCTGTTCAGGATTCTGGTAAGGCCATTGTGGGACCTGTCCTCTTCCAATATCCTTGCTATCAGCATGGGCTTTCGTTGACATGGCATTGCTCGGTACGGTCAAAATCGAGGTCCAGGAAGCAGATGCCAGACCAGGTTGTACCGATGGTGTCTAGGATCACGACGGCCACGAGCACCAAGTTGGCAGGGGAAGACAGAACAGGATGGCGCGAAGGCGCAAGGAGCGTAAACAAAGCATGTTGTGTTTTTGTCGCTGAGAAAAGAGAAGAACTTTAAGGAATGCACACCCTATCCATTCTCCTCACCCACAACCTGTGTGACGAGAAGTTCTATCCCTATCCTATCCCAAGTCAGACCGATATTGTTTGCATACCCGCAGTGCCATCAAGGCAATCCTAGTTTCCGGCGAGGTCCCTCGTTGTCAAAATACAACCCATGCACCATAAGTTTGATACTCCCAATCCCTGTCTCGGTATATCGGTCCCTCGGTATTGATTCTTCCTGTGTCTCGTCTGCGGCTGCTTCGCGAAGACGGTAGCAGAGCCGGCGACGGCGGTGGAGGCATCCACGGCAGAGACGAAAGCGGGATTTCCCTCGCGTCCTCGATGCTGAAGCCCTGCCTGGTGCTCATGTTGAGGCCGGTTTCCATCCCGAGGGTGGAGGTGCTCCAGTTGATGTCTTTCATCTCGTCGAGCTGGAACTGAGAGGGGGGATTCCTTTTCCTTTTGTCCCTTTTGCTGCTGTTCTTCCTCCGGCTTCCAGTGCAGTTCGTCAAGCACACCACATCTGCCACTTTGTCCCAGAGACTCTTTTCGCTCCGAGATCGCTGCTGCATAGTGGCAGCGGCTGGGGACGTCCCCCCGTTTTCCACTACCGTCGTCACCATCCTCTCAGCTTCTCACTGGTCCGTCCTTTCAAGACCACAGGCTGGCCTGTCAAACACGCGCCCGAAAAGACCGAGCACTCAGAAGCCAATGTACCACACAAGCCCCACGGATGTTCCTTGGGGATAGGCGCTGAAGGCTCTTTCGAGACCGTTGATCGCCTTGCGTCCCCAACGATGCACTCGTCTCTCCTCCTTGACTGAGTCACTGGTTTCCGAGGACGACGACGAGGACGAGAACACCGAGGCCGATCTCTTTGTCGAGGAACGGAAGAACTTGAGGGACCTGGTCGAGGTGGATGATTGGGTCGCTGTCGACGCTTGGGTTGTCCTGCGTCGAGGGCGGGATCCTGGCTGTAATTGTGACTGTGGTATCGCGTGGGCTCCTGGGAAAGTTTGTGGTTGACGCTGAGATGTGAGATGGGATGGGAAGGTGGACATGTATGTCATGCTTTCTGGTGTTCTTTGTCGTCGTTCGTGGCGAGGCTCGAATAGATGCTGATACTTGGTAGTTTCCGGCGTCAGAACCTGCGAGTGGAGTAGTTGGAGGGACTGATTCTTCGGGCAAAGGTGCTCTATGCTGCGTAGAACCTCTTCGGAGTGACGATGATATATATCTCTGTGACCGGGTGGATGCGCCTGTCTTTTGTAGTTGTAGTGTCACCTCAAATTCGGGTATCACTTGTTACTCTTTAACCGTTAACCATACACATTCTGTTTTTTTGCCCTTTTCGACCCATAACATTCCGGGTTGTGGAGAGTAGAGAGCGGGGGAACACGAAATGATTTGAGATCCCAGGGAAAACAAAAAGTGAAAAAAAAAAGACGGGATCGAGGCGTCTTAAGTCTGGTATTTATTATGTGTCTTTGTGGGTGACGAGCTGTCAGAGAAGGGGACAAGGGTAGCACATGTGAGCACATGTGAGCACATGTGAGGCCTGACCCAGCTCCAGCTCCAGCCCGAGCTCGAGCTCGGACAGGTTATCGCACCAGTCACACTCACACTGACGGCTCACACTCCCGCCAGCCTGTAAAAAGGTGTGTGAGTGTGTGAGAGTGTGTGTGTCAGAGAGAGAGCGAGGAGAACGAAGGAATGGAATGAGATGAGATGACATAAACACCAACACACCAACACATCTATACACCTATACGGCAGTAGGGAAGAAGCCATGCTTTGGGAGAAGGGATCCAACCAGGAACAACAGCTGCAGGGACAAAGCACGCCTCATTCGTTCAAGGTGGGAATTGTCCCCTGGGCCATAAACCATGGCACCATGTGTAGGTAGGTTGGATCTTCAGGCCCATGACGAGGCACACGAGGCAAAAAAACCAATGTCAAAAAAAAGTAAGCAAGCAAAGCGGCCTGACGTGAGACCCAAGATCCAAGATCCCAAAACATCGAGGACAAAAATTCGCCTCCATGATTGTGATAGGTTGGGGTGGAGAAATCCTTTGTTGTAAGAAAAAAGAAAGAGCAGTTCAGGATCTTAGAATGCTGTCCCTAAGAGCGAATGCTGAACCCGTTCCGGGGAAAGGGGGCACGTATGCTGTGGTGGGACAGGATAAGACAAAAGAAGGGAGAGAGAGACAGAGAGAGAGAGAGAGTGACACGAATGCGTTCTTAAAACCCAAGGGCTTGCTATCAGGCGACATGGGAGGAGGACAAGGTGGTCCCCCTTCTTCAAAAACCCAACAGAGACATTCTCAGGCAAACCCTCCAGAGGATCCTGTGTAGGTCCTTCTGCCTTCGGGCTAAACATCAACATCATCCATGGCGCCAATCGCCTGTCCCAGTTCAGTCCCCGTGATGATGAAAACGAAGGTGGTAGCTATCGTAAATATACTCCTACCACTCAGGAGCTGAACGCATGTCATAAATACCTAATCAACCCCGTAGAAGAAACACTTGCGTAAAAAGTCAGGCCTCTTTGGAGACCACCCAAATCATCGAGTCGTCAAATCCAGATCTCACACTTGAGCGAATGTTGTTAAAAACACCTGGTCTCAACGAGCCGCTGACGACTGTGTTTTGGATCGTGGCAAACGAGAAGGACGCTGACATTGATCGACAACCAGGTTCAAAACGATCCGAACTTGCACTTTTCGATTGGCTTCCCCCGATCCGAGAAGAATCCTGCTTGCTGGATGTGCGTTGGCTTCCCCGTCTTCTCGTCAAATAGATTAAAGCCAAAATTGGCTGCATGCGGCGGGGTGTAAAGGTGGAGGGACACGGCCACTTCATCGTAGGAAGGGTTGGATATCTTGTGCAACCCAATCTTGTCGGAGATGTAAGTGACTTCGTTTTCGTGGTACGTCGCCTCCTTGACAATCCGTGGTGGCATCAAAGCCCCATTCGACCCTGTCTTTTCGGTCAAGCTGGGCGGAAGGGCGTACAATGTCTCCTTGAGGCTCCCCTTGAGAATCTTCATCACACAATGAGCGTCCGCGTGATCATGTATCGGACTACCCCTGCCCGGGTTCCAGACAATCACCAATAAGTTGGACTTGCCGTTTCCTTCGTCCACGAGGTTGCGGGTGTAGTTTCTGCTGAAATCGGCAAAGGCATAATGGCGCCATTGGCTTTCTTGGGAAACGTATTGTTCCATGAGGCGTATCAATTCATTTTCATCCACATCATCAGAGTTGATCCCTGAAGAAGGGCCAAGGACATCCGAGAGAGCTCGAACAAGGAGGTGGAAGTCGTCACAGGGGTCAATGCGGTTGAGCTGACCATAGTGGTGAGATGGAAAGGCCGGTTCAGGCTCGGGGAGGTATGGACCTGTGGTGCTAGGTGGTTGCTGGTATGAAAGCATTTTCGACAATGTGTTATTGCTTGAACTGGTAGAACGGAAGACTGCGCAGGCCTTGAACAAAAAGATAAGGAATAAAAGCGTAGAAAGGGCAGAAAGGGCGAAAAGTAGAAGATGAATATGGAAAATCGGTGAGAATAAAAAGGAGGGAAGGACGATCAAGGCGGTGTAAGATTGAGACTTGCCCTTTAGATAAGAATGCAAGTTGCTGCATGTAGAGAGTCGAACAGCGTGTAAGACTGCAGTAGATTCAATAAGTTTTCTCCGTTCTGATACCCGGCAGACGCAGCCCTCCTGTCTCATGATCAGGGGTTGAGAGGAATCACAGCGACAGTGTGAATGGACGAGATCGACTCAAGATATGGGCCAAGTGCCTTCAGGACCCCTCCTGGTCCCTCTAGGGAGCCGGTCGTGGCATGTTGAAACGTAAAATCTTTGACCTCGTATCCAGCTTTTGCCTACCTGTTCCAAAGACGGTGACGAGCAAGAGCGGGTGACTCGGGGTCATCGGCAACCAAAAGATTGGTCGAGCATGACGATCGAGATTAGTGGTTGGCCCGCTGAGCATATTTAGAGTGGCGAGCCCAAAGCTTAAACGAGAAGGAGGGCCGCAGAGAATGCACGATACCTGCAATATGGGCTTTGTAGAGACAGCGACGGCGAGGTCTGAGGTTGAGCGACGGTGACGATGACAAGGCTGGCATGCAAGGCTCTGATATATCCACTTCCATCTCTTGAAGAGCTAACAAGAACCCTTGGGAGCGAGATATATGGGCTATTTATGAGGATTGATGAAAAGGAATTGTCCAGTCTCGAGGCCGAGCGATTGCGTGATCGGGTCTGTGCCCTGTGAGTGGCTCAAGGTAGTGAGTGGCAAAGGGTGAGAATGACCAGCCTGATTGGGAACAGTGGGAGGAAGTTATACGAAGTACGAAGGAGAGATGAGGTACGTACCTTCCACGTGATGCAAGAAGTCACGGGACCATAGGGTCACGGGGCCTGGCTCGTGTGTAGGTGCCCAGGATAAGGAACATGCGAAAATTAGGGGGAGCACCAGGGGCGACCAAGAGGGCGCCGTGGCACCAAGACAACGCCCAATCCATTACCTCATCGGCGACCCCCTCACCTGCGCTCTGCCACGCCTACTAATGTTTTCTTTGCGGGGCACCCGTCCACACAATTTTTGTCTCGAACCGCCATGTGGTGGTGGTTGTACAAAGCCATTTCAACATCGTGTTCTTGATCATTTCACGTCGCACAGCGGTCGCAAAGGATTGTTACACAGCGTTCTCCTATTGTCTCGTTTTCGCTCTTCTCCGATAGCTGCCTTCCTCCCATCCATCCTTCACCAAACACCAACTGTGGAAATTCGTTCCCAAATATCACTACCCAGAAGTCCTTGAACGCACCCCCGTCCTGCCTCAGTGGTCGTCGATCCTCAGCCTCATTCGCGTCCTCATCCCGGATCGGTAATTGCCCCCTTCGGACATTGCGCTTGGAAAGCCCACGATGGCTACTACCGTGGACAAAATCAAGGAGATCGAGGCCGAAATGGCTCGGACCCAGAAGAACAAGGCCACTTCTTTTCATCTGGGCCAGCTCAAGGCCAAGCTGGCCAAACTGAAGAGGGAGCTCTTGACGCCGTCATCCTCTGGCGGTGGTGGTGGCAGTGGATTTGATGTTGCCAGAACTGGTGTTGCATCCGTCGGCTTTATTGGGTTCCCTTCGGTGGGAAAGTCCACCTTGATGAGCCGCTTGACAGGCCAACACTCTGAAGCCGCTGCATACGAATTCACCACCCTCACTACCGTCCCCGGCCAAGTCCTGTACAATGGTGCCGCCATTCAGATGCTGGATCTGCCCGGTATCATTCAGGGTGCAAAAGACGGCAAGGGTCGTGGCCGTCAAGTCATTGCCGTCGCCAAAACTTGCCACCTGATTTTCATTGTCCTCGATGTGAACAAACCGCTGACGGACAAGCGGGTCATTGAGGCGGAGCTGGAGGGGTTTGGCATCCGCATCAACAAGGAACCCCCCAACATCGTTTTCAAGAAGAAGGACAAAGGCGGCTTGAATATCACGAGTACAGTTCCCCTGACACATATCGACCATGACGAAATCAAAGCCGTCATGAATGAGTATCGGATTTCGTCGGCCGATATTGCCATCCGTTGCGACGCCACGATTGACGATTTGATCGATGTCTTAGAAGCCAAGAGCAGGAGTTACATTCCCGTAATATACGCCCTCAACAAAATCGATTCGATAACCATCGAGGAATTGGATCTACTCTACCGCATCCCGAACGCCGTTCCCATCAGTTCCGAGCACGGGTGGAACATTGACGAGCTCCTGGAACAGATGTGGGAAAAGCTGCAATTAAAACGTATCTACACAAAACCGAAGGGGAAACAGCCCGATTACAGTGCCCCGGTCGTATTGAGAAAGAATGCTTCAACGGTGGAAGACTTTGTAAGTCACTGGCCCGAAGTCGTCTGGAGATATTTCGCCCACTAATCTATTTTTAGTGCAATGCCATCCACAAGACGATCGTAGAGCAATTCAAGCATGCGATTGTATATGGGAGATCTGTCAAGCACCAACCCCAACGGGTAGGACTTGCGCATGAACTGGCCGATGAAGATATCAGTGAGTTCAGCAACGTGCCTGTCCTCAAATCTTGTCCCTGGCATGCTGACAGTGCTGTTCATCTAGTCACTATCATCAAAAAGTGATGCAGTCAAACTCTCCATTCGTTTCAGCTTGCTAACCCTGAACGCCTATCAAAATCTCAACAAGATGCATTGGAGGATTGAGGCCGCCTCAAGGTTTGACACCATCAACCACGGACCCTTTTCCTGCTCAATGAGGCTAGATGCCTCACCCTTCCGCCATCCCCGCGTCTTCGGATCGAGAACATCACATTCCTTAGCCTGCGGTTGGTGATCAGCATCAGGGGTTGGGATTCTGCTGCCCAAACGGGTGGACAACAGCACCATGCTGCGACGACGATGGTGGCCAGCCTACTCAAACCCTACCCCTTAAGCGCAGCGGGCAAGAATGCGGTCGAACAGATTTCGTGCCCAACGTTATTACAATGGATAAAGAGCTCTCGCTTCACGGAGCTCCCGTCTCACATGGGAAATGTCCCCATGCTAGTCAGTGAGGAACTTGGATGTCCCTGGTCTGCATTAGGTGTCATGATCCACCTGGAAGCCGAATCTATTGGCCGCCAAAGAAGTATAGCAGTATAGAAACGCTACCATGCCATCGACGTCATTACACTGGAACACAATGGAGCACGTAAAAGCGGCAGGGGTGGAACTGTGGTCCGCCTCATCGTCAGCCAATAACGACATGCAAGGAGAAGACGTTGAGGAGAGGAGCCCGCTCACTTTCTCTTTGAAACAGTTTATTGATTAATGGCGGTTGGAATGTCCCGATTGAGGATCCCTGCTCCTCAAGTGCGGAGAAGCTGCTCGAGCTGGAAAAGGTGGATGAGGCGGACGGGGTGGGCGACCAGGATCTGAGCTGGAGGCTTGCAATTCCCTCCCTGCCCTGGCATGAGCCCAACGCTGAATTCTCCGCCCACACGCAGGCAGTTCGGAGCACGAGCTACAAAGATCAGGCTACAAAATACGGGTGCTCAACGGGGTGATTTCAAAGGCGCGACCGAGGGGTCAAAGCTGCATGGAAACGACTTTGGTCATGGAGGGTCAGCATTGCTTCTGATATGCTGGTACCTAGGCCATCGGCCACCCGGCACCACATCTCCGCGACCATTGACAAGGGCGGTAGAAGACTCGACTGCAGGAGAGAGGAGCTTCCTCGAAATGCATGGACGGGCTGCTCTGCTTGTCCTGGAAGCTATACCCTCCCTTCCATGAATCAGTTTGTGGTTGTGCTTGCTCTTGTGGAACTGCACTCAGCTCCAGCTGCGTCGAGAGGGGGATGTCGTCAGCTGAGCCAACAGAGGGCCTTGATAGCAAATTTCCATCCACCTCTTTCTTACCCCTCCGAGCGAGAGCTCGAATTTGTGCAGACATCGACGGTCCTGACATCCCCTGTCTAGTCGACTGTCCGAAATGCTGGTGGGGGATTTTTGGTGCCAATGACCATCCTGGTCTTGTCCTGCTTGCTTCACTCATGGGCTTTTGCGATTTGGCCCTCCACCTAAAAGCGCCACGAACACGCTCGGGGCCCTCCCGAGTCTGCCGCTCTCAGGTTTGAGTAAGGACAACGAACATACCAAGCTGTCCGCCTCGCCGCGTACCGACCTGCTGCTTGAGGCATCAGAGTTTGGAGGGATCCCTTGCCTTGCGGTCTTTTCCATGCAACCTTGTTCTCCTGCTAGACGTGGCACCCTCTTGAAATTGTGGACCTACATATACGGACTGCCTCTTTTCGTGGTGAGGGACTCAGAATCCCCTGGCAGGGCATGCGCCAATGACGTCGTGGGCGAGGGAGGAGAGAAGAGGAGAGGCGCTGGAAGGTGTGGGAGGACAGGCTCTAGACAGATACTCTGGGGTTAGGATAGAAACGAACAAAAGACTGGTTACAGAATTTTGTGAAGCTTTCCTGCTTTGTACCGCACAGGAAATCTACACTGAATCAAAGCGGATTAACGGATTGGGTGCAGTACGAGGTACATGGCAAGGACTGGGCAATTGGGTAACAACAACTAATGCTTCACCATCAACCCCGTTAAAACGTCATATTTCTCTTTCCCTGCTTTTTTGACACTGGCCTCAACCATAGAGATTGGATGGGACCAGAAAAAAGTCTATAGCATGACTATTTTCCTGTCACAAGGAGTGCAAGACCTTTCTTCGCCTGCCCGATTGGGCTTCACGATCAGAACCAGGAGTCTCAGAGGTTCTCTTCCCCATACCCACCAAAGTACTCCGTATTGTGGGCGCCCTCGTCCTATTTGTCCTTTTTCCTTTATCTTGCCGCCGAGTCCTTCCCTTCCCGCCAACCACGACACCCGACACTCGTTTCGTGTGCCTGTTGGCTCCTCGTCATTTCTCTCCAGTACCTCTGGCGCTGCCCATATTCGGACAGGGAGTCGCCAAAGCCAACACTGGCGCAGCTGCCATCGTGGAGCCCACCGAGTCAAGAGGAGGAAAGGCACTGCTGGGTGGCTACGACCTCCACTCAATCAAGTCCAATGCGAGCATCTGTCAATTCCTTACGGGCTTCCTATTACTTCTAACTCGCCAAACCCACCCAGCCAGTCTAGACATGCTTCTCTCCACGGACCCACGCCTTTGTCGCACAAGGAACAACGGGATTAGCCCACGTCCTCATTGCCCCCACGCATACGGAGTAGAATGCAATAATACACAATACCCGTCAGATTGTTTGGCTTTACTGTACAGTACCAAGGTGACAGGGGTTGCCCAAGGACAATAAATTCTGGGGCCGTTGGTCGTGCTGGTCTTTGCTACTTACGCCACGAGAATGGCGAGGGCCAGTCCCTTAACGACTCGCCCTTAAAACGGAGGGGCGAGCCATGCGATTGTGCAGATGGGAGATCCTGTGGTCCGCAGGGAATCACTTTGTGGCCTCAGATCACCCGCGTCATGCTCGGTCGCTAGCGGACCGTCCAGGAAGGGACGAGGCTAGCCGGAGCGCTGAAGCCTCTATTGCAGGTCTTCGCATCCGACTGATTTGGACTTATCCTCGAGTCAACCATTTGGCTCCGCTAGATTCGACGCCGCTCGGTATTTTTGCGAGTTTGCGTGGGGCTTATGAATCTCAACTGGTCCTGGTCTGGAGAGATGCCCTAAGGGGACACCAGGATTGGGACCTACCTGGGTCGTGCAAGAGAGTCTGCATTTGTACAAATGGTTGCCCGTGGTATCCTAGTCTGTCTTCCTCCCTCCCCATCTCGAAACATCCACGGAAGAACAACCGATTCTCGGCCTGCCCTTCGCTTCCTTGTCGTATACCTTTAGTGAAGCTGCGACACACAAAGAGGCCCCCTCCTTTCGGGTAACGATCTCGACTCACCAAAGCACCAATTTTTGCCCGCCCGGCGTTGACGCTACGGGGCAGCTCACAGTGGCGTGTCAAGGATTGAGAGAGAAATAAGGCGGGTCCAAGCGAAAGAAGGATTGGCAAGACGGTGCGATACACCCTAGACACGCCCCCAAAGCATGCCCTGTTCATCCCTACGCCTGCCTACAAGGTTTCCCCCCCTCCTCAATACTAAATCCACTGCTAGCGGGCAGAGTTTGTGAGGGCCGTTCCTTTACCGGGCTGCCGCTAACCGTCCCTAAGCCGTTGCATAATAGGCTATAGGCTCGTCTGCCGCCCTGAAGTCCTTTAGTCTGCCACCTGCAGACGTGCGGATTGCGCTCGGAAGCCCTCCCAACGGCTCCCCTCAAAGCATATCGAGACTCTTTTTCTCTCAGTGGATTTCCAAAGCATATACATCTGGAGGTGTGGGCACACATCCAGGACCACCACGCCTTGTGCAGCATCACAATCCAAACAAGGACAAAGCAATATCAGAAAGCAACCCATACAGCAACCCTGTCCTAAGCACCTGCGGCCCAAGCTTCCACCACATAACGCCCCCCTCGCGCCTTCAAAGCAAGCCCTAGTCGACTCTCTCCTTGAAGCCTGTCCGGGCCCCCCGGTCGACGTCCATCCTCAGTTCTGAACTTAACCTCAATTCGTCCAGCTTGACCTCGCCTGCACAGTTGCAGCTCTCTGGGCCTCATCATCAGGTGTGCTCCCCACACACACACACCTCGTTCAAGACGTTCCCTCTTTTATCATATGCTCGTGCTGCCCCCTCAAGCTTGATTTCAGGTCCACACTCACGCCCCGTCGGTCTCTGAACACCCTCTGTACCTTGATCCTCTCTCTGAAGGTCTCAAGGCTCTGGGGGTCGTGCAAGCCAGGCTTCTGGGACCGCAGGCTACGTGTGTCGTGTGAGAGCATCACTGAGGATCAGTGGCATGCGTTGTCAAATCATATTGGTGCCTCGGTCAGCATAGTATCACCCATATAATTCGAACACCAATGCTGGTCCTGTTGAACATGCCACCAGAGAGTCAAGATTCGCAGCATACTGGCTATGGCCAAAATGGTTGGATAGGTATTCCCAACAACATGCCAAATGGCATTCCAAATGGTTATTCCACCAGCCCTCAAACGACGATCTCGCCAATGCAGGAATTCCCGCAATTTGAGTACCACCACCAACACCAACATAACACGCCGATGCCTATGGAGCCGGCTTACCCTATACAACGACCTTCGCCATTTGCATCCTCGCATGCACCAATGCCACCGCCCCTCGTTATGCCGAACAACGTTTTGTGGCCAAGTATGCTGGCCAGTCAACCCCAGGGATCCTACCAGCCGTCAATTTTGCCTGCTGCACCAATGCAGACTCCATTGTCTGCAGGGTCAACATCTGATATGACACCGACCAGTGCCAAGACGAACACGTCTCGTCGCAAGTTGACGGATGAGGAACGTCGTCAGATGTGCATTGAGGCCGAGCAGAACCCGACCATGAAGCAGACTCAGATTGGAGGTACGTAACCGTCCTCGACTTCAGTGTTGGTTCTGACCCTGTCTAGCAAAGTTCAACGTGGAGAGGAGGTACGCTCGATACATTATGCTGGTGGATCGTAACCCGAGGACTAATATTGTGTAGCACGGTGTCGAAGATACTGCGACAGCGGGACAAGTACATGAATCCGCAGTCCAAAGAGGAGAGTGTTAGCCCCATTAAAAAGAACAAGGCCAAATTACCGGACTTTGAGAAGACCCTGACCAACTGGGTCAAAAACCAGCAGAAGAAGGGCCTCCCCATCACGGATGAGGATCTTCGAAAACAGGCGCAGGTCTTCTCATTCAGCAGAAGTGACCAAGCGGTGGTCTCTAGTGCCGACTGGCTGGAGAAGTTCAAACGCAAGAATCGGCTCAACGCGCCCAAGGCCGATCCAGATTCGACCTTTGTGGATTCCAGCTCGACTTCACTGTCACACACGCCTCATGACGGCTCACCCGCGTCGTCCAGTGGTCTTGTATCTCCTCCGATGTCAGCAATCGAGGAGCAGATCGAAGAACCCTCGGTCAAGATCGAGACCAACAACGAGTTCTTCGACTTTGGGGATGGAAAATCAACGTATACACCTCAACCCAGGCTTGATCGTGAGGCGACATCAGAGTCCGTCATTTCCCCAATGTCCGTGGAAATGGCACGCAGTGACCAAGACGGAATTGACATGCTCGAAGAGGCGGATGATACAATGGGGCTATCTAACCGTCAGAGAAGCCAGACATACTCTCACGCACCGACTTCAGGCACAGCCTCACGCCCATCCTCATCAGGTCACAACCGACCCTCACTGCCTGTACGCTCTCTGACAGCAACCACAGTAACAGTGACGACAGCAGAGGAACGAGCTACCGCCATCGACCCTCGGCAGATGATGAAACGTCACAAGAGCGTGCCCGACATCCACTACCCTGAACAGGTGCGCTTTTCAGCCATGCATCCTCCACCATTGCCACGATCCGCCGATGCTTCACCCATAAGCAATCCAGTCACACCAGCGGAAGAGGATATCATTCGAGCGTTGCACGCCACCAAAACATTGCTGGAACAGAACCCAGCTGTAGCAGAGCCGGACGATTACCTGGCGATTGGCAAACTGATACAGAAGATCAAAGCCCTCCGACCAACAGCACCGATACTGCCAGGAGGGATGCACCCAATTGATATCATGGATAGTCCTCGCATCTCCAAAAAGAGGACCATTCTCGGCATCTCGACCTAAAGGGCAACACGACTCACTAGAGCTATAACGGCTCAGAGATATGCTTGATTTTGTTGTTGTTGTCGTGGTTTTTTTCTTTTCTCATTGAGACAATCATTTTTTGAAGTATCTGGCGCAGCTACCGTTGCATTTAGCATGCAAGAGAAGACGACACTCATTTGTTTATGAACAGCGTCCAACATTGGAGAAACGGGAAAATTACATACATGGAAGAGAATGACGAACATCTACCACCAGCGGACGCGCAGGGACAAAGCATCGATCCAGGAGTCGCATTTGTTTTCACAACCTTGGTCACCAGAAACAGCTTCGGACTTCCAGAGAGCAAGATGCCTCTACGAATATCTCTCGATTCGGGACGCGGCACCCGCCGACGATCGCAGACGACCACTCACATAGACACTAGCCCCGAGGCGAAATCTCCTTATTCATTGTATGAAGGCATGTATATGTGGGAAGAATGGGGAGCGTGCAAGCGAGCGATCAAGCGACTGGATCACATTTATTGGAAGAGATTGGGTTTTCTTTTTTTTCTCTTTTTCCTTTTTCACTTCTGGACTTTCTCTTTCAGGCCACTTCGAATGGCTTTTATCCAATGAACCGCAGTACATGCAGAGTCTTTTGACTTTTTTTTTTTTCCTTTTCTCCTTCCTTGTATTGACATTGGGACCTGGGTCGGGGGTGCACAAAGGGGATGATCAGGGGGAAAAGGTGGTGAAGCAAAGGTCGATACGGCGACATTGGGACCATGAGTGTATAACTTTCTCTTCGCTATTCCCTCTGCAGGGGAATGCTTTGAACCAGTAACTACGTTTTCCTGTGAACGCAGCAAACGTGTAAACAGCAGACATGACAGATGTTGGTATGTGGTGTTTGGTGTATCTTGTATGGTTGCATACCGCAGCATGTAAGTCTGATTGGGGAGCAGCGTCAGCGACTGTATGTGCGAAATTGTTTCAGGCCAGGGTCAGATACAGCGGCAGCGCAAGCTTTGGGAGGCTTCTTTTCTGAGATAGCAATGAACAACCCACGCAGACGTCCAAAAGAACTATGCAGAAGCCCCGTTGTTCCCCGGTGCACATGTCAAGGCGAGAGATGCGCAGATCCCGCCGATCACAGACGATGCTCTGAGTTTAGACCGGCAGCGGGCACCGCAGCCGAGAAGGTCGAGATGGTCGAAGTGAGGCTGGTGGGTTCAAGGTTGACGAGGCTTGCGAGGCTGTCCGGGGGAGGGAAAAATCCATCACAGGGATGCGTGTCGACTTGTTTGGCCAAATGCCCTGCCGATCGCAGTTACAAAGTCACTGACCTCAAGCCATGGGGCGTCGACAGTGTGCTTCATCTCACCAACTCATCTGCACGGTATCTATTTTCCTTGTCGACTCCTGTTCCAGTCACCGGCGACGGCTTCGCCTGCCGGTTTCAAGAACCGATGAAAGCCACCATTATCTGGTCTTGTTCCTCCTCCTCTTCCTTCGTGCCGGTCTAGTCCCATGGCCAGTCGAACGCCAACAACTCACACATTTTCGGACATGGCTGCACAAGGAGAGATCTGACATTGGGGGGTTGACGAACAAGGCAATGAGCTACTATCAAAAGATATGTGCCGCTGCGTCGTCGGACGGAGGGCAGGTTTCCATGACAAGACAGAACTGCGCCTTCGCCGTTCAGGTCGCGGGACTATCAACGCCAATGGCGTGAGCTGACTACCACCTACGGTCGTATTCCTCTCTCCGGCTGTACCTCTTTCTCTCTGTCTCCTTCTGTCCCCTCTTCTCTCGCGCAGGACGCTCCCTTCTCTGTTGCTGGCTTCTTGGGATTCTTGTCCACCGACCCCTGCCTCTTGGTGACCAGGTTGTTGTCTTCTCCCCCCCACGCCTCGTCTCATTGCACTGCCGTCAATCATTTTCCCTCTCGCCATCACGTTGAGCGAATTGTCGCAGGGCGAGGCAGTCTCTGGACCAGGCAACAGAGCGTCAGTTCCGCAGCGCCCGTGTACACCTTGTCGAACCTGAAAAAAAAAGACAGGGAAAAGAGTTGTCGCATGGGGACGCAAGGCAAAGCCGTGGATCCTTTCGCAAAAGGGGGGTCCAACTCCGTCTGTAACAGCACAGCCCACACAAAAAGAGAGATGCCACAGTACTTTGTACCAATATCACAGCATCCTGCTGTGCTTGCTTCATGAATGGTCCCTTTTCCAGCCACTCAGCGTACTTTTAAATGACGGTGAGCTCGGATGACTTCCAACAATGGAACTGCTGAGAAGAAAAAAAAAGGGTCTCTCCCAGTGTCTGTCTAATCAGAAGAAGGTGTATGTCTCTCTCTCTCACTCTCTCCATATTCAAGAAATCACCTCTATTGGAGGAACTTGGTTCCCGCTTACTAGAACGACCCAGAAAAGAACCGCCTCCCGGGCCCGACAACGAATTGAAGCTTCCTATAACGAAATCTCGCAATCGCAATGATGCTCACTCCCTACCGAAGCCAGGTGGAGATCTGGGGGCCCCAAAAAAAGAGTTGGGAGCGGCACGGCACTAATATCATACAATTCGACCTCCCAATTGAAAGGCAGAGCAGAGCAGCCAAAAATGGCCCGAAAAAGAAAGTCGAAACTCTGTACAGTGAGACATTGCCAATGGGAGGCTCAAAACATGTACCTCCCATTTCACAGCTCGCAACGGCAAAAACGGAAAGTCAGACTTCAGAGAATAGCAAATCCATCCCTGACCAGAGACTACACTCGCCGGCTGCTGAGCACTGGGCAGCTGCCAGCCCTGAGTGGCTTTTCGGATCGACATGAACGCCGCGCACTTTTCTGCCTCGCCTCGAGCTCTAAGAGTACATTTTTGGAGCATCCTCCAGGCCGATCAGCGTAAGAAAAGGGGTGGGATAATGACCCCGAGAAGCAACCTGTCTGGTTCACCGATGGACCTTGGTCCTTGGTGCCATGTCGGGCGAGTCCTTGCGCTTTTGCTACCCTTCTTTTCAAGTTATGTTCTACTAGCCCTTGTCTTTCTCGCGAGAAAGAGCATCTTCCCCTGCTGGAAAGAGGTTTGACAGAAATGAGGAATTGTACTTGTTTTCTTTTATGGCCGAGCCTTCAGAACCCAGGCACACAGGACCATCTCACCAAGTCGAGAGGCTGGGGAGTATTTGAAGGACCAATACCTCGAAACTGCTGAATTCTTCCTTGACAGATTCCTCACAAAGCCCGTGTCCCACACCCCCCAAAAAGGCCCCCCTGATAGGCCATCATTCGATCCTGATTCTCCAAAGGATTCTGGATGGGGAAAGGAGGGAAACAAATATTACTGAGACGACATGAGAAGAGAAGAGAAAGGGAGAAAATGTACAAAACAAACCATATCAAGACTCAAAAAGGCTGGTCGGTCGGTCGGTCGTTTCTGAAGCACAACATTGCCTCTTTTAAAACCCCCCCAATCTCTTTCGATCCTGGATCTTCTGACGGGGTCATGGAAATATATCGTGGTTGGAAGTTGGAGCTGAAGCTGCTGTTTATACCGAATGACCTTTTCCCCTCCCTCGGCCTGCCTGTCTGAGCTATTTTGTCTCTCGATAGTTAAAACTATGTATATTGTATATTTCCTGAAAACTCGGCTTTTTCTACACAGCCCAAGTGTTTTGTCTCCCCCCCTTTTTTTCCACTCATGTCTCTCTGGGGGAGTTTGCTTTCTCAACGTCCTGGATATCCTTCTTTTGACCATATTTCAATGACTACGTCCCACTTTTCTCACTCTTTTCGGTGAATATTCCTCGAGAAAAGGAATATTTGACGAAACAAGAGCGAGGAAAGGTAGGAGAACAGAACACATGACAGGAGAAAACCAAAAAGGGGAGCTCTCCCAGTCAGGCCGAGAAAGAAAAAGGAAAAAAAAGAATACATAGAAAATCAACAACACACACAATTGTGAATATGGCTGAACAGCTCCTCTAAAGGAACAAGTTAATTTGATGATCAAGAACGGAGGTGTAAAGGACAAGAAAACAAGAGTAATAGAGACAGAGTAGCACTTTGTATATATGTGTCATCTGTCCCAAGGTATGAGAGAAGGAGAAAAAGACAATTGAAAACCACAAGGGGTACAGGCTAGCAAGGCTCGGGACAAAAGAGAAATAGTCCTCACCAAACCATAAAAGAAATGGCATGGCTGGGCAAGGAAGAGAAGATGCGATTGCTCGCTCGCTCACCTGCTGCGAGAACCAAATAACAAGACAAAAACTCCCTGCTGTATGTATGGTGGCGAACAGACCAGTCTCCCTTTTCCTCGTTGCTCTTGTGATAGGGTTTTTCTCTGTTTCTCTTTGTGATTATGGGCGTTCTTGTTGTCTAATTCTTCAACTTGTCACTCTGCCACCATTTTCCCCTTGTCCTTCGTCCAATCTGCTTTATCGTAGTGGTTGTTTCTCCTTGAAAGCAAGGGCGACCGAAGCGAATGGGACTCGACTCGTGTGTGGATGTGAAGAGGCAGAGGAAGAGAAGGATTACTAGTAGTAGCAGTAGCAGCAGTAAAGGGGACGTCTGTTAGTCTGAAAAGCCTGGCTCATGTCGAGAGGAGTTCGTGTTGCCTGTCATAAAAAAGGCATGTATGACTAGGATTAGGCATCTTGCTCTTGTGCCACGGTGTGGGTGCCTTGTTTCTTCTGTAGAAGTGAAGAGATAGGGCCAGAGGAAAGGGGACAAGGAGAGAGATAGAGACGAAAGACAAAGCAGTGCCATCGTCCTCCGCAGAAACTTCTCTTTTCTACCCTTCCTTCCCGCTCTTAGACTCTTCTTTTCACTTTCCATTGCGCCCTTCTATGGTCGTCTTCCAGTGCCGGTTGACTTTCAAGGTCTTGAGATACCAGAGATGGGGCATCGAAGGAGGGGAGGGCTGAACTGACGGTCTAGTAGAGGATCTGTTCAGCTGATTGAGCATAGTGGAACGATGGAGGACTTGAAACTGCCGACAGATGTGCTCGCAGCACAAGTAGCATGTAGTAATATGCTGAGGAGCTCGACCAATCTCACATTGCCCGCAGATAGGCGGTCCTGGACGTCAGAAGTTTCGACCATGGGGGGCCGCCTTTTGATGAATAGGTTCGGCTCGGGACGACAGCATGTAAAGAGACACTGCCTGCGTCCCTCCTTAGGACCTGGGATGCCGGAATCGTGCAAATGTGAGGTAAAGAAGCAGAGAACAAGAGTGCCGATGGATGGGGAGGGGGAAGGGATCCCTGGACATGGCCTGCGTCCCAGAGTCGAGTACGAGGTAAGGTCAGCTCGTTTAGTTCTACAATCTCGACTCAGCAAACACTAGGAAAGGAGGTTAAATTGTCTTCAGTCCAGAGGCAAGAACAACAGTAAGATTTGCAAGTCCTCATACCTGTACACATTGTGCAGATTCGAGACATTTTCTTTCGTCCAGGAACTGGACCTCCCCTATCCTCCCTGTGTTCCAACCTCAGGCCCCATTAGTCCACCCCGCCACCTTGTCAACCTCTCCCGACGCAACTAAATCCACTCCTCTCTCGGCCAGAAGTTCAGACGGCGTTTTGTCTATCATTTCTGGCACAAGCTTGAGCAGAACGTGCTCCAAAATAGCATAGATGAGGTACTTGTTCATCTCTGCATCGTCTACCCATCCCAACAGCCTCTCCTCAACCTCTATCCGCATTTCCATCTCCTCATCTTCAGCAGTCCCGACGTTTTGAACAGCAAAGAATGTCTTGCCCACAGGTTTAGGGATCAGAGAAAGAATATCAGTGGCGGCCTTTGACCGGATCTTGCGTGCTTCTTCCACAGATGGAGGAGGCGGGGGAGGAGGGCCGAGAGTGTTGTTGGGAAATATAAGGGTTCGAATCTGCAGCAACAGAGGTGGTATTAGTGCTGGCGAGAAGAGGCGCGTGGATATTGTGTGATACAGAAACCTGTCCAGATAATATCAAGTTGTCAGTAAAGCCCGCTCATCCAAGGTTATCAGTTTCAACTGGAAATGCAGACAAAGGGCAACATTGCGAGTTGTAGAGCAGGTCAACATGCGCTTTCGCTCATTCAATCAGGTCTGTCGAAGGACTGTTCTCGTCGCCAGTTCAACCTTGTGGCTCGGTGTTTTGCTCAACCGTTCTGTTGCACTTTCGCGCTTCACTGAGGCGAGATTTGCGGGAGATCGACACTGTGGATCTCACGAACTCAAAGCACCACTATCACCACCTCACTGCTGCCCAATATGCCTCATCGCTGCCCATCACCGCCCATCACTTGATACCCAAACACTTCCAAGATGATCCAAAGTGACCCACGTGACCCAGACCTCGACGTCGTTACGCGACCCTGGGTAGCACAAGGCGGAAGGTCTCAGGAGGTGCACCGGCGGGCGCCGAAAACCGCGCCTAGAGCCCGTGGATCGCATGTTGCGAGCATGTGTTCACAGGACTGGCGTTGGCGTGCTTGTCTGCGCAAATCAAGCGCCAAAATACATGATGATCCAGGCCCACGGAGAGCATGGTAACTGCCTTGGGGCGAAGGAACTCAATGCGTCCACGCGCAGTTCTAGCTCACGGCAAGTCGCAAAAAAGGGCTTGAAGCGGTGCGCAACCTTGTGAGCAGAGACTAGTGTTTCTGCAGGCAGTTTGCAACAGCTTCGAATGACCAGGAAGCTAGGATCAAGGGTCGTCAAGTCTTCCAGCCCAAATGATGCAGGACTCAGGGTGTGGTACGAAGTTTCCACCGTCCAAAGCTGACCAGCGAGTGATTTCGAGTCTCGAAGCGCCACTTGCAAAGAAAATTAGGTTGGGGTGGAGTTGCTGGGTGCAGAATACTGCAAAAAGGATGCCCAAGCCGAAGTCGGTAAGTCTAAGGGTCTCTGGGAGCTGGAGACCGCAGACTAGTTTCCCGTCGAGGTTCGCTCGAGGGGGTCACACAAGAACGCATGCGAACCGTTGATGATTGCAGGTAGGCCCGACAAAATCGAGTGACAGATAACGGATATCCGTGGGAGGATGGGCTGACAAGTCTGATCTGTAGGGTTCTAACACTGCTGTGACGTAAAAAGAATATGGTTTTGAAGGGACCATTATCGCAGTGCCTGATGAACTCGATGGTCCCTCGGCACGTGCCGAAGGAAGCCGACGACTGCCGTTGAAGAAAGTGGGAGGCCGGACTTTATCGAACAGGCATTCCATTGTGGAAAAGCGCCACGGGGAGGCCAATCGGGGGCGCAAAAAGACACCTTTTCCAAAATGCCAGAGGTGGGAGGCGTTTCATTGGTAAGCGACTTCAAAAATGGTTCTTTCTGGTGAGATTTTGCCTTGGTCAAGTCGAGAACATCTGCTTCGGGGGCCCGTCTGCTGATTCAGAGTCGAGACTAGCGATTTAAGAAGTTGCATCGGTAGCAATTGGTCGAGATTGGGGGTTCGTCTGGCTGGTAGCATAATTGCAGGTATCAGGAAGGGCAAGTCGACGGAGACATGAGGGAAGAAGGGCGGGGCCGATCCATGTCGCCCTCCCTGTTCGAAAATTGGCACCATTTTGCCAGGGAAGCGAAGAAAACCCAAGAAATCTGGGGACGCAATTGGCTGCAACAACTGATCTTTTTGCTTTTTTCGGTCATCTGCCCCGAGGTGGTCGCTTGGTGAAGATCGTCACGATGGTCGATCGTTCAAGATAGCTTTGTCGACATGGCGTTGACGTACAGTTGGTCGACGAGCATGAGCGAGCGAACTCCACCAGCAGTAAAAGAGAGCAGCCAGGGGGCATGACAACCAGACCAACATCACCAGGGAGAAACAAACCAGTTGAATCCGGTAAGGCGTGATAGAGCAACTCCGTCCAATGAGAGCGCGTAATGAGCAGTACGACAGTACACACAGTACACAAGCGTGACCGTCATTACTTGTAACAGCGGGGATTGGCTGGATACCGGTATCATCTCGCGATCCACACCCTCCTGATTCAAACAGGTGGATGACGAACAAGAGGATTGTATCGCACACATGCTGATATCAAGGATCCATTGGCTCGCAATCACTCTGATCCCATCATATGACCAGACCTTCATGCAATCGTCCCAAGATAAAAAAAAACCAGAGGGTTACCGAAATTCCCGTGGTGAGACAAGATGGGGCAATAGGGAAGAATGGATTCAAAAACACGGGCGAGGCTGAGGGTCTGTGGTGGAAAAAGGAGAGTTGTGGCACTTACTTGTCCAGCGTGGAGTTGGCAGCACCATACCTGCCCGGCCCTGTGGTTAGCATGTGCTGCCAGAACCCCAATGAGCCAGCCAGCCAAGGCACGCGGATGGTCAAATCGAGCATGCTAGAGATGCAGGAGAAGACTCTGTAATTGATCACAGCGCGGGGGGGTTGATGATCGGGCCCCGATACTTGCCGTGTTGACGAGGTGGACAACTGCTCCTTGGATGGCGTCGTTGTGGAGCCGGCAAGAAGATGCTGCTGATGGCGGGTTCTCCGGGGTAGATGGTGGGCAAAAGCCAGGCCGACAAGGATGAACCGCGTCAACTGGTATGCCATGAAGGCGTACTGAAGCAGTCTCCAAAACCACGCACTAACAGATGATTGGTGCCGGTCCGACGAATAACTCTCTTGTGTGGCAGTATTGGAACTTAATAGGCCAAACTGTTCCAGCCGGCTTTGGCGGCCGTCTGGCTGAAGGATTTCCTGATCATCGACGGCATTGGCACGAGACGCAAGTGTAGGAGGCGATGTCACTATCTCCACCACTTTTGAGACAGTCCCGTGCAGGAACCACGGCTCACAAAGTTTCTGCGCCACTGCCTGTCCGAGGATGAGGTCGGAAATGATATCGCTCACCAATGTTCTGAGACAAGCATTTGCCAGGTCTTCGGTTGGTAGGAGAACCGCCAGTGCCCCTTGAACGAGCAGCTGTCGGTAGGCAGACTCGTAGGCTTGTTGTTGCTCCGGTGGGAGAGAAGGGTCGAGGGCTGGATGTGGGTTCAGGGCGTGATAGATTCGTCGGGGATTTTCACCGTATTGCAGAGCAGCTTGAGCAGTAGTGGCCGTCCTGTAGGCTGACAGAGGGATATGGTCAATATCGAGACGACGTAACTTGACTTTTCATGCCCTTCTACTCACCAGCAATGTGTCTCTCAACCAACACAGGTAACTCGTCCAGTATCAACTCCGTGACATCCACCTGCCGTATCCTCTGCTCCAGTGCGCGACTGCAATGGGCAATAATCTGAATGACCTCATCCACAAATGTGCGGTCTGGCGTGATCTTGGAGTACCACGAGTTGACAAAGTCCTTGATGATTATGGCAACGACTGCATACAGCTGCACATCTACCTCGTTGGAACTGGTAAGTGGCGGTAAGACCCCTTCAATTGGCGCCGGTGACACCTTCCGATCTGCTCCATGACTCCCATCTGCCACCAAAGTCCGTCTGATCAGGGACAGAGTCGCTCTCTCCGAGGTAGGGTCCGGGGCCGCAGCATCCTGACGGGCTCTGGCGATGGGTTGAGGTCGAGAGGCAGGTCGAGGACCCGGGGAGGCCTTGCTTTCAGCCGCAACGGTCAGCTGAGAAGACTGAGCGGTGGAGGAGGCCTTCGTCGCTACGGTTGGGAAGGGCAGTCTTGGAGGAGAAGAACTTGAGGTGGTCATGTCAGAACCATGGTGTGGAGGAGCATTGCGCAGGTCTTTGTAGTCCACTGCTCAGTGATGTTCCCGCGAGCCACGCTGGCAATGCAGGGGCCGGTCGAGGTTCGCTCACCGGTTTAGATGACTGAAGGGGTGTCGAGAGGATGTGTCAACGTATGATTGGCGGATGGGGAATTGTCAAGGCTGCGAACGAGAAGGAGGTGGACGAGTAAAAGTGGGAGACAGATTGGAGGGACGATGCGGGAAAATATCGGGAGACCTTCCTCTTTCAGCCCAATATCAATTTGGGGTGCCAGCGAGGTCAAATGTGCGCCGCAGGTCCGGTCAAGGCAATCACTTTTAGACGATTGATCTCTTGTCTTACGTCTTAGGATGGGTGAGGAGATGGCTTCTTTCTGCAGAGTGCCCGTCTGGCTCGACTGTGATCCCGGTAGGTGAACACACCCCTCAGCTAAACGCCCTTTGACTCATGGCCTCGCACAGGTCATGACGTGAGTTATCTTGATCCATTCCTCTTCATGTGAAATGCCTCGAAACTCATGGGTTCTGCTGCTCATCAGGATGCCTGTGCTCTCCTCCTTGCGGCTTATCACCCATCCCTCAACCTCCTTGGGGTTAGCACCGTGCACGGCAATGCGCCTCTATCAAAATGTACATACAATGCCCTGAGTGTACTAGAAGCGATTGGGAAACCTGAAGTCCACGTTTTCCCAGGCTCGCCGCGTCCATTCTGCCGTATCGTTCATACCGCTCCTGATATCCATGGCGCAAGCGGGTTGGGAGGGACAGATCTGCTCCCCGAGCCCACCCGTTCCGCATTGACACACTGCAATGCCGTCCTGGAAATGCACAGCGCACTGCTGTCTCAACCCAGAGGCACGCCGTATCTTGTTGCAACCGGCCCATTGACGAACGTCGCTCTGCTCTTCGCCCTTTTCCCAGACGTCGCGGAACACATTGCGGGCCTTTCCATAATGGGGGGAGCGATCGGCTCAGATTTCACTCACGTCTCGGTATGTCCCTCTTTCCTTGGGCGGCTGTTGTCAACGACTGAGAATCCCTTATATCGTACACCGCCTGAGGCTTGTGAAACCGGGCCTGTTTGGCCTAGACGCCTCTTCGGAAACAGCGCTGACATCAGGATCTACACCAAAGATGGGCCAAGCTTACCAAGATAACAACGGCAACACCCACGCTAGAAGTGGAAACCGCACGCCTTTCGCGGAGTTCAACATTTGGGCCGACCCGGAATCTGCACGGTCGGTCTTTCAAAACCCGCTCTTGAAAGCAAAGACGACTCTTATTCCCCTGGATGTGACCCATCAAGCCTACGCAACGCCTGAAGTTCAGCGTATGCTGTTGAATGGGACGAATGGCCCGACCAGGCTGAGGACGATGTTTAACGAACTACTCATGTTCTTTGCCCATAAATACGCTGAGGTGTTTGGGCTCAACGAGGGACCCCCGCTACACGATCCGCTCGCAGTGGCGGTGTTGTTGGGCAACCATCCAGATGCCGCAGTCAGAATCAACTTTGATGACAATGGTGGCGAGAGATGGGATGTCGATGTTGTCTTGGAGGGAGAGCAGATCGGAAGGACAGTGATAACAAAGGCAATGAATGGGCAAGGTGTGAAAATTCCGAGGACACTCGACATAACCAAGTTTTGGCAGACGTTAGAGGAATGTTTGGCTAGCGCCGACAAGGTCACAGGGTACATGAAATGAATGGTCCATAGACGATTCTCGGAGGTTGACCGGAATCAAATAGATGAGATACTTTGAAGACGAATAGAGAAAATTGGGTTGAGAAGCTTGTAAAAGACGTTTCCATTCTTCGAAAATCTGGTTACTGATTTGTGTTTCGGTGATAGTTCTTCAGCAATGCACAGAGGGTGGCAACATCAGGCGGCCCCTACAGCATAACCATGCCTGTTGGGGCCAATGGAGGTATTCGACTTCAGCGACTTGAACCAGGTATACAAGTAATAGGAACTGCGATCTCTGCACCTGTCGTCGAGTTGGTAGCAGTCCTGACCACCTTAGCTTTTGTGGCCCTAGGACGCTGAGATTTGGCAGAGCTTCCGCCCTTTGCCAGCCCGCTAGATCCTGGCCCAGGCAGAGAACGATCCTTGCAGGAAGGGCTTCATTTGCCTGACGGTCCTGCCGCTTGCAGGTTGATTTCAAAGGCAACGTAGGAGGCTTGGATTATCTCTCGGTAAGGCGATACTGCTTAAGGCCTGTTGGGGAAGCAGTCGGCACAAGTTGAGACAATATGTCTTGAGATCACAAGTCTGAAAAGTCACGACAAAAGCGGTTGCACTTTTCGCCAGAGCGGAGACTGTCCTCTCCGTGATCGTCTCAGGTTAGTGGCAGTCGTCCATTTAATCCCCTAGGTGAAGCCAGTATTATGCGGAAAGGTGTTGTCTGCCTTTCTCTACCAACCAAGATTGTAATTTGTCGTAGAATCTTTGCTAAAACTCATCGGATCTGGTGGTCAGGCAGGCCACAGGTCCAGTCACCATCGCCAGTGTTCTTCGTCCAGTTACCCAGGGTATCCGTGACACGTTCCTTAGAAATTTGGTGAGGGATTCTCAGTGCTGACAATTTAGCCTCTTGATATGTTGTTGCGGAAAGCGTCTTTCGGATCGTTGTGTTACAGCCAGTGCTCTCCCGATCAAGCTCGCCGCTTGGGTCATCGACGATATCAAGATTTTCGAGGTGTCCGCTGAGCCTTGCGCCAACGACCCATAGCTCCTTTCTGGAGACAATACTGGCTTTGGTCGACCTCTCGTCCCATTGCCTGTAACCCTGTTTCACGCCATTGATGAGGACTTCAACCACATCCCGTCTGTTGATGTCAGCCGCATGTACCCATATGGCCGAAACGTTGCTCGTTTTGCATTTCGTCTGTGTCGAGTCGACAGAACTTTGCAGTCGTCTGTCAAAGGCGAAACGGCCGAAGTCCACAGGTAAAGGTGCAACTGTGAAGAAGTTCCCAGCTTCCCGAAGCGGCGACAAGCGTCCTCTCGACCCAAATGCGCGCTGATATCCTCCAGGGTGGTATTTGTCGGCGTACACCACAACAGTTTTCACGTAGGCATTTGGAGTCTTCTCTACAAAAAGGTCAGCTGGGAAGGACAAGAGACTCGTGAATTGTTTGATAGCAATTTTGTCTGTGCAGGATTTGGAACCACTTTGCTCGGCGTCTCCCCGAGCCGGTTTTCGACGGACATGACCTAGCAGAGAGAAATAGCCTCGACCTTGCAGCAAAGTGGCAATACTGCTGTCAACTGGCCAAGGCTTCGTGTTGCCGGAAGGAAGAGAGTCCATCAAGATCTCCATCGATGCATCACCGCACGGCGCCTCGGTGGAAAAGAAGTGGATGGTCACATGGTCTTTTAATCTGAACGGGCAACCTGAAGCCTTTCCAGTGTCGTCTCGGTGGGAGATGTTCAGGTACGGCGACCTATAAGCTGGATCACGGAGAATTGCTTCGACCTCCGAAAGTATCCATCGATTGAATCCGCGCAATGCCAGGATCTCCGCGTGCGAATCATGGACCACGAGACCCTTACATCTGGGTAAGGCCGAAGCCGACAGACACTTGGTACCTGTCGCCAGCGAGACACAGGCTAGAGGCGCATCGTGTCCTTCTTGTGCCAGAATCACTGCCGACATTGGTGTCCATTCGGTAGTGCCATCTGGTAAGGTGCGTGGTTTACATTTTGGAGGCAGGGAGTTGAATGTCAACAGCGCGAGCTGTGCCACGCGTTCAGCGAGGGATGCCATAGGGGAGTGGTCGTTAGGTGATGAAGGTAGAGGTTGCTTCCCTGGAGTCGCGATCTCTCCATGGCTGTCGGGCTATAGACAGGGAATTATAAGGAGGGTAACATCGAGAACGTCTGGTGCGAGGTAAGGGAAAGGAAGATTCGGCCCTGCAGCCCAAAGGCTGAAGAAGTCGTCACGTGGGTAACCACATCACGTGGACCTAACTTAGAACCTGGTTGTGCACTCCATCATCGTCGTGTTCCGGGTCTGATGTCGTCGCCCTCATCGCCATTTTGCCGCTCATTAAGAATTCGATCAGTGGGCGTCAAGTGGCTTCAGGGTCATGGTCGCCTCGTATTTCTTTATTCAAAGCTCAATTTTGATTCGGTGGTATTGGAAGTCGATCTTGTCATTGCGTCAGGAAAACCATCCACCGTCGACAGCGCCATTTTACTCCATCAACGCCCATCTCTTGGTTGCCCCGTCGTCGCCTCTTAAATATTCTCCCACACACTTCGTCCCGGTATGTGGATGGCCATCTTCGTTCCCAAACGAGTCAACACCTGGCACCGGGCAATCGCCGCCAGCGCCGAGCTTCAACCTGGAACCCACTGTCAAAGGTTATTTTAGCCTATTCCATTCGAGTCGCGACCCTCGATCCCTCCGTATCTACCCCGAAGGCTCGACCTCTCCGTCTACACGAAACGCGTGCCGTCAGTCTCATCCCCAGCATTACTGTCGTCCTTGACCAGTCATTGTCCTCCTAATCCTTCTTATCCTCTCTCCATATTCTCACCAGCTCAGCAACGCCCCAAATGACTCTCGTTCTTGGGGAATAAGAAACCACTGGAACAGAGAAAGGTTCACCTGGGTGGCAAGGCAGCTATTTCATCATCTTCGTCACCATAATTACCAGATTTTCAGGTTCTAGACCTTCCTCTGCCATCTGGACATTACGCTCCCCCGATCTACACAGTACAGATTCAGCAGTTAAGGGTTCCCCTTTGCAATTTAAAAGAAACAAAAGATACTACCCCGGTTCGCATTTCCCCCCATCTTGGGGAGACGCCACAGGCCAATCCACAATTCGACCGCTTACCCGCTTCTCACTTTCCCACATTTTCTCACCCGGTCGGACCTCGTGCCATCAAACTACCTACTCTCACTGTCTTACCAACAACCCCCTTCTTCAGCCTTGTCCTTTTGAGCTACGTACCATGTGTTCCTGCAACATAGCCTGAGATTCGTCGATAGTCGCCTGGAAACTCTGATATCACATCTATCTGGTCCCACATTATTTTGGAACCTCGGCTCCTTTCGCTTCCGCCAGGCTGACAATGTGGTACTCTTGAAGCTTTTATCTCGACTCGAGGACATGCCGTTGACCAGCATATATTTCTTCCCCACCTCCTCTACATTATGACAAGCTCATCAAAGCAATCTGGCCAGCCTCGAGGGGAAAAACGGAGTAGTTTGCTCTCGAGTTCAGGCTATATCATGTCCGATGCACGTAACCCCCGCATCGACAATCTCCCTCAACCTCAGTCCAACACATCCGCCTTCGACACCTCATCTCCTGGTTCCATCGATTTCAATTTTCCGTTTGGCGGTAGTCCTCATGGTAGCAGCAACAGTGGTATTGATGCCCCGCCAGATATCCGTTTGAGCCACGGTCAAGGCTTTCCAGGTCGGGGCTCAATAGTGGGTTATTCCTCAAGCAAAATTCCTAGCCCTCAACATCGCGCCTCTCTCGCAAGTATTGACTCCGCCTTCGATCATGATCTTTTTGGCGCTGCTGCTTTGAGTCAGTGGGCTCCCGGGACTAGCAAGCAGGCGCCGAGTAATGCAGACTCATCACCGAGAAAGGCACCGAGTACCAATGAACAAGAAAACAAAAAGGTGCAAGGCGACGAGGAAAAGCCGCCAGCATGGAGCGAGCTCAAGACAAAAGCAGGCAAAGAGAGGAAGCGCCTCCCTCTCGCTTGTATTGCTTGCCGCCGAAAGAAGATTCGATGTTCCGGTGAGAAGCCGGCTTGCAAGCATTGTCTACGTGCTCGCATACCTTGCGTCTATAAAGTTACGACCAGAAAAGCTGCACCTCGAACGGATTATATGGCCATGCTGGACAAGCGCCTGAAAAGAATGGAAGACCGGGTAATCCGAGTCATTCCAAAGGACGAACTTCCCGATTTGGGCGCCACTGGCCGTGGCTCGGTTCGGCCACCTCTGCCGGGCCAGGCACTGAAAAAGGAGAAAGACCAACCTAAGAAACGCTCCGCCGACGAGGCGTTCACACAAGAGCTCAATGACTGGAGAAGTTCCCGGGAAAAAACTACTTTGCTCGATCCGACGGCTGGCCTCCGTAAACAGCGCGACGGCGAGAACAAGCTCTTTATTGAGGGCTCCGAGTCTCTCCCACCGCAACACATCCAAGAACATCTTGCCGAAGTTTTTTTCGACTGTGTTTATGGTCAATCTTACCTCCTTTTGCACAAGCCCAGCTTCATGCGAAAACTGAAGGCTGGCACGATCCCACCAGTTCTCATCTTGGCTGTATGTGCGATCTCTGCACGTTTCTCAACACACCCGCAAGTTTCCACTGAGCCGGCGTTTCTCCGTGGTGAGCAATGGGCAACTCCCGCTAGGCGCATTGTAGAGAAGCGTCACTACGAGCCCAATATCACCATTCTCACAGCTATGCTTATGTTGGGTCTACACTACTTTGGAACCTGTGAGGGTGGGCTGTCGTGGTCGTTTGGTGGCCAAGCAATGCGAATGGGCTATGCTTTACAATTGCATCGCGAACTCGACCACGATCCCCTGGGTCGAAACCAGATTGCCAACTCAAATGAGAACAAGAAAGGGCCCAAACCACCTGAACTCTCTTTTACAGATCGAGAGATTCGCCGTCGAACAATGTGGGCCTGTTACCTGATGGACACCTTCAACTCGTCCGGCACCGAGCGCCCTTCCTTTCTCAATGAAGACTATTACCAAATTCAGTTGCCGATCAAAGAATCGCATTTCCAGATGGAGGTACCCGGATCTACGGAAGATTTGTATGGAAATGTGCCAATGTCCAACAGTAAATCGTCGCTCGACAACAATGCAGGGGATGTCACTGCAGAGGCAAAAGCAAATATGGGAGTCGCTGCTTACATTGTTCGTGCCGTCGTCCTCTGGAAACGCATCGTCAAATATCTCAATCTAGGAGGCAAGGAGAAGGATCCACACCCGATATGGGATCCTTTATCCCAGTTTGCCACCCTACAACGCCAGATATCCCAATTAAAGGCCTCGCTTCCGGACGACATAACATACACACCGGAAAACTTTGCCACCCATATCTCTGAACGTTTGGCAAATCAGTATCTCTTTCTCCATATCGTCCTGGCGCAAACTTCCCTCTTTCTGCACCGCTTTGCTATACCTACACAACCCAGCCACAGACCCCATCACCATTACTACACCCAACAAGGTATGCCTAAAGCCTTCCTCACAGCATCCGCCAATATCGTCCTCGAGTCCGCCTCGCTCATCAGCAAACTCATCGCCGATTCGACAGGTCATACCTTAACCGTTCCCTTCGCGGGCTATTGTGCCTATGCTGCCGCAACAGTACATGTCTGGGGGATATTTTCCAAGAACTCTGCTCTCGAGCAGCAGAGCAAGGAGAATTTACGGCACAACTATAAGTACCTCACCAGGATGAAGCGGTATTGGGGTATGTTTCATTATATGGCTGAGTCGGTTAAGGATATCTATCGCGCCTTTGCTGACGCCACACTTCGCCACGCCCATGGTCGACCGGGATCAAATGGAATACCCGGTTCTGGGATGAGCTTCTTGCGTAGACATTCCTCTGCCACAGGAGGCAGCGGAACGCAGACGCCCATGGAACTGGATGCCACCGCGGCGCTAACGTCCAATACCAACCCACCCTCTCGCTCTGAAACTCCAGCAGATCCGAACAGACCGAAATCAGAACAAGACAAATCCAAAACCATGTTTCAATATGGCGATTGGTTTGATAAATACCCTCACGGGGTCTCCGAAAGTGAGTGGGAGAAGTCTCATTTGGAGTATCGCACCGAACACGCCCAAGGCGGCGCCGAGGCAGTCATGTCTCAGAGAAGTGACCTACAGTCCGTGGAAGAGTTTTTTGCGAGTCTGAGTCCGCCTTCCAAGGCTGATGATGGAAGTGGTGGCTTGGCCGGACGGGGAAAGAAGATCCCGAGAAGGAGAGGGAAAAGTGTCGCTGAGAACAAGAAGGCGGAAAAAGAAGAGAAGGGAGAAAAGGGCAAGAGCAACAACACGTCGAGTTCTGCTGCTGGAGCTGGTCAGTCGAGTGCTGGGCAAGACCCGCAAAGACGCCAATCCATGTCCCAACAATCAGTTGGACAGAATCTTCCAGCCACGAGCGCTGATCTCAGCTTGAACCTCAACGTCAATCAACCATTTGATCTCGCGAGCTTCGATATAACATCTCCGTCACTGTACCAGAACGCCCAATTCCCAGACCCTTACACCTATGGTGGTTCCCCAACATCGCCGCACTACAACAGCCTCCATTTCATATCCACCTTGCCGGCTATCGATAGACAAATGGTGTTTGGCGCCGCATACGCTGGGATGGACCCTACAGGCACCAGCAGCACTGGCGGCAACCCAACCACTTCCTCGGCCCTCAACAATCTCAACTCGCCCTCTGTAGGGAACTATGCGAGCACAAATCCCTGGGATCAACTCGATTTGACAACATATGGATTCAATGATCCTTTCGCCGGCGGAGGGACTAATGGGCTGGACACAAGCTCCTCGGCGTGGCTGTTACCGTTTAATATCGAACCGCCGAACTTTGGAGGCAGTGGCATGGAGGAATTCGGCAGCACCGCGTTGGACGGGATGGATTTGAGCGATCTCGGTCAAGGAGGAGATGACGTTGGTGGACAGTTTGGTGGAGAGCAAAATTCGGGCAATACGTGAATCCCGGTGCCTTTTGGACCACGAAGCACTCCAGGAGAAGACTGGCCCAATAGTGATGATATGGAGTGATCAAACCGGGACTTTTCTCCCGTGAATGTGGTACAAAAAGTTCGATTTGCCTAATGTGAGGGTTCGTCTTTACGCAGCCAGGGAGCCTTTGCAGTAAATGTTCGCCGCGAGTCTCAGAAGCGTTGGTTTGATGTCGTGGGAGGGGCAATTGACACGATTAGCTTCGTGGCATTGCTCAATCATCCCACTCTTCGTCGAGTTGGTCAATCAATCTATTTTCGTCATCCGGAGTGCGGCCTCGTCCATGTCGTTCATCAGTGCCTACACGGTGGTAGCCACGTCGTCCGGCGAATAATTGAGTGACTCCTCCCGGCATCCTCTGCGTACAGGAGGAAAACAGGATAACAATCATATCCTATATGTGAAATCGAGAAATTTGAGGTTAGCCGTGGGTCGTTAAGCCAGGTCCGACTTCCAATCGTAATCTCTTCCAGCTGACGCATAACGCTTCCGGCGTGGGCCCCCGGAACAGGGCCTCTGTAGATATCACAGTGTGTAAGGGAACATGACCCGACCTGATATGAACAAGGAGATACCAATGAAGGGGAAATACATACCGAAAAGAAACCAAAGATACCCGCCCACATGGCATAGTTGGGTAGCTGCCTCCAGCCTCTTTGATGCAGAACATTACGCTGATAAACGATACCTCCAATGAGGTAGACCAGCAGGGCAATACCAGCAATCAGGCCAAAGACTGCGCCGGGACCGAGTGTGCCCTTTTCTCCCGATTGTGTAGTCCCGCCGCACGCCCAACGGGATCGGACTTCGAATACATAGGTGCAGTGGTCTGGAGAGCCCAGAAAGGAGACAGCAGGGCGAGTCGAGAGCAGTGGGGATGTGTCGCAGATGAAGGACAGAAGGGTGGATTTGCGCCGGTTGTTCACTTTGTCTGCGACGAGGCCCTCGATGGGAGTGCCATCCTCATCAAGGTCGGGACAGGGCGAGCCCATAGTGTAGTTGAGGATTAGCTTCTTGCCACGGAAGAGAAGCTGATCGTTCTGTTGGCCAATGCTGTAGATATCACCGCGGGCGTCTTTGTAGAAGGCCGAGATATTTTTCAGTTTGCTAGTGGGTATTCCCTCGACATCTTCCAACTGCTCAACGACCGGCCCACAGAAATTCATGGTGAAATTTGCGGGATAGTCATACCCTTTTGAATGGTACGATTCATTGCTCGCGACTTGGTATTTCGTGCCCTCGAGGGTCAATTGTAGAGGGTGGAGATCAAAGAATGAGCCGGTTGAAGCGGAGTGAATGGTACATGGTTTCGGTGGTGGTTTCGCGTCGGTCGCGGCGAGACTTGAGGGTAATGATGACAACAGGACGAGGAAGAACGATGTTGAGAGGAACATGGCTGGTTGCTGGTACCGGAGATTTGGAGTGAGGTCTGTCAAGAAGCTGCTCCTACAGTATCCTTGCGAGATGGAAAAAAAAATAGTGAGCTGAAAGTGGTCCGAACGTCGGCGCAATACAAGCGAATGCTGCGCCCGGTGGTAAAACAGTGTAGGCTGATTGTGTGTTGAAAGGAAGAGTGAATGAGAGAAAGGGAGGATGTCACAAAGGCAGCCTACGCGTACAAGTTTCAAATAAAGTGCTTGTAGGAGTGCAGCGACGACAGGCGGATGAGGGTGCGGTGTTAAGGGATAGTGGCAGAATGGCACCAGTAATAGGGGAGCAAGGGAGCAAGGGAGGGAGTAACAGTCGAAATGTGTGTGCCTGCGGATCCTCGGGGTTGGTCAAAGATGCTACGGATAAGGCAACGGCACACGATTATTTCGAGATTTCAACACATGCTTCCAATCTGCGGTTTACTACTGGGGAATACCGAGTACACGCTGTACCCATCAGAAAATCCTCCGAGACGAACTCGTATCTGAAGCTTTTTTCATGGTCTTGAGTTGGCGCGACACGCAACACGCAACATGCAACGCGATGCATCCACATCCACAACTGCGCCCTGATGGCGATGATGATCTCATTCGGCTGCTGGACATGCCGGTGGCTTGACTTTTTGTTTTGGCTTCACCCTCTTTTGCATTGACTTTCCATAACTGCGGACATAGAAATGACACTCATTTGCCTTCATTTGTCGCCATCTCACTCTCTCTGAACCTTCCGTCTGTGTTTCTACAATCTCCTTTGTCGACTCCATTGGTACTCGCTTCGTAAAAGCTACGCAAAATGACAGTGAAACCAGGGACAGAGAAAGCTTCAGAGGAGAAGCATGGCTATGAATTTGGTGGCCCGTAAGTCGATACACTCCGTTGCCAAATATCTCCATACTGATGCCGTAGCAGACTAGGAGCTGCTGGCATAGTGTTCGGCTTGCCCATCCTCGTCTATACCACCATCTTCCTGTGCAACGACGTCTCAGGTTGCCCTGCGCCTGCACTGCTGGACCCACGAACTTTAACCCTGGGGAAATTGAAGAAACAGACGCCATGGCCGGAGGATGGACTCTTGGGCCTGTTCGATCTGAACGTCATTCTGTGGGTGCTGGCATACTATGCTCTGAGTCTAGCTCTGCAATTGTTTCTGCCCGGTCAAGAGGTCGATGGTACAACATTGGGCACGGGAGGAAGACATCACTACAAATTCAACTCCTTCAACTCGGCGGTCCTCACCCTTGCTGGTCTCGCCGTGGGCACCGCTCTTCAAGGAACCGACTTTGCAGTCTGGAACTTCATCTGGGACAATCTCCCCCAAGTTGTTACAGCGAATCTCCTCATTTCCTATGCCCAGGCAATCTATGTCTATCTGGCTTCCTTCAGCATTCCTCACCCAGGTAAACCAAATCCGGAGAATAGGGAGCTTGCCAAGGGAGGGCATACTGGGAACATGCTATACGACTTCTTCATTGGGCGTGAGCTGAATCCACGTGTCGCCGTTCCGCGTTGGATCCCCATCGCAGGTGGTCAAGTGATCGATATCAAGGTCTTCAACGAGTTGAGACCAGGTCTGCTAGGCTGGATCATTCTCGACCTCGCGTTCATTGTGCATCAGTACAAGGTTCATGGTTTTGTTAGTGATTCTATCATTCTGGTCACTCTTTTCCAATCGCTCTATGTCCTCGACTCACTTTACATGGAATCGGCAATTCTCACCACCATGGATGTGACCACCGATGGTTTCGGGTTCATGCTCGCTTTCGGTGACCTGACTTGGGTTCCATTCATTTACAGCCTACAAGCACGGTATCTGGCGGTATATCCCTTGACCCTGGGCATCAGCGGCATCGCTGGCGTGCTGGGCGTGCAAGGCTTAGGATACTACATCTTCCGAGGGGCAAACAACGAGAAGAACCGATTCCGAACAAATCCCAATGATCCTCGAGTATCACACCTTGAAACTATAACAACCGAGTCTGGCTCCAAACTTCTTGTCTCTGGTTGGTGGGGTTACGCGCGACATATCAACTATCTTGGTGACTGGACCATGTCCTGGAGCTACTCTCTCCCTACTGGAATTGCGGGATATATCATCAACAAGTACCAGAATCCTGTTACCGGTCATGTAACTAGAGAGGTAGTGCAAGGAGATGCTCGTGGTTGGGGGATGATTTTTACCTATTTCTATGTCTTGTATTTTGCTGTGCTGCTCGTGCATAGAGAAATGAGGGATGAAGAGAAGTGCCGGAGCAAGTATGGAAAAGACTGGGAGCGCTACTGCAAGCGCGTCAGATGGAGGATCATTCCAGGCATCTACTAGAGGGACGCGAAGACGGACTCAATCTTGCAAAACATTCTTCCATTCAGTCTTCAGTCCGCTCACCACTCACCACTCACCAAATATCTTTTATCGTTTATCCCTGTCTGCTTCATCTTCTCCAGCAATCTCGGCTGCGGTCAACTCCAGTTGCACCCGAGATGAGCATCCATACATATGGACAAGCGACCGACTGTTGGAGAAGCTATGTTCTTGGCCCCTACTGATCAATACACCCCAGCAGAACAACATGCCTAAGACAAGGCTGAGACACTTCCCCGACTTACAGCTGGCTTTGTCTCATAACCAGAGGTATCCAGCTTGCCGAGCTTGCCCCAACTTGCCTCTCGTATCCTAAGGTCAGGAGGGCCTTCAACCTTGCATGTGTTGCCACTGTTGGAAACGACAGTCGCCTATTGTGTCTAGCCACGAGGAAAGCCGGATGCATGGCTTACCTCGACCCTAGACGACGCACCACCTTTCTACCAATACGGCCACACCTACCCAGTTCGCTTCCAGGCTTTGGTTACCCAATATAGAGGCTAGATCATGGTGGATTCTAGGCCTTTGATGTTAGCCCTGAGCAAAGCAATCTAACCGTGAATAGACAATGCATTGGTCCAATGAGAAAAGGTGGGGTAGCGATATTCCCCAGATTCTGACAATTGGATGCCCCCGGATTCTAGACGAGGCTCTCTCCACTCTGCCCCGATGGTTGATATGGCTGTTGATATACGGGCCCGTCCGGCAGCTTGATCTGATGTGCAAAGACCATTGAACAGCTTCTCGCGATTAAGCGTGAGCACTGCCACTCTCAAACCAGTGCAAGGGAAACAAACAAAATGGGTCTGGGTGTGCTTGAGGCGAACACCACTGCGCACGTTCCAGGAACAGTCCTCCTCGACCAGCGAGCTGCCCATTCGGAACAGCAGACGGGTCGTTTGAAGCACGGAACAGGGAAGAATGCGCACATTGTTCTCGCGCCGCAGCCATCTGAGGATCCGAACGACCCGCTGAATTGGTCATCCTTCAAGAAGCATATTGTGTTGACCATCATCTTCTTTGGGGTGATTATACACGGTGTGGTGCCGGTAGGTGACAGCCACGAAGCCAGGCTTGCAGCATTGGAATGACAAACTGCACAGGGACCGATCCTCAATGCTGGCATCATTCAAATCTCATTGGACCTCAAGCGCTCCCCAACTGATGTCGCCAAACTCTCGGGATATTCTCTCCTCGCGACGGGGGCCATGGGCCCTTTTGCCTCTGCCTTGGGTCGAAAGTACGGTAAACGACCCATGTACGTCTTCTCATCCTTGATCGGCACCATTGGAATCATCGTCTCGGAAGTGGCCTCGGGTTACAACACGCTCCTTTCCGGTCGGGTCCTCCAAGGAATAGGCATCGCCGCATACGAGTCCCTTGCTGTGGCGTCCATCGGGGACATGTTCTTCGTCCACGAGAGAGGTCCCAGAGTAGCCGTTATCATTTTCCTATTGGCGGCCATCTCCAATGGGATTTCCATCGTTGCCGGTGTCATCACGGATCACCTTGGCTGGCATTACAACTTCCACATCTACATACCTTTTGCGGCAATCCAAACCATCTTTGTCATTCTTTACTGTCCCGAAACAATGTATCGGCGGAAGGCCATATACGAAATCGACACGGCGGGCTCTGACGAGAACCTGGAAAAGCTGGCAAGTGTGGAATCACGAGCTGCACATCACTTGGAGGGCCATGCCAAAGTACCCGCTACAGGTACAAATACTGATCTAGAAAAGACAACGACAAACACTACACAGACATCCGTGGATTCCATACCGCCGCCAAAGTCGTTCGTCCAGCAACTCGCCCTCTACAACGGCACCTTTGTGGACGATTCCGTCATCAAGATGGCCATTGCCTCTGTCGCGATACTTCTCAACCTGGGAGCTCTCTACCAGGTCTTGATGACAGGAGTCATTATTGCTTGGTATGTGGCCGTGGCGATTCTCTCGGGTGTCATCTTCGCCTCGCCCCCCTACCTGATGTCCTCGGCCTCTGTCGGGTACATGTCGGCAGGACCCTTCATTGGCGGGCTACTGGGTGCAATCTTCTCATTTGTGGTCTCGGAGCCGCTAGTCAAGAACATGTCACGCCGCAACAACGGTGTCTATGAGCCGGAATTCGCGCTCCTCCCCCTGACTCTGGGCGGTGTATGCTCTGTGGCTGGTCTCGTGGGATGGGCCTATGCGGTCAAGAACTTTGAGAACATTTACCTGATCTGCTTCATTTGGGGAGTGATTCTGTTCGGGATGACCATAATTGCCAGTTTCGCGACGCAGTGGGCACTCGACGCGTACCGCCAGAACAGCACCGAGCTGTTTGTCATGAACATGTGAGTCCTTTTGCGTCGTGGTGATCCAGCTGCTTTCTATCTTATTACCTTGCAAGAGACGGGCTAACCGATCAACGCACAGGGTCTTCAAAAACTTCTTCTTCTACGGGTAAGTCGCGGACTCGTCTTGCCAGCCGATTAAACGGCGAACTGACCGGAGGCCAGGCTTACAAACTATGTCATTGACTGGTACATGGAACATGGGGCCGTCGAGATGGCGGGGACCATGGCAGGGATTACCGGGTTCCTGTGCCTCCTCGGGGTGCCCATGTACGTGTATGGCAAGAAGTATCGATATTTCTGGCACAAGCACAACGCGCTCAAGTGGTTGCACTTGGAGACGGACCATGCCGGGGCAGAAGGAGGGATGTGAGGGAACGACACTCGTGGTCCAGCACCAGCCACAGCCGGGTTGATGTGTTTTTGTCACACGATGTGTTGATAACTTGTCTTGTTGGGGGTTTTGACGGGACAGAAGACAGACGAGCAGCATGGCACAGTCGAGAACATTGGTTCGAATATATTTAATCTTCTCTCACTCCCTCCTTTTCGTCCCCTCCGACTCATCCCCTACGGCTCATTCTCGTACCCATCGACAAACCCAATCGTGAGCACGTTCTTGCCCTCCTTCACCAGCTCCTCCCTCCCGTAGCCGACCACGCGCTCGATATCCTGCCTGCAGTCCCAGTACATGCCTCTGAGTTCCTTTGCCCGGCCCGACGCCAGGTACGCGCATGTGGCGCCGCACAGTTCCGGGGGATCTTTGAAGAGGGCGTGGAACTTTGTGCGCTGCTGCTCGAGCGACGGGTATTTCTCGAGGATCTCGGTGCGGAGTTCGGCTGTTTGTTTTGTTCCTTGGTAAGTCTGTGCATGTGTGTGGGCGAGGTAGATAGATATATGGGTAAGAAGGGTAACTAGGGAGGGGGGACGGAGAGAATCCTTACTCTTCGCCATGGCCGTGAGCACGCCACCCGGATGCAGCGCGTACATCTGGATCGCGTCGCCGAGGCCGTCCAGCTCGATCTCTTCCTGCAGCGTCGACGTCGCGCGGGCGACGGCCGCCTTGGACGATGTGTAGCCCGTGGAAAAGGGCATGTCGACCGTCGCGGCGCGCGACGAGATGTTGATAATGACCCCGGAACGGCGCTCGCGGAATTGCGCGAGGAGAGCCCACGTGGTGACCATGGCCTGCTCATGTCAGTCTTCCTTCCCAGCCAAGTAAATATTGGGCGGAGTGAGTTGATTTTTGTGTGCGCAGAGAGAAAAAGAGAGGCGGGGAGAGAGAAGGGGGAACCCGTACACTCTTGAAATTTATCTCAATGGTCCGCCAGAACTCCTCAAAGCTCTCCATCCACTGCGGTTTTCCGGGCGACACTCCCGCGTTGTTGACTAGGATGCTGTGCATGGGCGGGTAATTCACCCCAAGGTCAGTCCCCGTCTCACTCACTTGGCCATCCGTCATCCATCCAGAAAACCCGAATTAATATCACAATGAGGATCCTCAAGTCCCCCAGATGGACTCTCTCCTTCCGCCATCTTGAAAGGAGGAAGGGAGCGGTCGGAGAAGAAAAACTCACTCAATCGGGCCCAAGTCCTCCTCTACTCGCTTCAACGCGGTCCTCAACGCCTCCACGTCCGTCACATCGACCACATACGTCTTGGCCGTGACGCCGTACTTTTCACAGAGGGCCTTGGTCTCTGTCAGTTCGTCCTGGAGACGGTCTATGATCGCGACGTTGGCCCCCGAGAGGGCCAGTTTTTGCGATATCGCCCGTCCGATGCCTGCCGGGCACGGTCATAGTTAGCCGAGCACAGCGGTCTCCTGGTTTTCTGGGAGTGAAAGGCAAAGGAGGAGCAGCAGCCTCGGTGTGGCGCTTTAGGAGGATTCATCGCTGGGGTGTGTACGTGTCTTGTGTATCGCGTACCTCTGGCACCGCCTGTGACGAGGGCCACTTTGCCCTGGTTCAGGCCTTTGAGCTTGTCGTCTGTGATGGGCCCGTAAGGGGCATGGTTCAAGGGGATGGACGAGACGCCATACTTGCTGGGATCCATGGCTTTGTCTCGAAGTTTTTGGGAGTGAATCTGGGAGCTTCAGGTGGTTGCCAGACAATACGAGACAAATGCTATATCTCTCGATCCAGCACGGGTTAGGATCTCCCGACTTTTTTTCTATGCGGCTGTGTGTTTGTTTGTATCTCCAGGCAAAGTATCCAGTTAGCTAACTAGCTAGCAAGTTGTCATCCCGAAAGGAAAAGGGTCCTGCACCATCTCTGTGCTGCCTGCGCTGCCTGTGCCGCCGTCTCCATCTGGCCAATGAGCATGGACCCCACATGTGTTTACGCACACACAAACACACAGACAATACTTGTTACTCAAGAGGAAGCAAGCGTTAGCCCCTCACCCTCCCTCGTGGCCCCCTCAAAGATCGTCTCGCGTTGCGGGGATAGAAGAAACACCGCCGGCGCCGTCTCCATGCATGACATCGCTGACCACCCCTCCCCCCCTTTTCTCTCCAACCCCCTATAAATAATCTAGTGCAGCCTTGCCCAACTGGTCCATGTGGAGAGCCTGAGAAACTTCTGAGCCTCCATGTCCCAGACAACAGAACTGCATGCTGCACGCCGCTTGAACTTGCTTGACTCTGTGCGGGATGGTGTAGTCCCCGTCATTACCGAGTTGAACGACCCACATGACCGGTGTTTCTTTTCTGGCTCAGTATTTTTTTCTGGGGGGACGGGGCCAGATCAGACGAAGACCTATGACAGCCACCACCCATTGCCTAAGACGCTCTCCCCTGTGTTCCTCTCTCGCAAACTTAGCTAGCTTATTGAGCGAGCGGGCGGGCGGTGAAGACGTGGTCTGTAGTCAAGAGGAAGCTTCATCGTTGATGACAAACCCCGCCGTTCTGCTCGAAAGGATTGAGGGCGATGGGAGAGGGTTAGGTATATTTTCTAGGCGTTAGGCCTTGAGTATATATCCAAGTATCTAAAGCATGGCATGTATTGTAACATCAGACCCTCTACATGCCCGGCTGAGCACTGTTGGAGAGAACTTGGAACTTGACTACTCCCTCGCCTATCAGTGCAGGTCACAACTACTCTGTAAATCTATCTCCCCTATCAATCGTCCTCTATAATCGCGCCCGGAAATTCGACCTCCCCCCGATTTCCCTCTCCACCCACTTCTTGAGCACGTCCCTCATGATCTTCTGGTTCAGGTTCCGCGGGATCTCGTCCACGAACCGCACCCCTCCCCGCAGCCGCTTGTAGCTGCTCACGCGCGGGTTGAGAAAGTCGTGGATCTCCTTCTCCGAGAGACCTTCGGCCTTGCCCCGCTCGGACCGCACGATGTACGCTCGAGGGAGGTCGTTGCCCTCGCCGTCGGGCACGCCGATGACCCCGGCGTCGGAGATTCCGGGCAGCTGTCCCAGGATGGACTCGACTTCGGTGGGACTCACCTGGAAGGATTTGTACTTGAGGAGTTCCTTGGAGCGGCCGACGATGAAGAGCTTGCCGTCGCGGGCGAAGTGGGCAATGTCCCCCGTGCGGAACCAGCCGTCGCTCGTGTATGCCGCGCGCGTGGCTTCGGGGTTGTTGAAGTACTCCTTGATTATGTTCGGTCCTGAAAACCTAGTCAGTGAAGAAGTACGAATCTAATTTGAATGGGATGGTATCGGATACAGACCTCTGACACACAACTCCCCCCGTTGGTTGTAGCCCAGCTTTCCCCCATCAGGGCCGAGGATGACGGCTTGGATGTTGGGCAACAATCTCCCCGAGCTCCCCGCCCTGTCGACCTCGGTGGCATTCGGCTGCGCCGCCGCGGTGACCGTCTCCGTCATGCCCCAGTTGACCCGCAACACGACGCCGTCGGGCAACATGTCGTGGACCTTCAACTGCAGGGGCAACGGCAGGGGCGACGCACCGCTCATGGCGAACCTGATGGACGCCAGATCCTCCCTCGTGCACTCCTGCACGACTTTGTTCCAGATGGCGGGGACGATGAAACAGGCCGACAACCGAAACTTCTTGATGCTGGCCGTCAGCGTGGGAAAGTCGTACTTGGGGAACATGTACACCTGCATCCCGCACTGCAGGGCCATCATGTTCTGGACGAAGATGCCCACCGCGACGGCGTTCTGCATCACCCCCGGCATGCGGAGGTAGACGCCCTCGGAGATGGCTTTCCGGGCGAAGTGGTCAAAGTGGAAGGCCATCTGGCAGAGGTTGGCCACGATGTTGGAGTGCGTGATGACAACGCCTGTGAGGGTTCAACACGCCCACAATTTGATTAGTTTTGGTTATAATACACCTAGTATCATTTTTTGGAGAGGGGGGGCTTTCCTTGCCTTTCGGACTGCCTGTCGTGCCGCTGGAATAGACGAGACAAGCCGTCGTCCGTTCGAGGACGGCAGGGTCGGTGACCCTCTCCCATTCCAGTCTTCTGTCACTGACGATGGACTTTCCGCCTCCGTCCACGATATTCAACTCGGCGGACACCATTATGACAAGGCGAATGCCATCGACTCCAGATTGTCCGATGGCGTCCTCAGCGGCGTCCCTCGTCTGCGCCGAACAGATCAGGATCTTGGGCCTGCTTAGCCGTATCTGTCTCGCCAGCTCAAACGCGGTTGCCGTCACTGAACATGTCGCGTGGACGCCGCCCGCGCAGATCACGCCGAAGTTATTGGGCGCGACCATGACTTGGTTCTCGACGTACGAGAGGACAATGTCCCTGCCGGCGCCGTGGCTGCCGATGCCGAGGTCGCGATAGCCCTGGCCGATTCGGCGCGTCAGGTCGCGGACTCTGGCGAGGGTGACGTGGTTGGACGGGTTGGATGGGTTGATCCATATCGGGTCGTCGTCCTTGAAGGGTGTGCGGGAGAAGAGAAACGTGAGTAGGTCGACAGAGGGGATGTCGACGTGGTACTGTGACTCGAAGATCATGATTGTAGGTTTGTATATTGTGTGTGAGTTTACCCTTGGTCATCTATGGGAGAGGCCTCTTGATGAAGACCAACATCCACGCTCAGATCATGACGAGAGCTTTCTCGAGAGGCACAGGCAGAGAGGGAGGTGTGCCACCGCAAACTGTACTGGGTCCACTACCGAGGTCGTCGCTCATTGGAGTTTGACCATGGAGAGTCACCCCGTCCTGGACCCTCCTACTCAACTAACCAGGTAGTATTCCCCTACCGCGTAGTGTAGAGTGTGTAGAGTGTAGTACATTGGCAATACCCCCGAACATCCAAACCCTCCACAACAATCGACAATCGGGGAAATGTGGAGTAAAGTACCAGGTGGGGCCGAAGGGGAGCATACAGTAAGAGGTACGTGGCCAGCCTTGTCGTTGGTAACTACTGTAAAGATCAGGATCCAAGATACGACCTGACTTGGACTTCGGAGAAAGGGTCTGCAGAGTAGATATCGGTCAAAGGGGGCTGCCAGAACCGGATGTGAAGGTTCAACAGCGACCGAGAGAACCATGTCATCAGACGCCCCTTTGAAAGGACTCAGAGGTGAGTGATGGATTCAATATCCTGTTCTTGTTCTTCCGTTTGACCAAAATGTGTGTTTGTGTGAGGGAGACAAACAAATATACTCATACTAATCAAACCTCGTCTTGGTACATCTAGTCCTCGAACTGGGCGGACTTGCTCCAAGCCCCTTTGCCGGGTTCGTCACCCATATCCCCATCCCATATGATGCGATCCTCACGGCATCCACCCAAGCCCCCCTCCCTGACTTTGTCATACAAACAGGCTCGTCCTCGCCGACTACGGCGCCGACGTCGTCCGTGTCGACCGACCATTCGAGGTCTTCGGCCCGCCGCGCGACACGCTGTGCCGACGCAAGCGCTCCGTCGTGGTCGACTTGAAGCGGGAGCCGTCGCGATGCGCGTTCCTCGAGCTGGTCAAGGCCGCCGACGTGCTCATCGACCCGTACCGACCCGGGGTCATGGCGCGACTGGGTCTGGGTCCGGACACGCTGCGCGCGCTGAACCCGCGCCTCGTCTACGCGCACCTGTACGGCTTCCGGCCCGGGGGACTGTACAAAAACCGCGCGGGCCACGACGTCAATTACCTCGCCGTGTCTGGCGTACTATCGCTTTTGGGCCGCAGGGACGAGAACCCCTCCCCGCCGGCGAATATCCTGGGCGACTTCGCGGGTGGCGGGCTCGTGTGCGTCGTGGGCATCCTGCTCGCGCTGCTGCATCGACGGGTCTCTGGCAGGGGCCAGCTCGTCGCGGCCAACATGGTCGACGGGACCGCCTACCTCGCCACGTTCATGCGGCAGCAGCAGGGTCACCGGAACTGCGACCGGCCCCGCGGCGAGAACCTCCTCGACGGCGCCGCCCCCTTCTACGAGGTCTACCGGACCAGGGACGACCGGTTCGTCGCCGTCGGGGCCCAAGAGCCCCAGTTCTACGCCAATCTCCTGGCAGGACTGGGGATCGATCGTGAGGTGTTGCCGGAGGGGCAGTGGGACAGGACAGCGTGGCCGCGGACCAAAGAGCTGTTCGCGCGCATCTTCAGACAGAAGACGCGGGACGAGTGGAGAGCGATATTCGACCGTGTCGACGCCTGTGTGACGCCCGTGCTCGGCATGGATGAGACAGAGGGGCCCTTCCACCCGCTCGTCGAGTTGTCCGAGTCTCCCAGTCTCGACGTCCAGGTGCAGGAATCGTATCCCGAGTTGAAGAAGGGATATGGGAGCGAAGAAGTCCTGCATGAGTGGATTCCCCAGGTCAAAGCGTCAATTCATATAGATCCCTCTTCCAAGATTCTCTGCATGAGACGGGACACAAAATTGTAGGCCTCCTGACAGAATATCTTGATGGACTACCTGACGACATCTGATCTGAACCAAGGATGTAAAATATCCGCTGGTCTGTGGAAATATCTTTCCTCCCCTAAACAAGGCGCAACAAAAAAACATCTCTTAACCTCGGAAACAACTCCTCTCCTTCGCTCCCAAACAACCAGTCCATCTCATGTCTTCTAAGGGACATGCTCCAACCTCAAATGGGTTTCGCCGTCATACGCAGAAAGCTCCTTCCTTGCCCTTGCTGCCTCTGCCCGGATGATGCCCTCAATAGCCTTTGAGCGGGGGATGAAGCGCGCCTTGAAGGGTTCCGGGCGCATGTTCTCACTCTTGGTATATGCAAAGATGTCCAATTTGACTTCGTTCCCCTTGAAAGAAGAAATGTGTAAGCCCCACCCCCCCAAAAAAGAGACAAACGTAAGGGGATGGATATTAGGTCACTTACATTCTCGTCCAGACCGGGCTTGAAGTCAAAGGCCCAGAGAAGCGTCGCAATCGTCAAGAACAGCCCTTGCTCGGCCAGGGGTTGCCCGCTGCACTGGCGGCGACCCCATCCGAAAGCATTGTGGCCCTGCTTGTTGGGATAAGGCCGCTCAAGACCGCCGAGGTAGCGCTCGGGCCGGAACTGGTCAGGCTCAGGAAACTCTCTTGGGTTTCGATGGATGGCCCACACATTGCCCGTGATAGGGGTGCCTTTGGGTATCAAGTAGCCCCGATATTCGTCGTCCTGAATCGGCGCGTGTGGGATCCCGCCGAGAATAGTAACGGTCCGCCACCTCAGTGTCTCGTTGACGACAGCTTTGATATACGGCAGAGACGCCTCGTCACTCCAGTCCGGGACTCGATCTTGGCCAACCACTCGATCTAGTTCTTCTTGAGCCTTCTTCAGCTTGTCCGGAAAGACGCACATTGCCAGGATGAAGGAGAGTATCGTTCCGCTGGTGGTGTCGACTCCGCCCCCGATGAGATTAGATGTGAGACTCGAAATCTCCTCGTCGGCAATATTACTTTGTTCTTGCTCCCTGAAGAGACGCTTTGCGAAGTTGTCCTCGGGGGCTTGAGCGCCTTCTTTCGACAGTGCGACAAAGTATCTACGAAAACAAAATCAGCCTGCACCTACCGAAGCGGAATTTTGTCGAGTGAATTACCTTTGCAAATGTTTTGCCATGGTGTTCATCTGGCTCGGCATGGGGTAGATCCAATTGAGCCATTTGGGCAGTTTGGCCAGGAAGGGGATCGATTCGACGATGAAAAGACCTGGGATAATGAGGTCGACCCCTTCCATGGCTTTGAGCGCCATCTGAGCGACATAGTCGTTGATCTTGTCGATGCGGCGACCCCAGCCAATGATAGAGACAATCGAGCACGAGTACCTCTCAACGCTCATGACAAAGTCATCTGGTTTGTCCAGCAGATCGCGCACCAGAAGCTTGGATTCGTTGGCCTGAATCGCGCGCCAAGGTCTTATGGCTTGTGAGCCCGTTGCTGAATGCTGCTCGAGAATAAGCTAAACGGTTCCGTGGCGAGACAATTCTGGACGTACCATTAGGCGACGATGAAGGCGCCACTTGTCTCCGTAAACAAGGCACACCTGGTTACTCTCTGTCGCATTGATCATGTCACCCATGGCGATCATATGAGGTCGAGAAGAGTAAATGTTTGCTCGCTTGTCGAGCAGATCGGATATTGTCCAGATGTCGTTGCACATAATGGTCGGTCTGTGGCCCTGCCAGATGGTGATCATGGGGTCCTTGTAGTATTCCGACCATTTCTCGAAGTCGATCCATGGCTTGACTTTGGGAATCTGGTAGAAGTTGCCAACAAGTGGCCAGGGGAATGGTCCAGGAGGAAGCTTTCGACGCAGTCGAAGGACTCGGATGTAGTCAACAAGGATGAATATCACCGGCAAAGAGATAACCCCAATGACCGCAGCCCGCAGGAGGCTGTAGGAGTCAAAGCTAAGTTCCGTGGTGCCCCGTGCACCCGACAAGTTCTGGAGAACACCCATTTTGCTTCTCTGGCTTCAATAACAGACCAGAAACAGCCTTGGACAATACTGCAACAGAAATAGTCCACATGTCCTCTCTGTCTTTGAAATATCCAGCAGCATAAGTAGAGAGCACGGCCACAGGGTCCCACATGATTGATGTTCTGCCTGGATGATCCTTCGAGACAACAAAAAAGACGCCCACATGAAGTCGCCGACGGCTGAATCTTTCATGTGGAGAAGGGATTCTGAATCCGTGCCACGCCTCCAGGCTTTGTTCGTGGAGAGGCTTGTGGGGTTGACGAAGCGTCTCCAATGCTTCAGCAAGGCCAAGCCGAGATCCGGGGTATTTTCCGTGCTTTCGTACCTTGTACCTCTCGGCAGTTGAGGGGGCATTGCGCAGCTGAGCTTGGTGGTCGTCTGGCGTTTGCAGTCATCTTGTCTTGATAAATGGCGGTCAAAAGCTGGGGGATTCTCCAACAACCTTGAGCATCGTTTGTGTGTTACAACCAGCATTTCGGCCATCAAGCGAGCTGCAAAGAAGCCGCCCACAGAAACATGGCCCAACTGGAAGGCTTCCTCACACGTTACGCTACCACCCTCTCACCTACGATCCTGATTGGGAGTTTGGTGGGGCTTTGGGTTGTGTACAATGTCTTTGTCGCTCTTCGAGACCCCCTGCGGTCGGTGCCTGGACCCTTTTTGGCCAGGTTCACAAGGCTGTGGTACCTGAGAGAGGTAGACTTCTTCCAAACTCAGAGATGATCGTCGTTGATCCTGACATCTCCAGGTGGCTCGAGGTCGATTCGAGAGGACGAATATTGCGCTCCATAGGAAATATGGTACTGAACTTGCACCTTGCCGAATTCTTCGCTGTGATTTTCAAGCTGATCTTGCTAGGACCGATTGTGCGAATTGCTCCAAACTATTATTCCATCGACGACGCAGACGCCATCAAGACCATTTACGGCCATGGGACAAACTTCGTCAAGGGAAAATGGTACATCGCCTCCAACAACCCCAAGAACAAGCATCCAGATCTCTTCACCGACCTCAACCCCGAGTCCCATGCCATCAACAGGCGCAATGTCGCGTCGTTGTATTCGATGACGAGCTTGGTCGCTATGGAGCCGAATGCTGTGGCGTGTGCCGAAATCCTGGTCCAGAAATTCACCGAGTTCGCAAAGAGTCACACCCCTATCAACCTGCAAGTCTGGCTGCAATACTGTATGTACCGTCGAATCTGTGCTGGAGCTGCAACACGAAATATCTTCACAAAAGTCTCCTGGCTAACGACACATCAGACGCTTTCGATACCATAGCACTCATCACGGTAGGTCAAGCCTCTTGAGGTTCGCTCCACCTGGTCTGCTGAGGTTAACATATTTCCAGCTCAGCAAACGATTTGGCTTCTTGGACACCGGCAAAGACAATGGCAATATGATCGCTGCCCTGCACTCCTACCTCCTTTACCTCTCAAAAGTGGGCGTGTACCATGAATGGCACTATTTCCTCAACTGGATTTTGTCAATGTTGCCCAATGGTGGAATGCACTACATGGGCACGTTCATGCAGCAGCAGGTTCTGGAAGGTCAAAGACAAAAGTCCAAGAGCCTTCTGGAGAAAGACGAGTCGAAGCCAACAGACGACTTCTTGACAAAGCTGCTGAGGATGCACGCCTTGCAGCCGGATAAGTTTCCCATGGAATCAGTGTTCTCGACCTGTGGGACGAATATTGGTGCCGGGTCAGATACCACGTCGGTCAGCCTGGCGGGTATTTTGTACCACTTGATGAAGGCCCCTGCCGTGCTGGAGAAGGTAAGACGAGGATGAGTCTTGCAGAGCTCAAAAACTCCTTGGAGATCCATAATATTCTGCGTGTGGACGACCAAGCGTGCTAACCGCGTGTAGCTGCGACAAGAACTCGACCAGGCGATCGAAGAGCGCGGGTCAAACGACATACTTTCCTTCCAAGAAGCACAGAAACTGCCCTATCTCCAGGCCGTCATCAAAGAAGGCCTTCGCTGCCATCCCGCAACTGGTCTCCCTATGGTCCGTGTCGTTCCCAAAGGTGGCGCCAACATTGCTGGGAAGTATTTCCCCGAGAAGGTGAGACTTCAGCTTCCTCTCCCGGTACTCAGGGGAAGGACTCTCTCAAAGTAGTAGTGCTGATGTCTTGAGCGACAGACCGAGGTCGGCGTGAACAGCTGGGTCGCACACTCCAACAAGAAGATCTTTGGCCCAGACGCTGAAGAGTTCAGACCCGAGCGCTGGCTTGAGTCTCCTGAGAGAGCTGCAGAGATGACTCGCTATAACCTCACGGTAAGTGAGGCGTTCACCAAATGCCCACCCTCCCACTTGTGTTCTCAGGCTGATGTTGTCGAATAGTTTGGAGCTGGATCCCGGACCTGCATCGGTAAAAATATCAGTCTGCTCGAGATCTCAATCCTGATCCCCGAGCTGGTGAGGAAATTTGATTTCACACTTGTGGATCCAAACAGGCCACTGGAGATAGAGAATGCCTGGTTTGTCAAGCAGAAGAACTTGGACTGTTATGTGAGTTTGAGGAAGTAGCATTGAGTCTTCAAGCGTCCAGAGTTTGCCGAAGCAATATAGTGGGATATCATGGATCAATATATCAAGTTTCGCGGTTGCGAATTTGCGGAGACTGACCTTGTGGAAGTCGACGCACTCTATATCTGAGGCTGGAGTGTGTGACCCTCTTGTCCACAGTATTGCGCTGAGAGCCGAAAGTTGCAACTTGTGTCGATACAAACTTGGGTGTCTTAACAAGCTGCCTGGGGGCCACCCACCAGACCAGCACCACCGTTCAAGCAGGACTGTGGACAGCCTATCGTAAAGAGGCCCATCGGGCTGCGGCTAGTTACGACTTCTGGGGAATCCCGAGGCAGTCAACCCCATCGACTTGCCTGTAGCGTGTAAAGGTAGCTGCCTCCTGACCAAGGCAGCAAGGCTGAGGTCTCTGTAGGGGCGAGGATCCCACGCCAACGAAGGCAGCTCTAATGATTGGCCCAGACCTCCACGACCAGGGGGCAAACAGCTGGCCAGCCTATCGTTGACCTTTGTCGCGCTGCACAGCCTTTAAGCAGTGACCGGGGTACCACAGCCTTTCGAACAAAAGTCGTTGACAGGGATATATAGACCTGCGCCCTAATGCTGGAGGGAAGATGCTCCTCCCCATACCATCATCGACAGCAGTCACCGCGACAAAGTGATCCAAGAGACCCAGCATCAACACACAATACCATTTCCTGCATCACCCTTCTCTTGTTCAGCAAACCTCTTCTGCAAACCAGACAGACTCTTCCCCCGGCTTCGTGTGGATTCAGCCTTGCAGAACGCCTCCAAGCAACCTGAAGCAACCTAGCCGCCTACTAGACCCCTCCAAGGACACCGCCACACTCAAAGGATCCAGGATGGCTCTCACACTAGACGGCATCATGACTATTGTGTTTGGTGTCTTCATGGCCATCATGTCTCTTGTGTCGTTGTGGCAGGCGGCACACTTCGCCGCACGTGGTCATCGAAGTGAGTCCGACGCCGTCTCGATCGATGAGGCCTTCGAACTAACCGAAGTGTAGCTCGCGACCCTCGAGTCAACAGCTTTGAACTGGAGGCATGACTCTGATGGTGGCGGCATTGTACAACATCACCTTTGACAACAATAGCATCAGAGCGGCATTCTTCATCAAATATCCAGCCACGGTGTTGTGGTCATGAGGAGGTACTGGAGGGGGCAATGGCGTCAAGGTGTTTGAAGATTTGTCCGCTACTGGGTTTAGTTATGCTTTCCGCCAAGGTCCATCCCGTTTGCCTTACGACAAGCTGGTGAAGCACAGGGAATCAACAAGGAGTTTGCTATTCACAATGGAAGGACGAATCAGATGGCACAGCATAGAAGTGAGCCGATTTGGCCTCGCTAGGTAGAAGCCAATCCAGCCATGATTCGCACCCAGCATATTCTCGCAGACACCATCCATAACACAGAGGTTGGAACTGGCAGATAATATTAGAATAGACACTACCTGTTTGATCTGTTCAGATTCGTGACAAGGTCATCAACACCAAAACATTTTCTCATGTTGGTGATTTTTGTGTACGATCCCCCAACACCGCATTCCACCAGCCATGCACGTTCTGGACGGGGACCAACCAAGGAAAAAAGGTCTGTACAATAACCGACTCTTCACTCGCGATATATCTCAATCTCCCTGTGCCACCATCGCTAGCATCGTGGAGAAACTGCAGCTCCTATGATCCGTACTCCTTGTCGTGAACAAAGCTGCCTCTGCTCCTTGTGCTCCTACTCCTTCGGCCTCGGAACGTGAAACCTCGCGACTTGGTTGTTCTGGGTTCGCGACGTGAGGATCCGCCCATACAGAAGAGGACGGTGCAAATCAAGAAGCACGCAAATGCAGCCCATTCAAACCCAAAGGCGTACTTTCCAATGTCGGAAGCTTGACCGTTGTTTCGGAAGTTGTTGCGGCCTTTGACGTACGCGGCGCTGTTGACTCGTTAGCACACTTGCGCATGGCACACAGCATACATGGACTCACGTCATAAGAGATGCCTGGATTGCCTGGAAAAACATGGCCAGCATGCTCAAGAGACCACTGAGATAGGAGCCCAATCTGGTGCACAGGGCGAGAAGGCCAGTAAACAACGCGCAAACGCCGAAGAAGAGCGCAATGAGCATGAAAGCAAACATGAAACGAGTCATCAAGAAGTAGTACCCATGACGCTCAACAAAGTTCCGAGGGACATTCACCGTGGTGTCAAAGGTTCGGTGAGACGCAGGGTCCAGTGGAAATGCCGGATGTACATCTGAGTAGTGCTGGTCGCCGCAACGTGTGCGTCCGTTCTGAACACCGCACACGTTCCAATATGACCATCTTGACACGGGAGGAGCTCCCGGAATATTTGCGGTATCTGCTTGTAGAATGTAGAATTTGTTGACAGGGCCATGCTCAACTGCGCCCGCGAGGAGGATGAAGAACATGAACAGAAGGCCAGCGGCGAGGAGGATTAGCGATGCCAGGCCAAAGAGACCGTTACCTGTGACGCGGCAGTCAGTACGAGGTGCCTCGGGATCGTCGTCTGCAGGACCAAGCTTCACTTACGGGACGCCATGGCGGCGCAGTGAGCTTGAGGGTGGCTGGAGCTTGCAGCAGAGTGCCCAACGGCGCGACGAGATACGAAATGTAGAGAAGGGTGGCCTGGAGGGACGGTTTAAAAGGTGGGAGATGTGTGTTGGGAGCGATAGAGGAAGCAAGCGCGGGGTGTAAAGAGTAGATAGCGGTGGTGTGGGAGGAGAAGGTGCTCTTGTACTAATGCAGCAGTGGTAAGAGAGCAAGAGAGCTTGTGATTTACGTATGTTGGTCGCTCGGTATGCAGGCAGTAGATGTAATGCAGTGTCTTGGATGAGGTCACCCAACCAAAGGAACCAAAGGAACTGACCACCCACTAGAGCTTGGATCCTTCCTGTCTCTTGGAGTGACAGCCGACTACTGGAGGTACATTTACCGGAGAGCTTGGAACGCTGTGGAGAGGGACCAGGATAGGGAAGCCGGAGAGGGCCATACGTAGTGGTACTGCAAAATTGTTGGAGAAAGTTTAGAGGGCACCCACAGCGCCCAAGACGGAGAGTACAGGGACGGACAATAATGATGGCCTGCCCCCAAGACTCAAGCGCAGGCCCCCCACACCGACTCCAAGGGCATCAACTTTGGCTCCAGGGCTTTCCCGTGGACACTCAGATGCCTTGCTTGGGTGGGCGATGACGCACCTCCGAGCAAACTGAGGTTAGAGGTCCAACACTGTAGCGCAGCATGCTGCAGCACAACAATTCACCACGTCATCAACAAATGCTCCACTTAGTACCACCATCAGGCAATACTAGTTCCTAACATGGCTAGTATCCGTGATGGGCTCCAATAGCTGAAAACTCTGATCCTCGCCAATCCTCCCATCTTGGCCAAGCTGGAAAAACACCGGTCCGCAGTCTTGCAGTCTCACATTCTCGCAGCTTCACTGGTGATGCGGTGACCCTTTGGTGCCATCACCTGATATCGGAACCATCCTTCCACCTGGAGCCAGCCTTGCTTCCTCGGACAGTACTTTGCAATTCACTCATTATTGTCCTGCTTCCCCATGTTTAACACATCTTTTATTTTCTGACTATCGAGGTTTCCACAATGTCCACATGGGTCTATCCTCCATTACCTCCCGACGAGCTTCGAAAGGCCGAGAATGACTCTTTGGTATGGTTGAACAAGTGACAAATTGTCCATACACTGACTTGCCCTCAGAAACTTGAGCTGCGATGGCTCCTGGAGTCGCTGCAACGTGCCTTGCCTGCTCTCAAAGAAGCTCTGGAGGAATGTGCTGCACTGTTGGCGCCGAAAGAACCCGGATCGACACTGGTCCTGTCATCACTCAGATCCGAGAGTGTAAAAGGCTTTGTAACAAGGGTTGGCACCAAGCTTCTCAAAGGCGTACGCTGGCCCCCTAAAATTCCCCGAACCTACCTGGTCTGAAAGCGTTACAGGACATCCATCTTCGGCTGACTACGTTGCCACCAAATACCCCAAGAGGTACCACTACTTCCACACCCTCGACTCGCTTGATGTTCCATTCCTCCTCTTCATCTTCCGAAATTGTCCTCTCTCAACTGTCAGCCGTCAAGTCTTTACTCAATGATTCACTCGACGTAATCGATGTGTCAAGGTGGACCGGCCAGTCGACTGACTCCTCCTTCATCTCGGGCCAATTGAAGTTGCTACATGACCATTTGCGTGAAGCCAAGGCCTATTTGAGAGGTCCAGTGACCGGTGCCGATATCTCCTCTATCCCAGGGGCTGAATGGTGGCTAAATAGCCCCGATGAAAACGTGTTCCAACCACCGTTGGGTGAAAACCTCAGTTTGCACTTTACGATCCAGGAAGCCAATCTTGTTCTCACTGTCCGAACCCTCGCTCCAACTTCCCCTGGTGGAACTCCCAGCACCCCTTCCGAGGGATCTTTCTCGCTCTCTGGACTCAACCTCAGGACGAGGTTACTGGGGCTAGGTCCCAAGCCTCCAACTCACGACGAAATGGGTGAAATCTTTGAGTGGCGCGGACGGCAAGATGTGATTGTCCGCGAAAAGGTTCGAGTGGAGACGAGCGATCCCAGTCTGCTTAGCATTGCCGCAAAATTGAGTGCGCTGGAGCATGAGGTTGGCCGTTGGAGGATGAATCTTCGCATCATTCTGACGGGCAGTACTGAGGAGGATTGAATTGGATACGCCATCAAGTTTGTGTCTTGCTTCGACTACTGCACGTTCCGCAAAGGCTTGGTTCACCAGTCGACGCTGTGATCTTCACGGTCCATACTCCATACAATTTCCATCCGAAGCCGATAGTCTGGTGGAGCGTTTCACGTGATGTGCAGCTTCGTTCGCGCCAAAAAGTCAAACCTGCAGCGGGACTTTGCCAGTTTTGGCCGTTAGGGAGTTTGGTGCTCCCCAACCTTGCATCCAAGTGCTCCCGCATGTTGCACTCTTACAACCTCAACCTCAGCTGCTCGTTCTCTTCTTGCGATGCTCCGACCAAGGCGCATTCCCTCTCGGCTCGAACAATGGCCTTCAGCGCAGAAATAGCACACTTTGTGCGCTTCCCCTCTCGCGCATAAAGACGAAGTCTAAAATGGCAGCACAGGCGTCGTTGAGGACAAAGACTGTTCCTCCTCCCGACAGTCCTTTGTTCTCGACAGAACCAAAAAACCTGGGCCGGGTTTTTGTTCCTTGCTTTCTTCGACACAGTCTTACCACAAGTAAATCACACGTGGGTACACATATAACATGGCCCCCGAAGTCGTCAATGGGTTCGCCGTGGTTGCAGATAAGGAGCGATCTTCTTTAACAAGGATATTCCATCGACGATTCAGCTCTTCGAGTAAAGTCAACACCAAAATGTCAACTTCCAATACAGGTATGGAGCAAACAGGCGCTGTCCAGAGCGAAAGTTCTGCTCGGATTGAGACTACAAGACCACCTCACCTTCGGCGCCGGATTACGATTGGCGGTTCGGGTCAAGATGCTCAAGCTGCCCAACACACGTCTTTGCCAACAGACACAAGGCATGCCTCAACAACTCTTCAAGGCGGAGGATCCGGGTCCCTAACTGCGAAATGCCATTATCCTCCCACGAGCTGGAGGCCCACTCCACCTGCTCAACTTACCGTTTCGGATGTTGAGGGAAACCATCTGTCAGGAAGCGGTTCAAACGGTGAAGACGATGGGACTAGGAAATCATCCACGACTGTCCAAGTCGCAGGATCTCATCTCAACCCTCCTCCCTCAAACAGTACGATGACTGCCAGTTCGCCGGAAAAAGCGAGGGGCCCTCCAGCATCATCCAATGGTGAATATCGATCTTCTCCGGCTCGACCAGGCTCTCGTCGCCGCTACAGTATAATCTCGTCCATGTCCACCAACTCAACAAACGCAGGAATCTCACCGACTAGAACGACCGGCGGATCAACTTTAGGTCGGCGAGCTTTTGGTGGAATCGCCACTCTGCCAGATCCGAGGACTGTGTATGCTCACACGTATCACTACACGGTCTGTGCTCACACATCACCTCCGATGTCCCGACCCCTCAATGTGCAGCCTAAACTCGTGCGGTACAGGGAAGGACTTCTGGCGTATCCCCCATTTCATCTGCGTGGGTACAATGCTGATCAATCAATTGCACCTCCCACGATCTACATCCTGGATGGATCGTGCTCCGACTGTGACATCAAAACACGACGCCACGCCGAGTCAAAGGTCCTGTCTAGATACTCCCATCAGCTGGAAAATCTTTACATCCAGCTGAGTCTCGTTCAGAAGGACATCGCCAACAAGAACCACGACGTCTCGATTCCTGAAAAAAGCGACAGCGCGGTAGCCATGTTTTCATTCCCATCGACCCTAGAACTGGAGACCGAGGCGACCCAAGCGATTCTGGAGATCGAGGATCAGCTGGACCAATTGATCAGTAGCCGTGATCGTGAGGTTAGACAGATTTGGAACGGATACACTGCGAGGTGGGGTCCGGCAACAGTCGGAATTCATCGCGAACACAAGACTCGCGAAAGAAGTCAAGCAAGAGCCGCCGTCACATCGGACAACATGTCTCAGGACACTGCAGCCTCATCAACCGGCTTCGATGTCCCTTTAAGTGATCACAGTCCCGGCCGAAGTCGCACGATGACCACACTGAGCACGAAACCAGCCTCTCACGTGAGCCGAAATAGCAGTTCCGATACCCACGCGCGCACCAGATCTGTCGGCGGTCCACAGGAACGATATTCGGACGGAACATATGGACTTAGCGTCGACTCGTCAGTGGATGGTGTCAAAGGACGGGGTCGTATGGTGGTCGATTGGATCCGGCCGTCACGACGGGAAGGTAGGAGCAGGAGTGTCGCCAGGGCGACAAGCCGGACAAGCAGTCGAAACGTGCCAGATAAATGAAAACGAGGACAATCAACGAGGAACATGGGATGCATATCTTTTGGAATTTCACACCATGGGCAATCGGGAGAGTCGAGACATGCATCCATTTGGGTAGGTATATTTGAAAGGGACATTTAACAAAACGCCAATCACAAAGGGAAAGCAAGGCTGGGTAAAACAAAAGAAACGCGGATTTATTGCCATTTTGAAGATGGTTTTACAAGGGGCTGTCATATTCGGGATATACCACAAAAGGGAGGGAGGCATTCTGCGACAATTGTCATGGCGGCGGATCATGTATGTGCAATGAATGAATGTCACGACCAACCAGACCGGACGTCGAAACTGGGAGGGAACTACCAGCATACCACCATTTCAGCAAGAGGGATAGCGAAGCTGGAAAGAATGAAAAGGGAAAACCGACAAAAAAGAAAACGGACCGGACAGATTTACTCCATGTATATAGATAGCATTCAAGAAACGAACGACCGACGACAATGATGAATGATGATGACAACAATAACAGCTATAAACGATGAAGAACGCGAATTCTGGATCGAGTGGCACACTGTCTTTTGGATTTTTATTATCTATTCTAGTAGACCATTCAAGCCATTTTGCCACTCGGTTTTGTTTTCCAGGTTCTTCGGGTATGGATTATCTGTCTATCTACTTAGGTACAGGTACGTGTAGGGATGGAGAGGTATAAATATAGATATTGATAAGGAAGCCATCGTGCCTCGTCGCTCTTACCCCTTTTCTCTCTTCGTACATGGCCGGATTGGCAGGCAATGGTCTTGTCGAGGTGTTCGTGCTTGTAGATGGATGGATGTATAGGTGGATAGCTCGAGATATTCTGGGTCGGGTTGGTTGGGGCTGAAGTACTCAAGCTCAAGCAGAAGCAGAAGCATGAGTATGGGTTTGAGCCTGTTCCATACCTTCTTGTAGCCTGTGACCGGGTCCCGGATCGCTCTCTCAGAGAGACACAGAGAGAGTGAGAGAGACAAGGCACACCAGGAGAGAGTATTCACAGTTCCCAGCCAGGGTGTACACAAAGGCATCAACTCTCTCAAGACTACAACTTCGCCCGTCCCTGGTCGATGCGCCGCCAACTCTCGGCGTCCAGCTCGCGAAACCGCTCCGCCTCGAGGTCGAGGTAATACTTCCTCGCATCGGCCTGTCCGCTGGTGCTAGTGACCGTAGGAGCCCCCCAGTCGATGTTCTTGACGACCATCTTGGCGTGCTTGAAGGTGTCGCCGACGTCGACGAGCTGGTCGCGCACCATTACGAGACGGGGCACGGCGTAGCGCGGCACGCCTTTACTCCGAAGGGCTTTGAAGAGATTGTTCATGAAGGCTTGCTCGCCGGGTCGGGACGAGGTCGAGGTCTGTTTTTCGTTGTTGTTGATGGCCGGGTCGAGCACAATCAGAGCCGTGCCCGCTTGGCCGTCGTACTTGGCGAGGCGCTTGCCGACTACCACGGCGTCCTTGACGAACGGCAACTCGGAGATGAACGCCCTGACTTCGCCGGCTGACACGTTCTCGCCCATCCACCGATACGTGTCGCCGATGCGGTCGACGAATCTCACCCAGTTGTCGCTCTCCTGGACGAGGAGGTCCCCACTGCGCTGGAACAGGTCGCCCTTTTCGAACACGTCTCGGAGCATCTTGTTCTCCGTGGCCGACTCGTTGTTGTGGTAGTTTGTGTAGGTCGCGAGATTGCGGATGCGCGCAATGGCCTCACCGGCTTCGCCCTTGGGGCACACGATGCAGAAGCCCGTCGTGGGGTCGCGGACCGGTGACTCGGTATCGTAGTCGAACCGGACGATGAATTGGTCCTTCTCCAGAACCTTCTTCCTCAACGTCCCCATGTAGCCGACCTTGCCAGCGCCCGGTTTGCCGGCACGGTGGATGTTGTCGAACTTGACCAGGCCCTCGGTGGAGCGGTAGAATTCGCGGACCTCGCGGACGTTGAAGCGATCTTGATAAGCCACCCAGACGTCCTTTTGCAGCCCGTTACCCAGAGCGACCTTGACATTGTGGTTCCTGTCGTATGGCCCCGCAGGTGTAGTTAGGAGGAAGCGACACAGTTCACCGACATAGAGAACCCTCGTGGCGCGTGATTCGTGCACGTCCTTCCAGAACCCGCGGGCCGAGAACTTTCTCGCGAGGCAAAAACAGCCGGCCTGCCCCGCCGAGTAGCACAACCCGGTGAAGAATGTAGTACCGTGGAAAAGGGGCATGCACGAGTACGTACGGAGACCCTGGAGGTATTTCTTGGGGTTGGAGGCGTCGGCCGAAGACGTGCACGCGACGGCACAGATGAGACTGTTTTTGATGCTGCATGCCTTGGGTTTTCCCGTCGTGCCCGAAGTGTAGATCAGGGCGGCGACAGAGCTCATATTCTTGGGTGGTGTCGGCGGCAAGGCCGACGATGGTGATATGGACGGGTCCGGGAAGGGAAAATCCATGATACTCCCCTTGTCGCTAGGGAGTGGCGTAGGTCGAAAAGAGCCCAGATTCAGCCTCACGGTCTTGACATGGCCGCCATCCATCGATTGTGCAGCGGACGCTGCGTAGCCAGCCAGATCTGGGGTGCTGAGAATTAGGGGTGAATCTGGTAGCCGCACGCAATGAAGTAATGTATCGTCTCTCAGGGCGCTGTTGATCAAAGCAGGCGCTGCTCCCAGCCTCGTCAGAGCATAGATGGTGGCGACCATTTCGGGCGAGTTCGTCATGAAGACGGCAACGATGTCTCCATCCTTGACCCCCAGACCCTGGCTCAGGCCGAGGGCGAGTTCGTCCACCTGGGCCTTGAGTGCCCTGAAGTTCCACGAGCGACCTTCAAACCACAACGCATCTGCATTTGGGTCGCAGAGTTCCAGCATGCGATATAGGTGAGGCGACTGAGCACCGAGCTTGTCGGCGAATTGGAACAATCGTTTCACAAAGGACTGTTCCTGGCGGTATTGACGGATGTCTCTGCTGACGCCGATGCGGTGGTCGGCGTAGTAGAGCAAACCTGCGGCGGCGGCAGTGGATGCCGCTATAGAGGCCATATTGAGCAGTGAGCTTCACCAGTTGCCCGAATCGCTGACTTTAGATTGAATGTGAATGAAGAGAGATGTTAAATTTGAACCAAGCTGAATCCAAGGACACCTCCGAACACGCAGACACAGTAATACTCCTTTCCCGTCAGAGGTGCCGTGCCTCGGACGTTTCTTGATGCTGGCTGGGTGTATCTCACTCCTGCATACAAGTGCCGTAAGATATTCAGCCTAAGTCAGTTTAGGGTTAGAAGTGCCCCCCGAAGCTGACTATGCTTCTCTCGGGAGCTCGGCCGATGGGCGCGAACGAGGCTGGAATGATCCCTCCGGCGCGGTACGGGCGTAAAGACACTTTTGGGATCTCAACTAAAGTGCCTCGGCCGTGCAACAAGGAGAGCTGCGTACGAGTAATACTCGAGGTGGCAGTTCGGAAATTTGGTCGTGGTGGTTCGGATGCTCGCCCCTATAGACTAGAGGCGGTTCCCCGGGCCGAGAAGAGTTGGAGAACCCACGTCAGCGCAGGTGAGCGAATGAGTTGCGTGGCTACAACGGTGTCTGGGAAAGCCCCACGGGGGAGACGCAGGTAGAGACAAAGAGAGGGCAGGTTGGGAGATAAATATCAAGGAAGGTCGGGGGAGAGAAAAGACAGGGGAAGAGAGGGTGAGAATCCCACACAATCCTGTATTCTTTTAAACTCGTTCCTTCGTCTGTTTGTCCCATCAGTCATGTATCCAGGGGCTTCAATCACACTTGCCGATTCCTCTGAGTATCTGTGGTCTGTGGTCCAGGGTCACTGGGTCACTGGGTCAACCTTGGGATGTGGAGGTGGGGCCGGTGGCTGCCATTCTAGGGAGTTTTGTGCTGGTCAATATCAGTAACAAAGAATCATGCAGGGCTGTGTGTCATCTAGCAGTGCATGTGCAGAAGACAGCAGAAAAAGGGAGACGATTGAGGCCCAAGGTGACCGCGGTACTTGTGGTAGTTGTCATGGTAGTTGTGGTGATTCGTACGAAAGAAAATGTTTTGAGGTCCCGCATCAACTGCCGGGGGCTCAAAGTCCGAAAATGCCGAGGCCTGATTCTTCGAATGATTTATGTTGCTGCTTTAAGCCACTTGAACAACCACATGCGGTGCTGATGCTGCCGATGCTAATGATTGAGGTGGGAGAATTAATTACTTATCCTTCTGCTATTGTAAAAAGGTTCTTCAGAGTCGAATTCCATCCTCTTCTCTTGTCTCCTTTCTTCCCGTTACTTTATCCTCTTCATCACATCTGACACAATGAGCGCCCAACGACGGCTCGACGCCCTCTCCGGCCAACTCTCCTCCACATCCACCACCACTCACTCCCCAGGCGTCCAGAAGATTCTGGAGAAGCACCCCGACGACATTGTCATCACATGTGCCACACGCACGCCTCTCACCAAGGCCAGAAAGGGCGGGCTCAAGGACACCGCGACTGATGAACTTTTAATCCACGTCCTCAAGGCCATCAAGGACAAGTCCGGCATCAACCCGGACGTCGTCGAGGATGTCTGTGTGGGGAATGTCCTGCAACCAGCCCCAGGCTTCGTCGCACGGAGCGCCGTTCTCGCCGCAGGTTTCCCTGTCGCCACAGCCGCTCACGTCGTGTCGAGGTTCTGCTCGTCGGGTCTGTTGAGCATCCAGACCCTCGCCAGCTCCATCGCCATTGGCTCGATTGACGTGGGCATCGCCGTCGGGCTGGAGAGCATGTCTACCAACAGAGACGCCCCACCCTCGATGAGTGAGGCGATCATGTCCCACCCGGTGGCCCGGGACAATGTGCAACCGATGGGATGGACGTCAGAGAACGTCGCCCGCGACTTCCACATCACGCGCGAGGAGCAGGACAAGTTCGCCGAGAGGTCGCACAACCGCGCCGAACGAGCCCAGAGAGAAGGCTGGACCAGCGACGAGATCAGCCCGGTCACGACCAGGTGGATCGACCCCAAGACCAAGGAGACCAAGACCGTCACGGTGGACAAGGACGACGGCATCAGACCGGGCACCACGTACGAAGGGCTGGCCAAGATCCGCTCCGCCTTCCCGCAATGGGGCCCGACCACCACGGGCGGCAACGCCTCGCAAGTCACCGACGGCGCGGCCGCTGTGCTGATGATGAAGCGCTCGACGGCCCAGAAACTGGGCCAGCCCATCATCGGCAAGTACGTCAAGAGCACCGTGGTCGGGCTGGAGCCGCGCATCATGGGTATCGGGCCTAGTTTTGCGATTCCCAAGGTTTTGGAGAAGACGGGCCTGACAAAGGAGGATGTGGATCTGTTTGAGATTAACGAGGCGTTTGCGTCGATGGTGAGCACACTCGGACCTCCATCAAAAGCATCATGACACTTTTATTAACAAAAACCAATAGTATGTCTACTGCGTCAACAAACTTGGTCTGGATATCGAAAAGGTCAATGTCCGAGGCGGTGCCATGTGAGTCTTTTTTTTCCCCTCCCCATCTCTCCATATCGCTCTAATCCCATCCATTTCTGCCTGGAACTGGAAAACATCGCTTCTTGACAACCAACCAACTAACACAAATCTCTTCAGCGCCATCGGCCACCCCCTCGGCGCCACGGGCACCCGTCAAGTCGTGACACTTCTCTCGGAGCTGAGACGGCGCAATCAAAAGGTCGGGGTGACGAGCATGTGCGTCGGCACGGGCATGGGCATGGCGGGCGTGTTTGTCTCGGAAGCATAGTGAGAGTCCCCGGGTCCAGGTTTCGGCGCTGGTGCTGGGTGAGAAAAGCGAATATTGTTGGTGGCGATCATATACATTATATCATATCATGTCATGTCATTCATCCCATCCCATCCCATCCATTCAGCACAGTACAGTACAGGATATCCGTCGCCGACGAAAACCTTTGGTAGGTAGAATTCGTGATTCGAATCGCGCTTCTTGCCGAAAAATTCGAGATGTCATCTCTCCAGCAGATGGATGATGGAAATAAATTGGGACTTGGCTTTTCAGGGTGGGGGGTACACGAGTTTGGGTGGTGAGAAAGAGCATGCATTTGCCATACGGTACGGTGTCAGGAATTATGGAACGGATCTCGGGGCATGGATTGGATTGGGTATGGGCACGAATACTACAAGGTAGGGAAGGGCAGGGCCGATACTGTGGACGCCAGACCTGATTCTTATTCCCTGTCCTGCACCCATCCACTCATCATGGAGGACGTTCCACAGGGGAACTGTGCCGTTTAGAGCATCTTTCGACCCTCTTGACGTCCCGGCTTCGCTCGACTTGTGTTTACGGGCCAAATTCAACCAGCAGTCTTCTTAATCGTCCTTCTCCAGGTCTGAGCGAGAACTAAGTACCGACCCACAGACCTCCTCCACCTTTTTTTCCCCTTCTGTTCCTGTCATTCTATTACCAATGTCTCTCTATTCCTTTGACGGGTCTGCATCGCCGTAAAACTGTTTTTTGTCCATCTGCATCTCGTCGTCGGCGACGCCGATCGTGGCGAAATACTGAGCCCGGACCGGCATGATTAGCCACATACATAACGACACGTACAGGAAATACAGAAGCTTTGAAAAAAGGAGTTTGAGGCTTTTTGAGAGATGGACCCCCAAAAAAGGACAACACTTACAGCCATGGCCTTGCGATTTGCCTCGGGGTTCATGGGCTTGCCCTGCTCGTTCATGGTGGCCAGGAGGCGGAAGTAGTTGATGTAAAACGCCGGCGTGTACGTGTTGAAGAACTTTGCTTCCTGGTCGTACGGGTTGCTAAAGGTGTGCGGCGACCGCGGCGGCACCGTCACGTAGTCGCCCAGCTTTGCGTCGACGGTCTGGCCGTTCAGGGCGTGGAAGCGCAATGTCCCCTGGGTGACGAGGAAGGTTTCGTCGTGCTTTTAAGCCCAGAGGAACAGAGGGAGGGAGAAGAAGTGAGCGGAATATCTCCCTGAGCAAAGCAAACAGGGAGGAAAGAGATGTGGAGTGATGAGCGGGTTTTCTGTGTTTACCATTTCATGCCAGTGTGGAGGCGGTCTTTGTTGGCATCCTCGTCAGCTTCACTCATACCACCCTTCAGGACAACACTCGTAGTCTTTTGGAGCCTTACCCAGAAGTATGAGGAGGGACGGTGAACTCGGCGCTGGTGATATCGACGTCAACACCGTATTGATTCCTTGGTTGTGCCAGGAGTGATGGTGGAGGGATATCACCACAGCTCCATCCATTGGCTTTGTGGTCCCCTCTCCACAATGGACTCACCTGCCAATCCGATCTAGAGCACCGCGTGGTAGTCAGTCAGTCAATCAGTGCTCCCATGTACAAGGTACCAGCCTGGCTGGCTGGCAGGGTTTTTGGGTGTCTTGACTCACTATCTACAACCAGAGTTAGGCAGGCTCAAAGGAAAACCCCAAAGCCGGATCAGATCCGAGGGACAGAAACACGCACCTGTTCTCGACCCATCCTCCATGATTCGGATGGTGATTGTGCCGACCTTGAACGTCTCACCGGCCTTTGCAGGCACAAAGTTGATGGGCACAGTCGGTGTCTCCATTTTTTTTTATGGGAGGCGTAGAAGTGTGGATATAGACAAGGGGTTCAAGAGATAGTTACAACCGAGATATCGGTGGGAATAACAGGGAGGGGTGGTGTATTGTATTGTGTTGTCTTATGTGTGAGAGACGGTGAGGAGTGAGGAGCGTCAAGTGAGAAAAGACAAAGTCGCAAATCGGATTCATTTTCTCCCAGAAGCCGATGCCCGATTTGAGGCCGCCAACAACAACAACTGCCCAAAAAAGCGCCCAGCTACTGGAAACAGTTTAACGCCAAAGACTTCTACTTGTACCTGTATATCAATTGGTCTTGGAAAGGTCAGGAGATGGCAACTGGGCAAAGACATCTCCTGACCATGTTACCTATGTGAAGGTATGTGGTCGACGATATACCAATCCGACATCCTTCCACTGATACTCCCCAAAAGAATCATCGCTGAAACACCAAATAGCCTGAAGAACTCCAATATTCCCTACCGGTTCATCGTGGCTCCTTCTGCTCCTCCTCTAATATCCCTTGCCAGAAAGATGTCAGAAATGTCGCGTCCGACGACCCCTCATATCTTGCCAATGTACTGCTCAAATATCTTCGAGATCTCCAGCGCACTCTTCTTCGGGTACCGCTTCTGGTCATTCTCGTAGTCGACGTATGTGACGCCAAAACGCGTCTCGTATCCCTCTGCCCATTCGAAGTTGCTGTACATCCATGTGTTAGCATCCGTGACTCTGTACCCGACCAAAACAGACATCGATCAAGACTCTGGTTGAACTTACTCCATAAGACTCCATGCCATGTACCCGCGACAATCACATCCATCCTCGGCCACGGCTTCGGCCATGCTGGTGATGTAACTGCGGAAATACTCACACCGGAAATCATCCTCGAGGATCTCGTCCCGCGACAGGTCGTTCTCGCCTTTGATGCTCGTGCCGTTCTCCGTCACGTAGATCTTCGGCCGTCCGTATCGATCACTCAACCACTTCATCAATTTCCTGAACCCGGGGGCGTGAGGTCGAAGCCAGAAACTCTGCGTCTCGGGGCCGATGCTGTTGCCGTACTTGTCCTCAAAGAGGATCTCTAAGTTGCCGCCAACGTCGAGCGGATCGGCGGGACCGTCCTTGTGTTTGATGTAGTTGGCGCAATAGTGATTCATGCCGTAGAAATCGTTGGACCCCTTCATGAGCTCGCTTTCTTCTTTGCTGAATGTGGGGAGACGGTCACCCAGTTGCTTGACCATCGATTCCGGGTAGTGGCCAAAGTAGACCGGGTCGGCGAACCAGGAGATGGCGAATTCGATCTTGCGATCGCATGCTGTCCGGTCTCGTTCGTCCTCAGGGTCCCACGGCTCTGTCCAGTCACCTGCACAATGTGGGATTAATTCTGTGAAACCCAGTAACGATGACTAGAGACAACATACCATTCAGGGTGATCCCGATCTCTCCTCCATCGCGCGACTTGAACTCGTCGCGGTAGATCTTGACCGCAGTCGCATGGGCCAGCAAGATATGATGACCAACTATCCAAGGTTCCCTCGACCCGTCGCCTTCAGCACACCTCTTTCGGTCGCTGGAGCGACCTGGGGCGAAAACACCGACATTGTACCCGAGAACGGCACTGCAGAATGGTTCATTAAAGGTAATCCAGTGTTTGACCCGGGATCCCATGGCTTTGAACATAACTCGTGCATAATTGGCAAAGTCAGCGACGAACTCCTCCTTATTCAAGAAACCTCCATATCGCTTGTCGAGTTCATCCGGCAGATCCCAGTGGAACAGGGTGATGAAGGGCACAATGCCTGCTTCGAGCAGGTCATCGACGAATTTGACATAGTACTGGAGTCCGGCCTCGTTGATCGGATCATTTCGACCACCCAAGGGGATGACCCGCGACCACGAGACGGAAAACCGGTATGCTTTGGCCCCAAGCTTCTTGAGCAGCTCGATATCCTGAGCGGTGCGGTGGTACGAGTCACAGGCAACATCCCCAGAGCTACCGTCGGCAATCTTGCCAGGGATCTTGCAGAAGGTATCCCATATTGAAGGTCCTCGTCCATCAGCTGTGGCACCGCCCTCAATCTGATATCTACTCCCAAGTTAGTATGAGCAGATGGATTCATGGCTGAGACACCAACGCTGCAGTTGCAAAACCCCAAAGGAAATCGGCAGGTAAACCCGCTCTAGGAGCAATGTCCTTGACCATGGTGAAAGTAATCGATGAAATATAGCTCTTTTGCTGACTCTGTTGAGAGATTCTGACAGGGTAAATCAGCTCACAATAGCCGGAAGAAGTGAGACGAGTTGAGTTGATCAGCTGTGGAGTGACAGATGGCAGTCTAGATGTATGTCTTTATCAGCACCTCAGGAAAAGTCCCTTTGTATCGACCCTTGTGTGACAGCGCAGAGGAGAAGACTGAGTGTGAGTGTGGGTGTGGGTGTCCTCTTCTCAGACCGGGACCATGGCCTTATATTATATGAATCTTGCACCCCTCGCCCTGCATCTGCTTGACACAACTGAGGACCGATCAGACGCCCATGGTTTATCCTGGGGTGGGAACCATTTGTGTTTTTTTTTCGCTCGCTTCGCCAGAGTTGGACGATGGAACGATCCACAACATACCCAGGGTAATTATGTGGAATTAAATGGGCATTCTACCGGATTGGTTGCGGACTGACCATGTCCGGCAAATGTCCCCCTTGTTGAACCTGGGTGATTTTATTTGGTTTTCTTGTGGTTCCCTTGGGTCTTCCCCTTTGGTTCCTCCTTGTGTCTCCCACTTGCCGAAATTTAGCCTAACAGCCTGTAGCTGCGCCATCGCCGTCAATTCATCCTCACGGTTCCTCTTCGGCTCATCTCTTTCTTGGGGATTTTAAGGCTAAGCACCTTTTTGATGCCTATGCCGCCTGTCGACGATTCCTCTCGATTCGCCACACACCCGGGCTGTCGTCCCCCAAAGGTCACTCGCTGTTCACGGTTCCCAACCCCGAAAAAGATAGTGGAGATGTAACATGCATAACTTTGTGGTCAGCACATGGGCTTCGGGGCCTCATCATTCCCCCCCCCTCAGATTCGAAAAAGGCATGAGAGACTACTACTATCTGTGTTCCTGAATGTGCCTGGTCTCATAGATGGGAGCGACGAAGAATGATATGATTCTGGATCCTGTCTAGTATCTACCCTTCCCGATGCTGACCATGAATAATACAGTCCCGGACCCATTCTCCATCCATCACTTTGCAGACACAACGAGATCCATCATCTCCTCTGCCGAGCGTTGTTACCCAGCTTGGTTGGAAGTGACAAGAACAGGTCGTTGCCGCCGAGCACCTAACCCGCCGTCACATGAAGCCGTGCATGGCGCCATCCAGAACGAGTCTTGAGCCCCAAGGACATGTCACTGAAAAAGAGAGGGCGATTGTGCCAAAGAGACCCCTTGCAGATGTATCCAAACACTATACAATGCACTTTCCGTCCCTAGATTACGGCCATAATGCCGCTGAGAACCCTCTGACCCCTTCAGTCCTCCATGTGCCAACCCTTAACAACCAGAACCTCGTGCTAGTATGAAAAGTGCAGTATATCCAGAACATGTTGATGTTTCTGAAAAGAAAGAATCCCATGGTCTGCTCGGTCCAACTCGGATGTTCAAACAGGGTTAAACAATGACCACTGGCGAACCAGGCCGACCTACGACCGAATGATACCGCCCCGCAAATCAGTTCTCTGTATCGTCTTCGTTCACAGGTTCTTTCATCCGCCAAGTGATGAACGCGGCTGCCAGTGCTCCGAGTCCGCCAATTCTCAACGTCCACCCCACACTAACATCGCCCGGCTCGTTTCGGGGCTTCTGAAGCAGTTTGAAAACGGCGCTGCTGATTAACGTCGCCAGAATTTGTGGAGCGCTAATGGCCACGTTGTGCAGTCCGAGGATAATACCAGCTTGATCCTCCTGCTCTGCTTCTTTATCATCAATATCGTCAAGGTCTTCTCCGTTCATCAGTCGCTGCCGATGCTTCTTCCGTCTCATTTCGTCACGTCGTGAAATCTCGGCCGAGATCAATGCAAATGGTGCCCAAAGGCTCAGTGACCAGGAGATTCCGACCAAGGCGGTCATGATAGATGCTGCCAACGGTGTAGATATAAACACAGTACTCCACATGCATAGCGTGAAGAGGAGTTGAGACATCAACCATGCTCGTCGCAAGGTTAACCCTGGGATTTGCAATTTGTCCAACCACTTTCTCAGAACGCTAGGATTGTCGGGCGACGTGCTGGGGACAAGGTTCGGGAGTGACCGATTCATCGACAAGCTGGTCTGAGAGCGACTTAGTATAGGCCGTTCATTCCAAGGGAACTCTAGTGATCTCGTGCCGATAGGGGAGGTCGGAGTGATTGGTCGCGTAAATTCTTCGGCATCATGCCTCACCTTGGATTTGTACGTCGGTACAACCAAGAAAGGCAAAATTATATTCGACGAGAACGAGACGATAGCATAGGTCAACAGTGCAAGCGTCCCAATCCGAGTAGCCTTGGCCCAAAACTTCTCCACTTCATCGTCCGAAAGCCCAGGTTTGAGATGCGGATCAACGTACAGTTGGCCAATGTAAGTTGTGATGTAGAAGAGGAAAGGAAACCATCCTAACCACTGACAGAACTGTATCTCGCAGACCTTGCGGATTTGAGGTGGCAGGCGCCTCATGGAACTGAATACTTGTCTGAAGAAGGATAGTAACCCGCCTGATTCGTAATCTGCCTTGGAAGGAGGGTCAAGTTGTGGATTGCGCTCCTTAATGGCCAGGATGCTGATTAAGACAGTTGAACTCAGAGCAATGGATGCGAGAACAACCAGGACTTTGAACTGAGTGTTCCCAAAGAAGCTGAAATAACGGGGCAAATTCAAATATCCAAAGACATAGCCAAACACATTACCAACGCCGGTCATGCGGGAAGCCCAAGCATTGGCTGACTCTTGTTGATGAGAAGGGGCGTTGTCGACGATAAAAGCGCGAATGGCGGCTTGAACTGGGATACTGTCAGATATATGAATGAGCCTTTCTGAGTACGGACTAACCAGTGTTGATGGAAAAGTCCAGACACCACATCATGATTGTAGCAAGGATGATGGTCCCGGTCTTGTAACCTCCAGTATACTGAGCATCCCTGGCAAGCCCTCCAAGAACCCTGATAATGTCGCGGGCGTATGCGAGGATCATCGAAGAAGCAACGGTGCCTAGCGTTCCAGCAATCATGAAGGGTTTCCTTTTGCCCCATGGGACTCGACATCGATCACTCAGAATTCCGACATAGGGCTGAACAAATACGCCGGTCAAGGGACCTGCAAGCCAAACAAACGCAAGCAGTGCTTTACTCATCCCCAGAGATAGCAGATATGGTGATCCGTTAGAGAGTTCGACAGACCAGACGATCTGCAGGCCTCCAATGCAAACTGTGAGGAGGATGAGATAGAGGGCGTCCTTGGATTCCACTATAGACTCTTCATAGTCCATAGCCTCAGACATGGCTCGCTCATCTGAAAAACTCCCATCCTCGAGTGGGCGTGGCTCCTCCGAATGGTGCCTCTGCTGTCCCAGCGTTTGTTCTGGGACATCGTCATTTCTGTTCGAGGTCTTGCTGGCTCGAATGAGCGGAGAGCGCTCATTGCTGTCTGAGCTATGATCACTACGGGTCATGAATGAGTCGGAAGGTGCCTCTTGACAGGCTTAAGCGCGTCAAAAAGAGCCGGCAAGAGAGTTCGTAAGACGACACGTGCTGAATCTTGGTATGTCTTCAATGTGATATCTAGAGAGAGGATTCCGAATCGTGTCCTGAATTAGGTCCGTTTAAATCATTCTTGTCAAGGAGAGTGGAAGGGTAAAGAAGCCGAGTAGGAGAGGAAGAATATGTCAAAGAGATAATGTTCGTCGGGAGTTAGAAACGGTGAAGGAAGGTTGAAAGGTTGATACACCTGAACAGGAGAATGGATCATCAGATCAAGTCATGAGGGAGACTTGAGAACGGCACGGAATAAGGTTGATCCGTCGGAGCCAACAGCTCGTTTGATTGGCCAGTCGCTCAGCACATTCCGCATCGTCGAGCTGTCCCGATGCTGGCCGCTGAGGAACCTCAAACCTAGAGGTCCAACCTCTCAAGGAAGCGCACGTCACTCCTGTGCAGCCCAAAGGCCTCCTCAACATCCACCTACTCCGTCGTCAAACTTGTGGCACAGGGCTTGTCGCAGGCTGTATCCTCGAGTGACCATCGACCACGTTGAACGGCTCAACAGTGCCGACTCGAAGCGCAAACTCCCCCTTCTCAGTCCCAGCAGGTTGTCGTAAACAACTCAATATGAAGCCCGTCGTGTCCGCTTTGAACGCATGGAGCTGGTCAGTCCTCGTGCCATCCCTGAGATCAATATGTGATGCAGACTGCTAACCCTTTAATAGCACCGTTCTGTCGGTCTTCGCCATTGTCATCCTCTCCATCATCGGGAGCCTGTTTGCGGTACGAGCGTGACCTGGGATATACTCCACAAGATATCATGAGAAATTCATACTGATTGACGGGTTGTACAGCGGGATCACCATATGATGATGGGATTGGAAGAGGATCCTGAAGACGGCGGGGCAGTCGCGGCCTCTATATTCATCGCGGTAGCGGTATATGCCGTGAGTCTTAGTCTACTGAATTGCTACCTGTGGCACGAATACTGACAGCAAGAGCAGGGGTTCTTAGTATTTTGCGGATTTCAAGCTTGGTTGCATGTTCGGGCAAGTCGGCGGGGCGCTATATCACTATGATTGTGACTGGGTCTCATGAAATAAGACGCACATCAATGTATGCGAGGAACTAGGCATACACACGGCGCAGGATTGGAGGTATCATGCAAATTAGAGGTTTCATAGGAAAGCCCATGTACAGAAGCCGGTCATTCAAAGGCTCCTCCGGCAATTAGCCTTGTAGAATGTTATCACATGCGGTTTGTTCGCGGTCTCAAAAATACATGCACGTTTCCCTGGGAGATTGTTGTCTCTCCTCACCGACCACACCTGATCTGAACGCCTCCCAATCAAACCAGATCCCGGTTGACGAATTGTGCATGCAGCGACTTGCCCAACATCGCAGGGCTCCGCTCCACGACGACGCCAGCAGCTTCCAAGGCCGAGATCTTTGACTCGGCACCACCTTTTCCTCCACTGACAATGGCCCCAGCATGTCCCATGCGGCGCCCGGGAGGGGCACTGATACCAGCAATAAAGCTGACGGCGGGCTTGTTCTTCTTATTCTCGCTCTTCAGGAATTCTGCCGCATCTTCTTCGGCGCTGCCTCCGATTTCACCAATCATGATAATACCCTCAGTCTCGTCGTCTTCCATGAAAACCTTCAGGCAATCGATAAAGTTGGTGCCGCTGAATGGATCACCACCGATACCGACCACCAAAGATTGTCCGAGCCCCGCTTGGGTCGTTTGGTTGACCGCTTCGTATGTCAATGTTCCTGATCTTGAGACGATTCCAACTCTTCCTCGTTTGTGGATGAAGCCAGGCATGATACCGATCTTGCATTGTCCGGGTGCGATGATTCCAGGGCAGTTGGGGCCAACCAGGCGTGTTTTGCTTTGGGTCTTTAGCGCGTCGGTAACCTTGAGCATGTCATGTTGAGGGATTCTGGGGTCGTCAGCAAGGTCAAACAGGATAAGAGCTGCCATACCCTTCAGTAATGCAGACGACCAGCGGGACTTCAGCTTCAATGGCTTCCATTATACCAGATGCTGCGACCGGAGGTGGTACAAATATGACGCTTGCGGTAGCTCCGGTTTCCTTGACTCCCTCGGCAACATTCTTGAAGACGGGCAGATCAAGATGCAATGTACCGGCCTCTGCTTGCAGTCAGCATGCCGTATCTCTACGTCAAAATCTTAGGGTACTTGCTTTTCGGGTTCGTTCCACCCACAACCTTTGTTCCATACTCAATTGCCTGCTGGGCATGAAAGGTACCCTGTTTTCCCGTGAAGCCCTGGAAGAGGACTTTGGTGTCGGAGTTGATTCTCAGGTTATTCCGCGTCTGGCTATATGGTGAACTAGAAGAGACTGTCGCATAGCTTCTTGAGGTAGTGGGAGTCGCAGATCGCAGCGCCCGAGGAGCGCAGGCTTTGAAGGCCTGCATCTCTAGCGACGGCTTGAAAGGGCAGGACTAAAGTGTTACTGAAAGCCCAATGGGGGTGAATCTCAAGCGGCGGCGTCAATGATTGATATCAGAGTTCCAATCTGCGGAGTTGGCAATGGAAAGCTCCTGGCTCGCTGGGATGCCGAGCGTCATTTGATCCAGTCATTTGAAATGAATGGCGGAGCATTCAGCCTCCAACAGCATTTTGCCAGTTTCACCTTTCATTACGACCACCACGACTACAATTGGACGATCAACGAGTCTCTATATTTACCCAGAACGGGCCTATCTCAATTGCTGCACTGCCCAGAAATCTCTCTCTACCCCCTTCTCACAAAGGAGCTTCGAGTTCTCAACAAGCTCTCTGACCACCTTGCAGAATGATACAAGTAGAAATATTTCAATGACAGCTTGTTCTTGCGTTGGCAGCATCACAAGTGCTTCTGGACATTTCACACAAACGAGAAAATAGACGCAGACTACACCGAAAGCCAAATCACCAGCTGTAATCCCTTTACATGCGCACTTTGGGAATTACTTGCACCACTAAGGACCCCATGAATCTCTCCGATCTTGTCCTGCCAAGATCTCCCTCATCCCATGCCTAGAATCTCGCAATGCTCGAGACTTTATCACTGCCGTTCAAGGCAATATTTCCCTCGGTATGTTTTGTTGCACAAAGCTCGCCATTGACGCTTTACAATCCTGCAAGCCGTGCTCTGGGCTCCCAACTAACCCCCATCTGGTCGACTCCCGCCTGATATCTCGTACCTCGTCTCCAGCTAGACGGTTGAGGCAGCTCTCTTGATCTCCAAGGCGTGTTGTTTCTGCCACCTCCGTGCATATCCCACTCCGAAACCGTGGTTGAATACCTCCCGGATTTCCTCTAGAGACATGCCTTTGGTTTCCGCAAAGCAGAAAACGGAGAACAGGAATCCTAGAAAGCAGATGGCAGCATAAAAGCCAAAAGCCCCGCTCGGGGTCAATCCTTTCATCATCGATAGAAATGTCGACGCGATGATGATGTTGGTTCCCCAGCAGGTAACTGTCATGACCATGGTACCCATGGCACGTACCTCAAGCGGGAGACGCTCTGCTCCCATCCAGGATACAGGGGCAACGCCAGTGCCGAAGAAGCCCACATAGAAGATGATTGTGACGAGCACCAAAATACCAGCCCAATTTACGCTGTTGATCTCGAGTGTGAGGTCACTGGAGTCGATTGGGATGTAGTGAAAGGCCACAGCTGCGAGAACCAGACTGAGAGACATGCCCAGCACGGTAAAGATGAGGATCCTCCGACGGCCAAAGCGGTCGACAATGACTAGGTTGATACAGCATCCCAGGAAATTGCAAGCCCCAACCACAATTGATACGGCGACAGGCTTGTTGAAGCCGACAAGAGCAAACAGAGTGCCGCTATAGTACCTGCAGGTGGGTTACGTGAGATGTATGCCATGCAGGAAGAAAGGGGGGGTCTAAAGACTCACATCAGTGTGTTGAAACCGCACAGCTGGCTTACTCCCATGACGCAGCACGCGGTGAGCATGGCACGGAAATTGGCGGGAACGACGTGCAGCTGTTTGTACGACCACCACAGGGACTTTTGGGCCATCAGCTCAGTGGCTTGCTCTAGGTCTTGCTGGATCGCTCGGATCTTGTCCTGACGCTGCTCTGGGGAAGAACGAGGATATAGTCTGGCCAGCACGGCATCAGCCTCCTCCAGCTTCCCGTGTGCTACCAACTGCCGAGTGCTTTCCGGACACCAGGGTAGGAATAGGGCCAGGGCGATGGCAGGAATTGCTCCGATCGCAACAACATATCGCCAGCCGGAAGACTTGACCTCGGCGAACCCAGCTCCGATACAGTATGCAATGAACTGTCCACCTGTGATATTACAGGTTTGCATTGTGATCATGCGGCCACGGTACTTTGCAGGAGCAATCTCGGAAATGTAGCTATGCGATGTCAGCCTATCCTCAGCGTGTGATATATAGGCAGGATTTGGCTTCGTTAAGCGCAAAGCAGGTTGGCCAAAGAAAGAAAGGCTTACAGAGGCACAACCATTGCCGCGCTTCCTGCTCTATTGTTAGCATTGATATGGACGACAAGGCAAGGGCAGAGGTGTAGAACACGGCTCCGTCACAGTCGATATGGGTTTCAGGGACACTCACCGACGCCAAGTCCGACGACAGCTCTGCCTACAGTCATTTGAGCGATACTAAAGGCTGCAGCTTGGAGTATGGCGCCGACGACAAACACGACACAACCACAATATATGGATATCTTGCGGCCATAGCGGTCGGCCGTCAACCCAGCGAATATTGCCCCGATCAGTGCTCCTCCACTAGTGATGGATGTGATGAGCTCTTGCTCGCTGGACGACAGATTGTGGCCCAAGTCGTCGCCAATTGTCACGAGGACACTGGAGATATATCCCGTATCGTATCCTGAGAAAACCAGTAAGCAAGTGTTTCATGCCTGGGGACCGGTGGTCATTCATCATACCGAACAAGAAGCCACCAACCGAGACACAGATGGCGATTAACCAGACCACCCTGGAGGTTTGTGTTTCTTCGATGGTGTTGAGGGCCGCAATATCCTTGTCGAGCACATTCTCCTCGTGAAGAATAGTTTGGGCGCTCTTCTCAACGATCTCCTTCTCGTTAGTAGACATTTTGTCGGATTGGAAAGAGTGGCGCGGGAACAATGACCCCAGGTCAACGCAACCCAGCAGAATCCCACAAGTAGTGGCCCAGGAGTGCCACCAGAGTCGATATGAGGCGAAAGGAACCAAAGGACTATGCGACTATCAGCCCTTTATATCATTGTTGAATATCTCCCCCGACTCGCGTGGCGTTCCCCACGGGGACTCTAAACGGCGCTTGTCGTTGGAATAAGTATCCACAGCTCGAACCAGGATTTCCAGGCATCGGTCTCGACAATTGACATTCAGGCTCAAGAATGGCTCAATGTTATTGGTAGGGAGATATCCCGCCAGACCAGCGGCTGGATACATGGAGCTTGTTTCGGACAAAAGATTCCTCATACGACTCGCAGAGCTCTCCTGTGCAAGGGCCCGCTGGTTGCACCTGGCTGTAGTACCGCTGACATTGGGTGGGCAGATGGCCCTATAACCAGCAAGCCGTCATGCCAAAGACGGTCTCGAGACCCCCTGGACCTCGGATGAAGGTGTCCACTCAAATTTTTCGACTGAGCGGTGGTGAGTGTTATGGGAGTTAAGACTTCGCCGGCTGATACTCTCGACCTTAAGAAGTTACCAAGAAGACTCCGCATCGGGGACTCGCCGCACAAAACTTCGGCATAAAAACGCAACTCATGGTTCTTGGGGTCCGCTAGTGCTTCCTCCGCACACGCACTAGCCGATATAGGATCGCGGGAAAGGGTCTGGTGGCCAAAATATGGGGTTAGGCATAGGCACCCGTCGTTTATTTGAAGTAAATCTTCGCCGAAGTGGCCTCCTTCTGATACTCGATGTCTGCCCTTGGAGGACGACAACCTTGACCAAGGAGACAAGAGGAGCTATGCGCTCACAAGGATGGTAGAAATCCTCCCCAACTTTTGAGACTGCAGCTAACGATAACGCTAGCCAGCGATGCCGCGAAAAGCACAGTAAATGTGAGTGGTACTCTCCTGCGCAATGTCTAGATCCTGAACAGAAATGCAGGCATCACCGGGCAAGGCATGCGCAAATGTGAGAGCTGTGAGACCGCAGACGCGCCATGCTTGCCACCTCCTCGGAAACCAATCCGACTGAAAGCTGTCCATTCTGTGGTCGAACATTCCCGCTCTTCCGGGCAGGGTAGGCGGGAGATATCCTTTGTCTACGGCGGTGATCATATCTGGGTAGACTTTCACACGCCGGGTGAGCTCCTGTGCTAGTTTTCATCTGGTGGAGCGGCTAATTTTGAGGTCCAAAGTCCAATTCGTACACGGTCACGACAATGACGAAGATTCAAGTGACGCTCAGTCTTCGGTGGTTGTTGACGAAGATGAAGGAGCTTTCGCACATCCCGCGAATGCGTCCCTCGATAGCGCTGATGCGGCCAGAGAACCCAGTATTGTTGGAGCTGTTGGACCCTATACGGCAAAGAGGTCGTTGTCGTTCGGGAGAGGCAGCATTTCAGGGGTATCCCATTTCACATCCTCTCCTACATACCTGGTTTCCCCCATACAGCAGTACCGCACCCCGTCCAGCCAGATCCAGTTACTCTCGCCCTCTACAAGCGCCGTTCTCTACGAGTCGAAACCTCTTTGGCCCTTGAACAACTTAGCAGAAGCTGAGCTCCTTCGGCATTTCATCGACAATATCGGACCTCAACTAGATGTCACTGACCATGTTTCCCATTTCACTACCACTGTCCCTCAGAGAGCAGTTCACTGCCCTTTGCTGCTTTATGCTATCATTGCTGCCGCTTCCATCCATCGCAGTCGTGTTCAAGGTGTGCCAGATCAGTTCTATGAAGAATACCAGGCGAAATGCATACGGATTTTGATTCGATTTCTGGACGATCCGGATTATTCTCCCGACGAGAACTTCTTGGCGGCTATCGTCATCCTGCGCAAGGGAGAAGAGATGTCAGGTAGGGATTCGCGTCCATGCACGTCCACTGCGGGGCGTTGACGAGTTGTTACAGACCAGGATCGAATGTGCCATCTGCTGGGCTCCTCCCGAGTCATCAATTCGGTCGGCGAAGTCGCTGCCAACGGCGGCTTGGGAGAGTCAGCAGCGTGGCTGGTGCTGAGACAGAGTATTTACGTTTCACTGACAAGCAATACCCCCTTGAATGTCAATCTCGGCTGCTACAAGCGGTCGTCGGTCTTTCTCGGCCTCACAGACCACGCCTGGGCCAACAAAATCGTCTTCATTTTCGCGGAGACTCTGGCCTACTCTGCCAAAAGCAACGAACACGGGGCCGCCGATGTCGAGGACTGGCATACATTGCAGCAGGCCGCGACGCAGTGGTATCACGACAAACCCGACACATTCTTGCCGGTCTTTGAGACTTCAACCGAGACAAGCGCGCGGAACGAGCCTACTACGACCGAATTGCGGAACCCTTTCCCGACCATCTCGATGCTCCAGGCCCCCCATGTCATTGGGCTCATGTACTACCACCTGACCCTCATCCTGCTTGCTCTGAGCGACCCCGTCAACACGGTCCGGCGCAGAGGGCTAGAGAGTATGCGCCTATGGCGAGAAACCGAGCAGAAAGTCAGGGCTGATCTCAAACGCTGCATCGGCCTGGCCATCAGTAATCCTCACGTCGTAGCGGCCAATTTCGAGGCGTCGCATATCCTCTACGCGTGTGGACATTGTCTCAACTCGCCAGAGGAGCGAGCAGCGGCCGTTGACTTTCTTCGTGGCGTCAGGGTCAAGTTGGGCTGGGGGATCGGTCATATCATTGATCACTTGGAGAGACACTGGGCCGGGATGCAGTAAACAAGGCAACCATGTTCCCAAGAGGTGTTATTTTTCACATCCTAAGAGGAGGAAATTGTCGTGCGAGTCCCATAGTCGGCACTCATTTAATCAATCAATCAGACATTGGTTGGCAGAGCATTTCATGGGTATGAGATTGTTCAGATATACAAGCCTGGTAGTTGAGTAGTTAGTCATGCCATTTGCTTGGTTGGTTTGAGATCAGCGAGTGCCGTATTCCGAAGAGGCGCTGCCTGAGGAAAGATTTCTCCGCCTGTACCGAGTAATACTACTCCATACAGACTTTCCTCGTTGGGTTGGTTCCTCGTTCAGAATGAGGAAGCCATCGTGCGGTCTCCACCCTCAGTCACTCAACTTGCTGGAGACAATCTTTCTTCTCTTGCCAAACGCAGTCCCGAGAAATGGGGGTGCCACTACTGTTGCAAAGGGATCGCGGGCGCTGTGCCCATCTGTCCAGCTGTCTAGGTGCACACGAATTTTGGCTCCTCATCGATCCCGATGATCCTACTGCACCCGCCCACCCATACTTGTTATTCCAGCCTACCATGGACCTGGGTTGCCCCTCCGTTGATGACAGCTCGAGACCAAAGGCTTCCGCCATTCTGGGCACCCGCTCGGTGTGGAGGGAGGTCGCCTGAGCTTCCGAAGGGGGGAGAAAACGGGGATAACTCTGATATGGAATCGAACCAGACAAACTCACATACATATTTACATAACTGCACTCGATGCTTTTTTAGATTCCTCGCAAGAGGAGAGCCAGGCTCGTTGAAAGCACGAGTTCTGTTCTACTGATTGATGAGAAGTAATTTTTGCACTGCGAATTCGTGAGCGGCCAGAATGTGGTCGACGTCTCTTCCCTACGCTGCTGCTATAGCGGCGTCCCTGTTCATTTACTTCATCGCATGGCCTCTGGTAGAGTATATCCGCGATCCAAAAGGTGTGTGTCGCTTGCCAGACGCGAAGATTCAACTGTTTGTATTCATGAAGACCTCGGGGAGGCTGATGATGGCACAGGGCTGCGCAAATTCCCCAACTTGTCGTTGTTCTCAGGAATCAGCTCCGTCCCAATGATGATTCTGGCCCATACTGGCGCGAGGTCAGCGTATCTGACGGAAATGCACAAAAAATACCCTGTGATCCGTGTCGCCCCGAACACCCTGTCGTACGGCGATGTCAGAGCCATCAAGGATATCTACGGCCACAACACTCCCTGCATCAAGGATCCCTCCTATGTGCTCTTCTCCGGCAGTCATTTTCACCTTGCGGATGTCATAGACCGCGACGACCACGGCCGCAAGCGCAAAGTCCTGTCGTCAGCCTATGCGATCAAGAACCTCGAGCAATGGGAGCATAAAGTCGCAGACAAGATGAATCGCGTCGTCAAGCATTTCGACCAATGCTGTACCGCGCCCCTACAGCCCAGTGAGAAAGTGCCGGTGGCCGAAGACGTCAACCTAGATTTCCGCGCCTGGATGAACTTCTTCAGTCTGGATGCCATTTCCGACATTGGTCTTTCGGACCCGCTGGGCTTTCTCGACAAAGGCAATTCGCGTACAGTCGCGCGTCGGACAGACGGGACGCGGTACGAGGCCGACATGAGGGACTGCCTGTATAAAATGGCACACAAGCAATCGCTCCTGATCTGGCCGTATGCGTGGTACCCGATCCTCAACAAGATCGCCGACATCATCCCGTTTTATGGTCGAATGGGTGCACTACATCGACAATGGGAAGGAATTCCGTTGGAACTCGCATCTCGCCGTCTGGAGCGCTATCAACGTGGTGAGAAGCTGGACGATTTCTTCCAAGCACTCATGGAGGACAAGAGCTCTCGTCCGAACAACCTCGAATGGGGGGAGATTGTAGCCGAGGTCAGCATCATGTTGAACGCCGGCTCGGTAACTACAGCCATCGCCATCACGAACGTCATGTTCCAACTGCTCAAGAACCCAAAGTGTCTGCGAAAAGTCAGAGAAGAGATTGACGCCGCTCTGGACGCCGATGAGATTGAAGATTGCGCGTCCACGAGCGGGTATTACGAAGATGGGGTCATCGCCTACGACCGCCTCAAACATCTGCCCTACCTTCGTGCTTGCTTGGACGAATCCCTACGCCTCTTCCCTCCCACGGTGCACGGATTGCTGCGACTGACACCTCCAGAAGGCATGAGGATTGTTGACGATTTCGTTGCAGGCGGAGTATCGGTGATGATGTCCGCATTGACTGCCCACCGTAATCCCAACATCTTCCCCAGCCCAGACAAATACATCCCCGAGCGCTGGTTGGGTGAACCGGGCAAGGCGCTCCAGCCATATTTTCTGGCCTTCAGCGCAGGCGCAAGAGGCTGCATTGGGCGCAACATTAGCTATCTGGAGCAGACGGTGGCCATGGGGACATTGCTGAGAAGATACGACTTTGCCCTGAAAAGCCCAGACTGGGAGATCGAGAGGTTGGAGACACTTAATTGGATCTTGGGTGAGATGCCAGTCAAGATTTGGAGGAGGAAGCGTGAGAGAGAGCTCTGAGGATTTGATTTTGCCGTGTAAGGTTAGCTCTCAAGACTGACTATCATGAAAGAATTTAATATACCTTGAATGAAGAGGGTTGTGAATGGTGAGCGCAGGTAGCGGAACATAGTTTATCCGTATGCCAAGGCTGAATTCATTTGCATGTGACATCGAATTAATTTTGAGCCTTGACGACAATCTCCAACTATTTCTCTAGTTCTCCCCTAGACTTACTTGACTTTTATATTCTGGTTGAAAGGTTCTGTATTCTGCCAGCCCAACATGGCGACGGAGACGGTGCTCAGGACCAAAGTCAAAATCGGCAAAAATGAAAAACTCCCTCCAGAAAACGTCCGGTTCATGCAGGCATGTAATGACATTGCGCGCGCACTTGTCCAAGAATACGAGGCTAGCCTTGACGAGACGAAACCCAAGAAAGATGTCAACCTCAATAAACTGAGAGGGGACGTCGCCAAAAAGCACCGACTGAGCAATCTGCCTCCTCTGACCGCGATCCTGGCTGCTGTTCCGCCCGAGTTCAAAAAACACCTGATGCCGAAGCTGATCGCGAAACCGGTAAGGACAGCCTCAGGAATTGCCGTAGTTGCTGTCATGTCCAAGCCGCATCGATGTCCACACATCGCCTGGACGGGCCATGCCTGTGTCTATTGTCCAGGTGGACCTGACTCCGACTTTGAATACTCGACCCAGTCGTACACAGGATACGAGCCCACCTCAATGCGGGCTATCCGTGCTCGTTATGATCCGTTTGAACAGGCACGCGGCAGAGTCGATCAGATCAAATCTCTTGGTCATAGCGTGGATAAAGTCGAGTTCATCATAATGGGCGGAACATTCATGTCCTTACCTCAGGACTACCGGGACAACTTTGTCGCGCAGTTGCACAATGCGTTGTCGGGTTACCAGACAGAAAATGTGAATGAGGCCGTCACCGCGGGAGAGATGTCAAGTATCAAGTGCGTTGGCATCACTATCGAAACAAGACCCGACTTTGGACAGATCGACCATCTTTCTGATATGCTGAGGTATGGGTGTACCCGGCTGGAGCTTGGTGTCCAGTCTTTATATGAGGACGTGGCCCGAGACACAAACCGAGGTCATACAGTTGCTGCGGTAGTGGAGGCGTTCAAATTCTGCAAAGATGCTGGCTTCAAGGTGGTGTCGCATATGATGCCGGACTTACCCAATGTTGGTATGGAACGCGACATCTTCCAATTCCAGGAATACTTTGAGAACCCAGACTTCCGCACAGATGGTCTGAAGATCTATCCGACGCTCGTGATTCGCGGCACGGGACTTTACGAGCTGTGGCGGACCGGGCGGTTCAAGAACTATACGCCAAACGCCCTTGTGGATCTGGTGGCTAGGATCCTGGCGCTGGTGCCTCCCTGGACGAGAATATATCGTGTACAGCGGGACATTCCCATGCCCTTGGTAACATCTGGAGTCGAGAATGGCAATCTACGTGAGCTCGCGCTATCTCGAATGAAGGATTTCGGCACCACCTGTCGAGATGTTCGAACGAGGGAGGTCGGCATCAATGAGGTGAAGAACAAAATTCGACCTTCGCAGGTGGAGCTTGTGCGGAGGGATTACATGGCAAATGGCGGCTGGGAGACGTTTCTTGCATATGAGGATCCCAAGCAGGATATCCTTATCGGTCTACTGAGATTGCGAAAATGCTCAGATACACACACCTTTCGACCCGAGCTGACAGGCCAGCCAACCAGCATTGTCCGTGAGCTTCATGTTTACGGTTTGGCTGTCCCGATCCACGGCCGCGAAAAGAGCCGATTCCAGCACCAAGGTTATGGAACTCTGCTGATGAAAGAAGCCGAGAAAATTGCCCGGGACGAACACGGAAGCGAGAAACTCAGCGTCATCAGCGGCGTTGGTGTGAGAAGCTACTACGAACGTCTGGGGTATACGCTGGATGGCCCATACATGAGCAAGGTGCTTAGTTTCGATGACGATGAGCCCGAGGATTGAACAGCCAGCCAGCAACATCTGTTCGCAGGTTACGAAGCCCACAACTCGAGTACTCGACGATGACAATTCACATTCACAGCAATCCCCGGCAAATTGCCTGCCCAGAGACGTCCGACAGAGACTAAAGTTGCCCGGTTTCAGGGCACGGCGAGGCAGTCTGCTGTTTCTCGTCGTAGCCATTCCGCGCGCTACCTCCGTATCCATTTCGCACTGCTAGACGGGTAGCCCTGTTCTCACAGTCAAGAGCCAAGCTTGGCACTGCGATTCAACAGGACGTTGGAGACGTTATGGCCCTCTGCTCCAGCCAACCGTGGCCGTCCCAATCATGCCGAGGGCGTTGGAGATAGGGAAGAACGTGTGCATCTCCGCTGCCTTTCCCTTGTAGTTCTCCTGAGACTATTGGGCTGGAGGGAATGCTCTCTGACCCAAGTGATAGGGAACACATGCCCGCGGAAACAGCAAGGAAAAGAACAAGGGGATGCGTGTAGGGTTAGACGAGGCTCCGCGGCCCCACGAGTCTTTCTGTGTCTGTGTCTGTGAAGGAATCAAAGTGGCGTCCGATAAGCGAGCGATAAGCACCGACTCCCGCTCAACAAATCACGTCATTCGCATTTTTTTCTCTTCTTGGTATTTTTTCCATGTCGAGGAATTCTAAATTGCCATATTGGTACCGAGTAGACATGGTGAACTGAGGGGTTTGTTCTATTTCCTATTTTCTGTTTTCCTAACCCATCTTTCTTTTTGCATGGCCATGGCGTCTCGGTGTCATATTGCTTGCACTTCTTAAAACACTTCGTTCTCTCCCACACAGTTACCCCTCTGCGTGCATCCCACCATGTTTACACCCGCGCTGTTGACGGCGCACAGCTGCGTTGGACACGTCCACCTGATTCTCGGTTCCGGACCTCTGGCTGCCGCACGGTGCACAAAGTCGCTCGAGGTTGGCGCCCGACCGATCGCTGTGTTTCCCGAGACCGAGCAACCTCACTTCACGCTTGCGGCGGCCATTGAGCAGGGTCGAGTGTCATGGATACGGCGCGAGTTTGAAGAGCAGGACCTGAGGACATCGGGGCGGGAAGAAATAGATGGATATGTGGATGCCGTGTTTGTCACTCTCCCTACCAAGGACCCGAGAAGCTCCCACGTGTCCAGCCTCTGCAAGCGCATGCGGATTCCAGTTAACGTCGTGGATGCGCCGCACCTTTGCACCTTCACCCTCTTGTCGACCTATTCGGACGGACCCCTCCAAATAGGAATAACCACATCGGGCAATGGCTGCAAGCTATCGTCGCGCATTCGGCGGGAGATTGCATCCACCTTGCCTCCCAAGTTTGGTGCTGCCGTCGAGAGGCTTGGATCCGTGCGGAGGCAGATATGGGCAGAGGATTACAAGTCCAATGCCTCGAACCCCACAGAACCACCCGACCCTGAAGGCGAAGATGAAGAGGCCGCCGCTCAGAGACACACCTTTAATTCCTTAGTCAAAGAAGACGATCGAGACCCAGCTGTTTTGCGCACTCGCCGGATGAGGTGGCTTTCGCAGATATGCGAGTACTGGCCTCTAAGTCGACTTGCGGCAATCACGGACGCTGATGTGGCAACAATCCTAGAGGCGTATAGGACCACTGCTCAGCCTCCGGCTCCTGGTTCAGACAACACCTCCAGTCTCCTGCCGTCACTACCTGCTCGCAAAGGCACGATAACCTTGGCTGGCTCAGGCCCAGGCCATCCTTCTCTACTGACAATCGCCACGCGGACAGCCATTGAAACAGCTCATGTCATCTTGGCTGACAAGCTTGTTCCTGCCGAAATTCTAGCTCTTATCCCCCGCAGGACGCCGGTGCATATTGCCCGAAAGTTTCCTGGCAATGCGGACGCCGCACAGGAGGAAATGCTTCAAATGGGACTGGAGGCTATGGAACAGGGTAAAGATGTGCTCCGGCTGAAGCAAGGTGATCCTTATCTGTATGGTCGCGGGGCCGAAGAAGTAACCTTTTTCCGAGAACGCGGTTTCGAGGTCAGGGTAATACCTGGCATCACCAGTGCTCTCTCGGCACCCATGTTCGCCGATATCCCTGTAACCCACCGTGCTGTTGCCGACCAAGTCGTCATCTGTACTGGGACTGGCAGAAAGGGAGCTGCGCCTGAGCCGCCATCTTACCGAAAGAGCAAGACAGTGGTGTTTCTCATGGCGCTGCACAGATTAGAGAGCTTGGTCCAAAGCCTGACGCAGACCGCGGAAGATCAGAGCCGGGAAGGGACACGACGGACGCTGTGGCCCTCCAGTACACCGTGCGCCGTGATCGAAAGAGCCAGCTGTCCAGATCAGAGGGTGATCCGAACGACACTCCAGCATGTCTGTCAGGCCGTGGAAGAGAAAGGATCCAGGCCACCAGGCTTGCTAGTTGTCGGCCACTCCTGCGAAGTGCTACACAAGGCCGAGGAAGATCAGAGATGGACCGTTGAGGAGGGATTCAGAGGTCTAGACGCTGGCGGACGCGCGGCTTCAGAATTGAATATACTAAAAGAGTTGGGAAACGCGTCTCAAAGGGATATCAAGGAGCGGCCCAGAGTGAATGGGGATTTGCCTCCTGCTATAACGGTGTGATAAAAGTTATATGATTCAATGTTTGAGACGTATTTCGAGCGGTATAGATGCCAGCGTTATTGGATAGACGAAAGGATATCAAGATCTGTGTCTCCTGAAAGATTTGCGCTCTGCCACGTTTTCGTCTCTTCTGCGACGTTAGAGAAGCATAAGAGAGCACTCTGTGACTGACACGCCAGATATAAGGATGTACTCTCATTGAAAGTAATATACACCCGAGCGAAAAGCAATGCTGGTAGCTACAGTACAATACATACCGAGTTGTCAATCAGGCTGCCTCTACAAGCCATCAGCCGAAGTTTATCCTTTGACCCTTCTTGGTGTCTCGCCTGAATCGCCCTGTGCATAGCTTAAGCTTGGTATGTTTCTCGCTTCTTTCTCGCTTGCGACTCTATATCAGCTATCTCGAAGCTCGAAACTGTGTCCTGGTCATCACATCGACTGGTCCTGACTGTCTCTGTCCTAAAAAGGTCAGGTCAATTGCTGCATCTATATGGACACGATTTGAATCGAGCCACAAAGGTCACACAGGGGAAGAAAGGAGAGCTCCAGGTTCTGCTGCCTGTTATCTGTCTGGAAGACAAAACCAGCGCAATGTCGCAGTCACAGTCGCAACCTGGGGTGATCCCCTATGGCTCCAGCATCGTTCACTCCGCGCCCGTCGACATGGCTCGACCCATCAACCACGAGAACATTAGAGGCAAAACGATACTCATCACGGGAGGCGCTTCAGGGTTTGGGGCAGCGTGCTTCCGCGAATGGGCGTCTCACGGCGCCAACGTGATCATTGGCGACCTCAACGAGAAGGCCGGCACCGAGCTGGTCGCACAGGTTCGCCAGGCCACAGAAAACCAGAACCACCATTTCATCCCGCTCAACGTGACCAGCTGGCAGAGTCAAGTCGCCTTCTTCAAGCAGGCCGCCCGGCTGAGTCCGCACGGCGGGATCGACCACGTCATGGCCAACGCCGGGGTGGCCGATTCAGCGGAGCAGCTTCTATTCGAGGACCCGCCCGACTATGGGAAGATGGTGGACGAGCATGTCCCGCCCAACCCAGGCCTTCGCACGCTGGACACCAACCTGAACGGCGTCATGTACACTACACACCTGGCGATATCATATCTGTCGCAGAATCCGGGAAGTGAGAAATGTCACGCGGACAAGCATTCGGGAGCACGAGATCGACATCTCATCCTGGTGTCCTCGATTGCCGGGCTGGCGGCTCTGCCGGGCCAGTCTATCTACGCCGCGGCCAAGCACGGCGTGGTTGGGTTGTTTCGGACACTGAGGCTGACAATCCCGCTGAAGAGAGGGATCAGGGTGAACATGATCAATCCATGTGCGCTATCACAGTCATTGTGGTATATGCTTCACTAACGCACGGGTGTAGATTTCGTCGACACGCCTATCCTGGGACCTCTGGGCGCCTTGGTCCTCGCGGGCGGCGCAATGGCCAAGATTGAGTCGGTGGTCGAAGCCACGACGCGGCTCGTGGCCGATCAAGGCATCATCGGCCGCGCACTCATGATAGCCAGCAAGACCTCCGAGGAGGACGCAAGGGCAGTGGGCCTCGAGCGGGCCATAGAAGACCAGGCAGTCTGGGATTGTTACGCCGACGACTTTGAGCAGACGGACCTGTTTACGAGACGGATCATTGGGATTACGAATCTGGTGACGCGGACAAGAGGCTGGGCGGGCATGTGGTCGGATATTGGGAGTAATTTGTCCAGGAAACTGTGGAAGGCTCTGGGGTATTGAGCAGGACGAGTGGATATGTCTATATGTCTCGGGACATTGGCCGCATATCCATAGACAGTGTTTGATATTGCGCTTCAAGACACGTCTGGCTTACCGGAATTTGATTATGTAAGCTGCGCTTCGTTCGAGTTTCTTCATCTCCTTTTCACCCCAAAGAGGCAAATGGATTTGGAGATGGCGACAATCCCATTCCTGTTCGACATCGCAAAGACGGGTCCTTCGTCGTGCCGTACGCCATCCCCTGCCGTCGTGTCACCGATATCTCCCAAACGGCCCAGTATCTCTTGTCCAGACCCGACTGCGAGGTTTTCCGCCCCACGAGGTGTGCGACCCAACGCTGAGCGCCCCAACGCAACAAATCGTACGTCAATGTGCCAGACCTGGGCGTCGCCGTCGGTCTGTGCATGAATCTGGAAATCCTGCACCGGCACCCGAGCCATGTCCAAGGCATGCTAAGGTCGCGCAAGTTACTTGCTCTGGTCCTTCTTGTCGGCACCGCTGTTCTCACCCTATACCTGCTCCAGAGTCCCCAACAGATCCAGACACTCGAGGAATCGACGGCCTCGCTCTTCCAAGGCCACCATGCCCACGAGGAGAATCAGCCACTCCTTCCCGCGAGTTCCCTGTTGCATCCTATCCACCAGCTAGTCGCCCAGGGGGAGAGTGACTTTCAGACTGTCCGAGCGCGCCAGTCGCGGTCTCTCAGCGATGCGGTAGCCGAGTACCGCAGGCGGTACAAGCTGCCTCCTCCTCCGCATTTCGACAAATGGTACAACTTTGCGAAGAAACGGGGCGTCGAGCCCATCGACGAGTATGACACGATATATCACCAGTTGCTGCCCTTTTGGGCATTGGAACCCGGTGTCATAAGAGAGAGGACAAGAGAAGCGATCGGATTCGACAATGCTTTGATCTCAGTCATGATCCGCGATGGCAAGGTCACCAAAGCCGAAGGAGGTGGAGATATGTACGAGTGGCATAGGGAGGCGACGCCTATCATGTTGAAAGATTTCATCAAGTACCTGCCCGATATGGACCTAGCATTCAACATTCATGACGAGCCTCGCGTGGTGATGCAGCACGATGACCTCCTGCACCACGTCAAGGTGGCCAAGGACGAGAACATCCCCAAGGCCTACAATGCTCAGAGACTGAAGAACGAATGGTCGCGCCGCGCCGAAGATCTGGGTGAAGGAATCCGGATCAAAGAATACAAAACCACCCGCTTCAACCGCTTTGCCCACCAACCGACATGGAGCAATTCTAGGATTTCCTGCCCACCAGACAGTGCTGCGCGTTCCTGTCTCAACGACTCCTGCCCAGACAACATTACTGCCTATTCTAATCTGCCCCTGGGCTTCGTCCGGAACACCACTGCCTTCTCCGACATCTGCAACTCTCCCAGCATGGAGAGGTCATTTGGTTTTTTCGACCGTCCCAACGCGTTTGATGTCACACACGACCTCTTCCCCATCTTCTCGCAGTCCAAGATCTCTTCCTTTCAAGACATTCTGTACCCGTCGCCGTGGTATTACATGGGCCGTGTCAAGTATGAGCCGGAACGGGATATGCCGTGGGAACAGAAGGCTCCTACGATGTATTGGCGAGGCAGCACCACCGGTGGCTTCTCCCGCGATGGTGGATGGAGAAGACAACACCGTCAACGGTTTCTCACCAAGATCCAGCCACTCAATACGGCTAAGATTCTCGAATTGGACACCAACACTTCGGCAGAAGATTCTCTGTGGCGCGAGAAGACCATCTCCGCGGCCGAGGTAGCGCATTATTTTGACGTCAAGTTCACATACATTGGGCAATGTGACCCCGGGGACTGCGACGCCCAACGCGAGTACTTTGGGACCGTGGAGCCTGTCAATATGTTTGACGCACTGGCGTCTCGGTATCTACTGGACATAGATGGCAATGCGTTTTCTGGTCGCTATTACGCCTGGCTGTTGAGCAAATCTCTTGTCTACAAGCTCGCGGTGTTCCGTGAGTGGCACGACGAGTGGCTGAGGCCGTGGGTGCATTACATCCCACTGGGTCTGATCGGTGATGAATACGCCGAGAGCGTAAGGTACTTTGATCAAGAGGAGGCCGGCAAGGTGGAGGGCAAGAGGATCGCCGAGCAGGGCAGGAATTGGGCGCAAAAGGTGCTGAGGAATGAGGATTTGGAGGTGTGGTATTTCCGGCTGTTGTTAGAGTGAGTTTGTTTGTCCCATTTTTGACCATATGATGGATGATATCGAGCCTTTGCTGACCGAGTAAATCTACAGATACGGCCGTTTGATCGACGACGACCGATATAACATTGGCTTCAGCATCTAAAAAAAAATGGCCGTGTTCTTCTCAGATGTGCAAAGCAAGCAAGCAAGCAACAACCCCAAAAAATTCTGTATAGAAAATGCACCGTTTCTTTCTTTTTCGCGGAGGGATACTCAACTGTGCTGAAATCAAGAGCGAAGCGTGTGCTGTGCTTTGATTCGAAAAGAATGGTTTTTGACACAGCGGCGTTGTTGGAAAAAAATACTTTCCCGTCCCCTTTGCGGTTTTTGTGTGAATCTATCGAGTACCGAGCATATACAGAGAAGAGAGGAGAGAGCCTGTGACGCTGTGACGCTGTGAACTGTGAGCCCTGTGTGATAAGACACACAAGACTGTTGATTCATACAGTATATACCATTATTAGTACATATAGATGTACATGAATCCATACCGTATACCCTGTACCCTATACCTCGATGACGAGATGCGACGAGATCCTGTGTATATGCGTATATGCTATCTGCGAGTGTACATGTTAGGTCTATATCTGTAAACTATCTGACGATGTACGTACCCGGTACAAGATACTTACTAGGTATGCTTACTAGATACTGACAGACTGGGTGACTAGCAAGCAAGGCGCAATAAATCCCTTCGACGTCGTGGTCGTCGATATCATTACTAGGTCGGTAGTCGGAAAAATAATATGTGGATACAACGCGCACTACAGAACAAGGAGGACCGTTTATACCTCGTACACACCTCTCTACACCTCAGGCACTCTCTTTCGAATCAGTCTTTGGGGAAAATCTATCTATTTCTTCCTCTGCGTTCGTGCTGCGTGGTACAAAACAAAAAGGGACGAAGGGCGAAACAAAGGTCCGGATTCGCGACTCCAAAATATCTTCTGGCCCTCGATATCTGGAATACGCGCTCTCCTCTTCCTCTCTCCCTCTCTCTTTTTGCTGGTGTCGTCTGGCCATCATCCCTTCATTGGAACTCTTCCCCCTTCCCTGCCAATGTTTTATTCCCACGCGACACTTGGCTGATCTTCGTACACATGCACCCGTGTCACAGCCATGCCAGGCTGCGCCGCCCGTCCTGGCCGGCAGGACCAATCCCCCTGAAAGCCTCCGACCTGGGTTTGACCCTGGTCCATGCCCTTCCATGACACCGGTCACATCTCCCGCCTTCCTCCAAAGATGGGAAATGTCCACTGCGAAGGTCTCCTGCCCAGCTCAGGCCCCATGTCGTCCTCTCGCTCCTTACCGCGCTCAATATGCTCGACATGCTGGACAGGCCCATCCTCGTTCTCATTCTCATCACCATCAATCTCCCGCTCCCTCACCTCTACCTCCCTCACATCCTTCTGCCGGCGGAAGCACTACTGTCCGGTATCCATCCTCTCCCCGGACTGCTGAGCATACACATTATTCGTTCCACCCGCCGCCACAGTAGCGAAATACCGCACATCCACGTCTTCGTCCTGTTGCAATTTCTCCAAATTTGACATGATTTGCGCGATCAATTCCTGTGCCTTGGGACTCGGTTGTGCCGTCGAATTGGATTCTTGGTCCCCCTGCTGTAGTGTCCCTTCGGTGGGTAATCGGCGGAGCGTCTCGATGAGGACGGCGTAGGATTTGGCAACATTGAACCGGATGTTGGGGATTGGGTCGGTGACGAGGCGGTCCATCATGGGGAGGACGCTTTCGGCTATAATGTCGAGAGTTATCACTGGTGCGAGGATCTGACATTGAACTGTTAGCAAAGTGGTCTAAAAATGGACTGAATGGGACTGACCGTGATGGCAAAGCAAGTTGTCATCCTGTACAAATAATTTGCTTGTTGGCTCATGGCCGTGACTTTGGGAATGATGCTTCGATTCGCCCATTCCACGCCAAAGACTTCCGTGAGCTTCTTCAGGTTCTGTGTTGCAGCGTCGCGAATTGAGAAAACAGTGTCGCCCAACCAGCCCATGCACAGCGAACTTAGCTGCTCGTCGAAGAATTTCATGCCCAATTGCTTCGCCAGCAAGGGAATGTATTCAATAATTGCAAGGCGCACACGCCATTGCTTGTCTTCTGCAAGCTGGACGATGGCTGGCAGGAGAGACTGAGAAAGCAAGTCGATACCGATCACATTGTTGACAAGTTCAAGTTTGGAGATGATATGCAGTCTCACATCTGGGAACTCGTCCTTGAGCATTTGCAGAAACATGGGGAGGAGATGAGAGATAGTTTCTTCCTTGCCGAGAATTGGAGCTAATCCACTGAGTTGGGTTCCGAGGGCGGCTCGAACATGCTGGTTAGGATCAGACACCAGGTCTTCGATCGATGTCATGATTTCGTTCAAGAGGGTCTCTCGGTCAAGCAGCCCGCAGAAGCCAGGGATTTGGCTGGCGATGGCGGTCCTAACTTCGGCCTCGCTATCCTTGAGGAGCTTGACAAAGGCAGGGACGAGATCTCGGGTGACAACCTCCTCATTGACAGCCTTTGCAATCTTCTCGAATTTCTCTGCCACCATGTATCGTACTCTCCAGCTCTTGTCCTCGAATAAACTCCTCAATGCGGTCAGCAAGACACCGTGACTCGGTTGCTGCTCCTTGGGAATGACTTCTGCAATGGAGATGAGGACTTCGACAGTCAGAAGTCGAACACTGTCTTGGTCATCGCTGGCTAGATGTTGAAACAGAGGGATCATCTCCTCGATCACAATTGGGACTGGAACCTCTTTCACGAACTTGGCCAGGTTGTTTGCGGCTTGTCGTCGCACCATGGGTGTCTCATCATGAACAAGGTGCCCAAATTGAGCCCTCAGAACTTGTTGAGAAGATTGGGACGCTTTTCGGTAGGGAGTTGTGTACAAGCCGGTCGCGGAAATCTTCGAGGTGAACCAATCGGCCTTCGATAGGCGGATCGTGAGGGGGATGAAGTATTCTTCGACTTGTCGTTCTGACAAGTCATTGCAGATTTTGTTTAGAGATTCAACCGCCTATCTCCCTTTAGATGACTTATGCCCGTAACCATGGAGAATCTTACGTACCTTGTCCCGCACCAATGGCTCCTCGATGGCGGCCAAGTTCTCCAAAGGCGCGAGGAGCACGTGACCATATTCAGGGCCGCCGACGTACTCGATGAAGTTTCCCAGCTCTTCAGCGAGTGCGGTAAGCACTTCATCTTCATCTTCCACGGAGTCTGGGCCAAAATGTCAGTTGTAGTTCCACGTTTGGGCAACGAAACAGGCCGCACCGTCCAAAAAGGGTATCAATTCCTCTCTTGTTCGTTCAGGACCAAGGGCCAATGCAATGGTAGAAAGTCGGTGGATAGCGTTGAGGCGGAGAAGGACATCATCGTGCTGTTTACATGTCAGTCGAAGCCCAGGGCGTGGCGAGCGCCATGGTTAAGACATACCTTGAGTTCGTCAATCAGCACGGCGATGGGATAGAGCTCATCTCCACTATCTTGACTCTCCATTTTGGGTGTATCTTGGGCACTTTATCAAGATTTCCAATATTGAGCTGGCCCTAAGCGCAGGGACTTTCGGCAGGAAAACTGAACAGTCACTTCTGCGCAGATTTGGTTGTAAAGCAGCGCGGACACGTCGTATTTGTAGCAGAGAGGGCCAGGTCACATTCTAATGCATACTTGACTGAGTAAAAGGCAGTCAGTATCCACCAATTCGCGAGACTTCAAAAGTTGTGCCTCGTGGCCTGATATGGACAGGCTGCGCGGTTGACCAGGATGAATGCGCCGGGGATGGGAGAGGCTCGACTCACAACAAACCAAGATACAGAGTCGATGCAGGTGTCGATGAATTGGTGGGGTCTGTCACTATGACTTGCTATCCACAGAACAGTCAATGTGGAAGTAGGGAGAGGATTCGTAGGAGGGCAAATAAGGGTATTGTTGCTTTTGCAAGGTGGGATAATCAGGTTCGCTCTACGAGCTCCGTCATTCAAAGTGAACAAGTCGGGAACATGTGGCTGAAAGGGGCTGATTGATGCCAGATGCTGTGGCACAGCCAAATTCCTGTGGGCGCAGGATGGGCAAAGACGGGGCATCGCACTCTGCGTAGTGGCTGCGCCAAGACCCTCCAGATGACTCTTCCCTCTTACAGTCTTTTTTGATATTGATTCCTTTAACTGAGCCGGGCGACAAGATACCACTCTCGACCGCCTCGATCATAGTCTGCCTACTTCTCCCACTCTTCTGTGTCTCTCTGAGGACTTGGACCGGCGCATCTGGGCCGACTGAAACGCAGCTGGAGAAAATCTGCCTCAGAGCCTTCGCAAAATGCCAACCATCACAGTAGACAAGGCTGCCCTCTTCCAGGCACTGGGGAGGGACTACACGACAGAGGAGTTCGACGAACTCTGCTTTGACTTTGGGATCGAGCTCGATGAAGACACCTCACTGACAGAACGACCGATCGTGAACGGCAAACAAGAACCTCCCCAGCTAAAGATCGAGATCCCAGCCAATCGATATGACATGTTGTGCTTCGAGGGCATTCAGCTCATGCTGAACATCTTCAATCGCAGAGTACCAGCACCCAAATATGTTCTCAAAGCACCGCCCAAGGGAGAAATTCAGACCATTACAGTTTCCAAGGATTGCGAGAGAATACGGCCATACGTCTCTGGGGCCATTTTGCGAAACATCAAATTCGACCAGGCCAGGTACGAGTCTTTCATTGACCTACAAGACAAGTTGCACCAAAATCTGGCGCGGCAGCGGACTCTGGTGTCCATAGGAACCCATGACCTCGACACGATCAAGGGTCCCTTCACCTACGAAGCCCTGCCTCCCAAGGACATCAAATTCGTGCCGTTGAACCAGACCAAGCAAATGAATGGTGAAGAGCTTATGCAGTTCTACGAAAAGGACAAGCATCTGGGTCGCTTCTTGCACATTATCAGGGACTCTCCAGTCTACCCGGTTATCTACGACTCTAATCGCAATGTCTGTTCGCTGCCGCCAATCATCAATGGTGATCTCAGTAAGATCTCTCTCAACACCAAAAACGTCTTTATGGAAGTCACCGCCACAGATAAAACCAAACTAGAGACCGTCGTCAACATCATGGTCACTATGTTCTCTCAATACACCTCAGACCAGTTCACCGTCGAACCCATTCAGATCATCTCCGAACACAACGGGCAGTCGAGACAAGTTCCTGATCTTACCCCCCGTTCCACAGTCGCTGAAGTAGATTACATCAATGCCTGCTGCGGCCTTTCACTATCGGCACAAGAAATCTGTGATCTGTTGACACGAATGTCCTACACGGCACGCCCGTCAAAGTCGGACAAGAATCTGATTGACGTAGACGTGCCCCCAACACGTGCAGATGTCCTACATCAAGCAGATATCATGGAAGACGTCTGCATCGCTTATGGCTTCAACAAGCTGCCCCGTGCATTTCCCAAGGTCGGAGCCACCATCGCTGCACCATTGGCAATCAACAAACTTTCCGACATTCTGCGTCTCGAAGCCGCCATGGCGGGCTGGGCGGAGGTTCTCCCACTTATTCTGTGTTCGCACGATGAGAATTTTGCGTGGCTCAATCGCAAGGATGATGGCAACACTGCAGTGCGTCTAGCAAATCCAAAGACAGCAGAGTATCAAGTTGTTCGCACGACCTTGTTGCCCGGACTGCTGAAGACTATCCGTGAGAACAAGCATCATTCTATCCCCATCAAGATTTTTGAGGTCAGTGACGTTGCCTTTAAGGATGCCAGCCTCGAACGCAAATCTCGGAACGAGCGACACTTCGCTGCCGCATGGTACGGCAAAACGTCAGGCTTTGAGGTGGTGCACGGCCTTCTGGATCGTCTCATGGCTATGCTTAAGACGGCTTTCATCACTCACGAAGAAGGCCTTGAGATCCGTGGGGGAGACACAGGAAACGGAACTAAAATGGAGTACTGGATCCAGGAACTGGACGATGCGACATATTTCCCCGGTCACGGCGCCAGCATTCACGCAAGAATCGCGGGAAAAGAAGTTGTCATTGGGAACTTCGGGATCTTGCATCCAACAGTGTTGGAAAAGTTCGAGTTGAGATATCCAGTCAGTGTCTTGGAGTTCAACGTGGAGGTCTTCTTGTAGTTAGAACTAAGAGCCCAGGCATCTGCCCGATGCTGTTTAGATGAAAAATGCCCGTGACATGTTTGTCTGTTCATTTACATGCATTCAAGGACTATTGAGTGTGGCCCATTTTCTAAAAACAAGAAAGCGCCTTGAAGTCGGGCAGATTTGCTCTCATTGCACAACCCCCTTTTTTCCCTCGCCGGTTCATGCGCTAGGTATGATGCAGATGACCAGAATCACCAGTTGCCAGTAGCTCCGGTATCGTCCATAGCCCAAACATCCACTCCAGCAGATTCGTAGACAGGCTGAGGTGGTGCCACGGCAGCGGGAACCAATGGCCCTTCAGTGGCACCATCGTAAACGCCCTGGCCAGCTGCCCCGACAGCCGCAACTGTAGAAGAAGCATCAACATCTCGGGATTCCTACTCCTGGGCGTATTGCTCCTCCCCACCAGCACCGTCCTGTTCCGCGTCGGCCGCCGCCCGCGCATCTTGCGCTGCCTGCTGAGCGGCCAGTGCCTTTGCACCGTAGTCCTGGCTCATTGGTTGCACGACCGGCTGTTCTTCCTTTGGTTCGATGATGGTGACGCTGTCGGGGAGAGATTTCTGGGGACCGGCTTTTCCTTCAGGGTCGGAGCCGCGCATGATCTTGACTTTGATGCCCAAGACACCCTGGCGGAGGAGGACGTGTCGGGTGGCGGAATCGATAAAGTCGTTGACGGGTTGACCGGAGTGGATCATGAAGCCGTCCTATAAATCCGGATCAGTATACCATGATTGTATTTTCGAAGGTATTGTTTGTGTATCTCATGGGTTTATCTTACCGTGAACTTCATACTCTTTGCTCGGGCAGCTCTCAGTTTACCGCTCACCACAACTTCACAACCCTTTGCACCACTCTCCATAATGAAACGCAAAACACCATAGCAAGCCCGTCTGACGGCCAGGCCATTGAGCAACTTGTATCGGAGGGACTCGCACTGTGCGACGGCAGAGAGACCACGGTTCTGGACTTTCGCGGCATAAAGGGAGACGCTGTTCTCGGGGAACTTGAAGCGTTTCTGGATCAGCGAGGTGAGTTCACGAATGCGTCGTCCTTGTTCGCCTAGGACTTCTTGGGTGTGTGTTGCGCGGATGACTTTGGAGGAAATGCCCCGTTAGTTTTCAAGTCTCACAGGGATGTCTGCTGTCCAATACATCTCCTACAGGAAACGATATGGCGCAGGGGGAGACATACTGATATCAGTGACGGTAGGCGTGACTCGGACCTCAACACCAGAGTAGCCTTCCTCAGCCAGCTCGCGCTGGAAGAACTCGTTGAGTTCGGCATAGAACACACCGTCGGCGACGAACTTGCGACGCTTGCTGATAGCGCCTTGCTGGGTAGTCATGTTGGCGATCTGATCTGAGAGAGCAAAGAGTCGATGTTGGCAAGTTCGCAGTCTTGAAAGCCTGAAGGCCTCTGAAATTCAATGTGGGGGAGGATCTCAATTTCATGCCAAGACAGAATTTTGCAGTTGAGCGAAGTGCGCTACGTACCAGGCCTCAATACTCCGCACAATAAAGTACTGTGGATCATAAGAGCAATGATATGATGGTTTCCACCAATATTGCGTTTGCTCCAACTACATACAACGCTGCGTTTGCCATCCATCCACATGAGGGGCTCGACAAAGAACCTTGATCGAACAGCTCGAAGCATTTATCCATCTCAGCGCAGGCTGACTGCAGCCTCAGTGATACCAGGCTACATACAGAAAATAGTGCTTCACTAGACCATGTGGGTGGCTCCCCAACAATGGTGTTTGGTTTTGTTTGCTGTGGTCGCATTATATGGACCGCTTGATATCACAGCTGGTAAGGAGACTGTCGTCATTTTGACCTTCATATTGTAGCCCGAAGTTGATGAAGCAGAGAGCCGGCCCTCTAGATGCAGCCTTCCGTATGATTGTCGTATTTCTCTTAAGCCATTGTCTGCATTGGATTCCCTTATTCCTGGCAAGCCCTTTGGTGGGTTTTGAAAATGCGGCTGTGGTCAGAAGATCCCTGAGCACAGGCCACAACCTCTCAGGATGACTCACAGAAACACAACCTTCAGACCGAGGTCGTATAGATGACAAAGGTGATTGCCCAGACCGACGTGGAAATTTGTAGAATAGACTGAACACTGTTGACTCTGAAGGGCTCTTTCCTTGTCCTGCAGTTGGCCGCTGTTGTCACTAGATGCTCTCTCCGTTATCGAAAGTGATAATGTTATCACAGTAGAAGAAGGAGTCCTCCGCCTCGTCCCACAGCGCGCGCTCAACCCGTCTCACATTCTGTTGACATAGTATCGTTTGATGCGGGCAGCCATTAGCCCCCTTTGCTGCCATTGTCCACGCCTGGCCCTTCATTGATTGACAATCGAAATGTCTCTGCTGTTGAGTATCAAAGGAGAAGACGCAATTCACAATGCAGAGTCTGCTCTCCACCTGGTCGCTGTTCTGATATCTAGTCAGGTACCCATACTGAAATGCAATGATGTGCGGTTGCTTTCAGTAATTGCTCCAGATGACTTTTCAGTCCTGCTTGTGGTGGACCTGCTGTTGAACTGCTTCAACATGCAACTGGGCCAAGCTTGTTCGCCTGAGTCAAGCCGTGATAGTTTGAGGTATAGGCTTATTGTTGCTCGAGACACCATGTCTCAGTCCATTTATTATGCCTCCTCTTCAGCTGAGCAAATCCTTGTACTGCTGCGTTCAGATCTTTCTCTTCTTTGTGGTCAATTCTGCTAGCACAAGGAGATATTTGGCTGCTGTGGGTGTAGAAAGAAGCTGAACTGAGTAGGCTTTTCATTCGCTTGATCGTCTTGGGTGGACGAAATGCTTTGTTCCTAGTCCAAAGACACAAGTTAGGAAATCCCGTAAATGGCTGAATCCGTGACAGACGTGTAGTCAAATGAATCCTGGTTCAGCGTTGTCCTAGGCCTCCGATACGTGGGCAAGTTAGACTCTGAGAGGACAATGGTCAAGTGGATTCTGCAAGATACCTATCCTAACCTATCGAGGTTGTGGATGAGAAGCTAAAGCACAAAGAGACTCCTGTATATCTCAGTGGACTGAGTAAGAAGGGTTGGGCAGAGGCCAGGCAGATGCCGCGCGCTCCTTCTCATACTCTCTGCCTGCGCCCACGCAACTGAATCTCTGTCGGCGACATCATCGACGTCCGTCACCAAGTCTGGACCCACGACGACATCGTTTCCCCTCGTCAATCGGCCAATCATCCTTCTAGATCGCATCATCCCAGTGACGCCTGTTGATGAGACTCCTGGTCACCGACTGATCCCGCCAAGTTTGATCCGGTGTGGCAGCAGCTTTCCTTAAATATCTCTTCCTCTCACCCTCCCAAAACTTTTCTTTCTCTCTCTCACACCCTCCTTCAACACCTCACTCACCTCACTTGACCTTGGGTTTTCATCAATCTTTCCAGCTGTGTTTACTCTTTGCAGTAAACATGGCTTCTCCTTTCAACACTGCTGATGTGGCATCAGCGCTCGCTGATATCACGACCGCCAACGGTGTCGAGCCTCCTACTGGTCCTCTCAAGAATGAGGAAGCCATCAAGCTTGCTCGGCAATCTGGCTGGGTTGAACCAAAAGCAAACAACTACACCGCCAGAGCACCAACCACGGCTCTCGGCAGCGACCAGGCTCAGTTGGAAGTCGAGGCTGAAGAAAACGATGGTGCTGATGAGGTTGTGGTCAGCAGACACGCAACCAGCAACTGGTCCCACGATGCGGCGAAATACGAATGGAAGGAAGAGTACGGAGATGTTGGCCCAAGAGACGAGAAGCTTGAGAAGGATCTTTTCCGTGGCGAACATATCAACCGCGCTGGCATCAAGTTCGACAAGTAAGTGATGCACTCCTCGTGTGATGATAACCATCTGACTCCTTTCAGTTTGACCACCGTCAAAGTCATGGTTGAATCCGAGACGCGTGTCAACCCGGTGTCTAGTGTAAGTTCATTCATCCTTTCCCGATTCCTTGAATCTTACCTCTATCCAGTTCAAAGATGCTGGTTTGCACCCAGTCATTCTCGAAAACATTGAGCTCTGTGGATATCGCCATACAACCCCGATTCAGGCTTACACGATCCCCGCGGTGTTGACAGGTCATGATATGATTGGCATTGCACAGACTGGTAAGTCTTATCTTGCCCATGCTTCCTCGGGCTTTTGATTGACAGTATTGCAGGGTCTGGGAAAACTGCAGCTTTTCTGATTCCTACCATCTCCAAGTTGATGGGTAAGGTCAAGAAGTTGGCTGCTCCTCGTCCCAATATCGGTCAAGGCTTTGATGTTTCTCGTGATCGAGTCCGTGCTGAACCACTCATCCTCATTGTGGCCCCAACTCGCGAATTGTGCTGCCAAATCTTCGATGAAGCACGACGACTTTGCTATCGCTCAATGCTTCGCCCCTGCGTCGCGTATGGTGGGGCGCCCATTCGTGATCAAGCTGCTCAACTTCAGCGAGGTTGCGATCTGCTTGTCGCCTCTCCAGGTCGCCTGCTCGATTTCATGGGTCGCCCCGAACTCCTTTCTCTGGCTCGTGTTCGCTACACCATCATCGATGAAGCCGATGAGATGCTTCATGACGACTGGGGTGACGAGATGTCAAAGATCATGGGCGGTGGAGGTAAGTACCCATACCATTCGCTTTCTGTTTCGTGTGCTCACCTTGTTTAGATGCCAACACCGATGGCGACCATCGTTATCTTCTCTTCAGCGCAACTTTCCCCAAGCGCGTTCGGAAGCTTGCTGCTAAGTATCTTGCTTCTGACTATGTCCATGTCAGTGTTGGCAGAACTGGAAGTGTGCATGTCAACGTGAAGCAGCATGTATGTTTGGATTCCCCCTCTCGCAGTCGACTGCCACTAACATACTTCAGATCCTGTGGTGCGATAAAGACAAGAAGATGAAAGCTCTTTATGACCTGTTGATCTCGATGCCACCATCCCGTACTTTGATTTTCGTCAAATTCAAGAAGACCGCAGACTTTGTTGACGACTATCTTTTCAACTTGGGCCTACCTTCAACTTCCATCCACTCCGACCGCACTCAGAGTGAACGAGAAGATGCCCTGCGTTCCTTCAAAGGTGGATCGACTCCGATTCTCGTTGCAACTGGTGTTACTGCTCGTGGTCTCGACGTCCGGTAAGCTTGAGATATGGCACAAAAAGGAGACAGACGTGGCTAACACTCTTCAGCAATGTGATGCACGTCATCAACTTCGACCTGCCCTCGGCAGACCATGATGGCAAGAACGAATACGTTCATCGCATTGGTACGTTAGCGTCACCGAAGTTCATTTCGCACAGCTTACCAGATATAGGTCGTACTGCTCGCATTGGTAACGAAGGTCTTGCCACTTCCTTCTACAACGACGGCGACGAAGCCTTGGGCCCATTTCTCACCAAAATCTTGCTCGAGACGAATCAGGATATTCCCGATTTCCTCGAACATTTCAAGCCTGACGGTGGAAATCTGAACTTTGACGAGGAGGAAGAACAGGACTTTGAGGACAATACTGGAGGTGGAGCTGGTGATGCTGGCGGTGATGCTTGGGGGACTGGCAACAATGCAGCTGGTGCTGGTGGAGATGCCTGGGGTGCAGCTGGTAATAGCAATACTGCCAGCAATGCTTGGGGTTCGACAGGCAACAACGCCGCTGCACCTGCGAACGACAACTGGGGTGCATCCACTAGCATTGATGCTGGTGCTGCCGGGGCCTGGTAAACTGGGTTTCTGGTGAACAACCACACTGTCCGCAGACAGTTGTGACCGCTTTCGCCTTCATGATCCCCAGAACTGGATGCTTCTATTTGGTGTCAGGATTTCGAGGAAAAGGAAAAACACATCACAGCAGTTCACACAGGACTGTTGATATTGTCCCTCGACACAGGATGGCTGCTGTACCAGAAAGGACGAGTGAGTGGTTGCGCCTCATCGGTGCGACCCTTTCCACTCGACCTTTTCTCGGGAACGTTGAACAAAGCCAGTTGTATGAGATTCAGACTTGAGAGTCTTCTAGCAAACGCAGAGAGAACAAGATGAAGAAAGCTGCATGAAAGCATGAGTTGCTTCAACGCACAGCCCACGAAACAATTGCCCTAGTGACCGTTTGTTTCTTGAAACAACCCCAGTTCTGTTCCTTTCATCCTGGACGCTTGGCCACCCCGACTACCGACCAGGTGGACGGACTGTGTAGCTGTTCTGAGGAAAGTCGTATCAAGGCAGATAACTAACACCAATTAGGGACTTGGAGGCGAGCACTCACCTTTCGGAGAGGTCTGGGGGGAGGGTAGCGCCTCGTATTTGGGTCATCACCTGTCGAAGAGACAGGCAGGCTTGCATATTGATAGAGCGCAGTACGATGGTGTCAGTCCGCAAATGATATCTATTTAGGGTTAATGGAAAAAGGATGTGCTACCCATCCAGGCAGGGAATGGCATTCATCATCTGAGCCATTATCCATCATGTCTGCCAGGTGCTTATCTTAAGTGGGCAAGCCACCGAAGAAGCCTAGCTACGAGTGCATCACACCTGAGAAACTGTGCTCTTATCTGAGATTTGATTCATCCAAGATAGTGATGTACCTTCATAGAGATGAGGTGCAGAAATTGCCATGCTGATCCACATTTCCAGACCATAAGCCTTTCCCTCTTCCTTGCTCTTTTTCACTTTTTTTTTTCTCGTTTTTTCTTCTTCCCCATGTCCATGTACCTAATCTTGCCGTGGAGGAGACACGACGTCAGAGGTGGAGACTCTTGAAGCTTGGAGTGCTGGCTGGAGGTTTTTGAGGGGTTGTCGAAGTTTGTTTCTGGGTGGGCGGTGGCTTGGTATTTACCCTTTAGTGGGCCATGCTCGGAGGAGCAGGTAGTGACCTCTTAGACGGACTCTAGGGGCTTTCTAGGCGGGCTCTACCCGTTGCTACGAGTACGAATAGGCGTCTCTATCGAATCAGCTGCCTACAATGGTGCCTGGAAGACATCTCCACGCCGACCTCCTCGTACTCCAGGCCTGTCCTAATCGAAGGATTTTAGCTGGTCCGCAACGCACGTTAATTCAAGCCTCAACCGAAGTAGCCCGCATGATGGATCCCGATGATTGTCATGGCCTGAAGCTCCTTCACCCATTCTCCACCCCTAAAAAAGCAAAAACCATGCAAAGCATATGCAGAGCCCGGCTCCTCCCTGCTCAAAGTTGTCGCTCCCTGCAGGCTTGCAGCTTCTACTACCTCGTTGCGTACAAGTTCGAGGAGACACGAGGAGAGTGACATCTGCTCGTGGCGGGCTGGACAATCCCATCCTCGTCTCTTTCGTCCACTCACAACCCACGCCATTCTTTTGACAAACTTCGTTCTGTCGCTTCTGCCCAATCGAACCATTCTCACCCCCCCGGGACCTCTATCGAAGATTCTTTCTCCTCCACCCACCAGCGGGTCCAGTTGGCATCATGGCTACCTCATCAGAATCCCCGCCACCATCGCCGAGAGTCCTTATCCTTGGACCAATGCTACCATACGCAGATCAAGCCTCACCAGCACTCTCGGCATCGGGGAAAGCTAGCCTTCTTTGCATCTCTTTCTTGTTTTCTCTTGTTTCTTACTCTCTTTGTCTTGACCTCCATAAGCCGTGCCAAACTGTCCGCTGCGAAGTTCAGCGACTCATTGCAGCTCTTAGTTAAACGTTCTGCTCCGACTGTCACTCCTTCCTACCGTATCACTAACGAACGGCACATGCCACCGATTTCCGATGTGGACGAAAGAGTGACCTCTTACTGCCTCTGTGTCAAACGGATTGTTCGTTACCGCAAGTGGCGTTGAGCTGAAATCAGTTGTTGCAAACATACACCAAATCCTCCTCTGCTCTACAAATAGCAGTATCCCCGATTCTCCCCAGCGAGGTCCGAACAAAGAAGAGAAGTTGGATATCTCACGTTACAACCATGGCCAACAAAGAAGTAAACGTAGGGCCCATTGACGATGGCGATTTGCGCAGACACAGCGTCGGCACAGTCGAGATTCAAGACGCTCAAGGTCGGCGCAGGACGGTGCAGTTGGACGAGCTGAGCGCCGCCGACAGAGCTCTCGCCGAGCAGTTCGGGTACAAGCCGGTATGTGGAATGCGGATTACCGACGTTGAGTAACAAGGAGCGAGGCTGTTCTAACCACCGCACAGGTCTTTAAGCGCGAATTTGGCTACCTCTCGACCTTTTCCTTCGCCGTCAGTATTTCTGGTCTATTTGCGACCACCGCTACCACGTTCGTCTTCCCGCTCGAAGCTGGTGGCTCTGCTTCAGTCGTGTGGTGTTGGCTGATCTCGGGTGCGGGATGCTTGTGCATTGCCTTTTCCGTGGCCGAACTGGTCTCTGCGTACCCAACCTGTGGTGGTCTGTACTATACTGTTTCTCGACTGGCTCCGAAGCCATGGGTGCCGTCCATCAGTTGGGTTGTCGGCTGGATCAATCTGCTGGGACAGGTCGCCGGGATTGCCTCATCGGAGTATGGCTCGGCTCAACTGCTTTTAGCTGCAGTTTCCATCGGTCGCGACTTTCAATGGTTCCCCACCACCAACGAGACAGTCGGAGTCATGGCGGCGTTGACCGTGCTCTGTGGCCTAGTCAACTCTCTCTCAACCTATTGGATGGAGAAAATGACCAAGACCTATGTCATCTACCACTTTGGGGTGCTGATTGCCTGTGCGATTGCCCTCCTGGCCGTGACGGACAACAAGCATGACGCAAGCTACGTTTTCACTCATGTGGAGGGAAACGCTGGTTGGACACCCATCGGATGGTCCTTTTTGTTCGGTTTCCTATCGGTCTCATGGACCATGACGGACTATGATGCCACAGCCCACATTACCGAGGAGTGAGTAGTGCTCGCCCTTTTGGTTCACGAATTGTTATGCTAACATTTGCAGAATCAACGAACCTGAGATCAAAGCCCCGTGGGCTATCTCCCTCGCCATGCTGTGCACCTACGTTCTGGGATTTCTGTTCAACATTGTTCTCTGCTTCTGCATGGGGGACGCGGTTGAAGTCCTCGCCTCTCCAATCTTTCAACCCGTCGCTCAGATTTTCTACAATTCCTTGGGCAAGGGCGCCAGCATCTTCTTCACCGTTTCGGCCTTCCTCATTCTCCAGTTTGTCTGCTGGACAGCCACGCAGGCGTTGGCTCGGACCGTGTTTGCCTTTTCCCGCGATCGGTTGATTCCTTTCTCCGGTGCTTGGACTATCATCAACCGATGGACCGGAACACCACTCTACGCCGTCTGGATCAGCATCTTCTGGTGCATTGCCATCAACCTGATTGCGTTGGGGTCGTACATTGCGATTGCGGGCGTCTTCAACGTGTGCGCCATCGCTCTCGACTGGTCCTACGTCATTCCCATTATGTGCAAGCTCATCTTTGGCAAGTTTGAGCCTGGGCCGTGGCATCTGGGCAAATTCTCGTTTGCTGTGAACGTTTGGGCGTGTGTCTGGACGACGTTTGTTACCATCATCTTCGTCATGCCAACCATCCGACCAGTGACGCCGGACAACATGAACTACGCTGTTGTCTTCTTGGTCTTTATCCTGGTTTGTGCCATAGTCTACTGGCTGCTCCGCGGCAAGAGATTCTACCACGGTCCGATCATTGAGGCAGAGATCCAGGATGGAGAAGTGGACAGCTCCAGCTCGGCAGTTGAGCAGGAGGAGAAGAATGGTGACCTTCGAGACAGAAACGCGACTCCTCATGTGGTCTAAGCGGGTAAGATCTGCGTACATGAGTGCTGTGCAATGTGTATGGCAAATGGTCTTGGGCAGTATGATGAAGCAGTCTGCAGAGACGGGGATTGTGCAAGTGGAAGGGGATTATTTGGTTCCCATTTATACCGGATGTCCAGCAGCATATAATCTGTTTATTTGAATGCGCAACCCTTACATACGACAATGATACCCTTGAAATGGCGGCAATTCCTTTCGATGGACCCATTTGCTCTGTACCGAGTATTGTATAATTGACAGGCAAAAGGTTTCTGAGTAGCGCCCCACGTGCCCATCCGGACCGGTTGACCGGCAGTGACCAGCTAGCGAGCTAGGTATGTAGGAATGTACTCCGTACGCATGCAGTATTTTTTCATACACTAGGTGCTATTGTAGAAAACGTTGATTGTTTTCTTTTTTTTTATTTTCGTTTTCATTGCATTACAGAAAAGATTCCAAGGCATGGTACAAAGGTACCTGTGTGGGTGTAAGGATGGTAAAAAAACTCCACTAGAAATCTCTGCATACCAACGACCCAAATACTCAAATAGATGTTGAGACAATTGCCTTTTTTTCCCCTTTCATTTACGGCGATGAATGGTAACTCGTACGCGTAAAATGACATCCACACTGTAAAGTAAATTCTTACTCGGGTAGAAACATGTGTTGTTGATCTCCTGGCCGCGTTGCTTGCTTGTAGAGGGTTACTCCCCCCCCCTATTTCTCCACAGCCTCGCGCTCCCTTTTTTCGGGAGTGTTTTATTCTTGTTTGGGTCTTGTCGAGTCTTGACACAGACAAGCTTCCATTCCGACCCGGTTTCAATACTTTTTTTTCTTTCCCCCTAATCGAGAATAGATGGAACCTGGGTTTTCTACGGGTATCGTTGTATGAACCGAGTATTGCTTGGTATGTAGACGAAAAACTATTTCCCAAGAGAGAATGGGATGGGATAGAATGGGGCCGTCGAGGGGGAAAAAAATGGCCAACGTTCCTTCTCCACACCTCTCTCTCTCTTCCTCTCTCGCACGTGAGCTATCTCCCGGTTTCCCAGCGTAAAATAAATCGCGAGGGGGCGAGTGAGCGAAGGGAGAGAGATCCAAACCACAGGAAATGGCTGGTCACGCAATACGCAATGACAACCAGAATGGACGGGTCCAATGCAGATCACGAAAAAACAAAACCGTACAGGCAACACAACCAAAAAAACAAAACAATTCAATATGACATGACACGACACAACGCAAATCAAATCAATGAGGATGAGAATGTCCATGCCAATGTATTGAGACTGTAGACCCACAGAGCTATAAGAAGAGGCAAGTATCCTGCATCCTGCATCCTACATTCTGTGATCTTGTAGAGAAAAAAGAATCTTCGAAGAATCGGATACTTTCTAGTCTGCATTCACTCGTCAACATCCATCTCAGAAAAAAGCAAGTCCCGTTTAGCCTCTCCCTCTCCCTCTCCCTGTCAAAGACATCCATGCGGTGGCTCCCTTGTATGACTGGCAACATTACACACACACCCGCTCGCTCACCCTTCCCAACACTCACTCTTGACCACGGCGATCCATGTGCACGCAAATCACCCAGTATTCTTCTATGCCCTTCTGGAGCACGCCCGCCAGCATCGGATCCCACATTGCATTGGCAGGCACTGTTGTGAGCTTGTTGCACGCCTGTAAGTGAACAACAGAAACATGGCGGACGACAACAAGGCTAATCATCGACCACAATGGCTTCTGGAAATAACCAAATCTATCCAGTCGCGCTTCAAAGAGATCCGGCACCCATAGACCGGCCGTTCAGTCTAAGTGAACAACAGAAACATGGCGGACGATAATAAGGCTAATCATCGACCACAATGGGTTCTGTCGGCAGCGAGATGTATCCAGTGTCGCTTCGAAGAGATCCGGCACCTATAAATAGGCCATTCAGTCTCCGTCGTCTGTACCACCCCAATAATTTAAGGAGATCGGCACTGATGGAACAGCCAGAAGCCAGTCAGGAACTGAATAACTCGAACGATCTTGTGCGAAATAGTCAATATCTTTTGAACAACCACCAGTCTCAATCCCAGACATGCGGTTCTCCTCGGTCGCAACCGCGACGATCCTCCAGTGGGTCGTCATGACATTGCTTGTCTCGGCGATGCTAACCCGCATCAATGGTGTGGCTGTCAACCCCTTCGTCTGGCGTTCGCGTCAGGCAGCCAGAACCCGACCAAGACGACGCCACCACACCAGGGGTCACCGAACCAATTGACAAAGGGCCAGTAGAGGAAAGCGATCGCGGCGACGGCTACTTGGGCCAATCCGTCGTGTAGAGCAATTGCACCTTCGCCGTGCACAGCAACAGTGTGCACGGACCCCGTCCCGGCGTCGAGGGACCTCCGGAGGAGATCTACTCCATCCTCCAGCGCCAGGAGATGCTGTCGCACCCCTTCGCCCACGACCCGCGCTTGGGCGTGAGCTGGAAACTGCGGCGCACCGACGTCGAGAACACATCGCCGGTCCAGTTCGAGTGGAATCTGGCACAACGCGTTCCAGCGAACCTGGTACGATCTGAGCATGATCAACGCCGGAAGCGCCGGGTGGCTCAACCGCGTGACCCACAGGTGGGAAACCATAGTTGGCAATGAGGGTGGACTGGGCGCCTACGTCGGCAAGGTCGCCATCAAGCACGCCTTCAAAGCCGTGGGCATGACGTTGGCGCCGGAGGTCGTCGAAGGCAACTGCGTGCCACTGCACTGCGCGCCTGAAGAGGAGTATTGTACGGCCTCGTACATTGTGCACAACGACTGGGGCCAGCAGCATGACTGTGGGGAGGCCGTCGACTTGAAGTTGACGCTATGTGGTTGAGGCTGAGGAGGGGGGACGAGTGTGGAAGGTGTTTGCCAGTTGGCGTCGTGGGGTGGCTGGCACACAAAAGTGATTTCCTCATTCACGCTGGTCTCTTTGGGTGTTTGTTGGCGGGGATTCTTGGTTCCCGTTGTGTTGCCTGGTGTGGTGAGGGCACGAGCAAAGACGTCTGTTTCAAGGATGGATTTTCGAGTAGATAGATCGCGGACTTGTGAGGGGACAGGCTTGGTTTGATGAATCCTCATAGACTTTGAGCGTGGTAGAGCATCATCCATGGGATCGTATCCTGTGCTTGGGTGTTCTTTTTCCCTTGTTGCGACCAGTTTTCAATGTTATTGTCCCAGAGCATTTCCCTGACTTGTCCGAGCATCGAGACCCATCAACCCCCCTCCTCGCCTTCTCCAAGATGACCTTGCCCATATGTGCAATCCTCGACAGAAAGCGACATTATCATTGTTGCCATTGATGTTGCAATGATGATCATTTCACGCTGGCAACACCACCCTCCCCGCCGCCCGCCGCCAATTTCTTGCGAAACACCTTCCTCTCAACCTCGCGGATCTTCTCCTTGTCCTCCATCTCGCGCTCAATCTCGCGCACCCGGGCCTCGCGCTCGTCGAGTTTCTGCTTCAACAGCGCCGCCGTCTCCTCGCGGATGCGGGCGATTTCTTGTTTTTCTTTTTCGCCGAGAACGAGAAGATTTCCGCCTGCGCCGCCTGCGCCGCGGTCGCCGTCACCAACACCGACTCCGTGAGCGGCGAAAATCTGCGCCCTGAGCTGCTCGAAGCCGTACTGTACCAATTCCGCCTCGGTAAAGGGCTGTAGCGTGATCGGGTTCGTGTTGGGCGCGTCGCTCGTCACCGCCGTCGCGGGGACTTTGATCGCTTCCACAGCGGGATGGATCGGCGTTGTGCGCAGTGGTGAGTCGAGTGGTACGGGTCCAGGCCCGCGCTCGTTGCTGCTGGCTGTGGTAGCGGTGATGGGAGGATTTGGGAGACTCGATTCCGGCGAGGTCATGACCAAGTCGCCTTCGTGGTCTTGTAGAGGTTGAGCGGGTTGTGTAGGTGCAGGTTGCGCCGTCGGGTTCCAGACTGGACCGCCTCCTCTTTCTGGCGTCGTGTTGGGTGGTTCATCTGCGCTTCCGTCAACAGCAGGAATGGTCGCTGGCGCCGAGCCCAGCGGCTGGGCTTTTGAAGGGTCGTCTGCCATGCAGAGTTCTTGTAGAGAATGGGATGTTCGAGTTGTAAGTTTCTTGGTTTATTCGACCACTTACCAAGCCCCTCATGGTTGGGACTGCGGTTTTTGCCGCAAACTTGAACGTAACGCCGCTACGGTGAAGCAATACTCGAAAATCCCAAATATGTCCGACAGTGAAGTATTGCGGTATTCCATTCTCAACGTCGTCTATCCTAGACCCTCTTAAGCCCTACTTAATCAAGCACTGAACCAAAACAATGAGTTTCCGCGTCAGACGCGCACAGTAACAAATTTCCCAACTGCGGGAATGCCATTGGCCAGCAGATAAACCACGTAGGGTCCAGGAGCCAGTTTGACCTGTTCGGGCATACACGCTACGACCCTTTTTCGACCATTGCTCAGCGTCTCCCAGCCGTTGTTCTCAAGGTATACCATCACCTGGCCCATGTGGACTGAGTGCGTAATAAATCCCCCGCTGTATAGGACAATGTCTAGCGTCTTGACCTGCTCTACAGTGCTGAACTCGATGGTCACTCTTTTACCACGTCTCAAGATATATGTCGAGAGGCCCATCACCGTAGGTCTCCGCGACGCCTTGTCATCACGAAGGTATGGGGGAATCCATGTCTCCATCCTGAACTCGGTGGGGAATGCCTTGTATTGATTATGGATGTCAACATGCTGTTGGGTTACTGGCATTTCGTTGGGATTGCTTCCGGCAATGAGCACTGTTCCATCCAGAAGTAGGAAGGCGACAGAGTGATAAAGCCTGGCAATTGTCGTTCTCCCAGACACGGTCCAGTTATTCCATTTCGGATCATAGACTAGAGCTTCCAATGCCGGGTACGTGGCCAGTCCAAAACCTTGCGCACCTTTATGACAGCCGTTGATCCAGAGCACGGTACCATCGAGAAGTAAAACCCCCTCCACCATTCCTCGGGGGCCTGGCATCGTAGACATCTCCCACAGAGGACGCTTACCCATCGGTTTCAGCCTTCCACAGGTTGCCTCGCAAGGACTGTTGATTGCTTGTGTTTGTCCTCCGCCACAAATCATGATCTCAGGCTTATAGTTATTCTCTGCACGTAGGGGTAACATGACGCTACCCCCTGTGTTGGGATAGGTTCTGTGCATTCCAGGCAAGTCAGGCATTGTCCTGATGGTCTCATTTTTGGCCACGTCAAACAGCTCCGAGCAAGTGTCTGCAAAAATGAAGAGCGAACCATCGGGCATCAGGTGCAGAAAGGGGTACATCTAGTACGGCATAGTCCTGACCAAAATGTTCATTGGAATGTTTTCGCCTTGACTGACACCGTTTACATCGAGAATTTCGTAGGTTGGGTTATTGTTGCTGAAGTTGAACTGATTTTGTCCGTTTAAACTTCCTGCTGCCACGAAGATCTTGCCATCTGCCAGGGTCTGTGCGGTTGCATACCATCTGTTGGAGGCCAATTTATTTCCAGGCTCTTTCCATGAATAGTTGCCACCTTCATCTCCAATGTACCGAATTGCATCGAAGCCGTCCCCAACTGTCGGGTCTAGCCAGAGCAATGGGGCGTTCCCGCCGACTGTGACAAGCCGTCCATCTGACAAAAAGCTCCCACCACAGCAAAAGGGGTTTGTCGCGACTGACAGCGGACTAAGGTGATGCGTATCTGGATCGTAGAGCGCGGAATAGGCCCATCGATTGTTCGGCAAGCGCAGCTCGGAGTAATCTTCGACTTTGTCCAGGAACAATACTTTGCCCGAAGGAGGTAAAACAGCAGCGTGCATGACCGGCACTCCGGACCGTGCAATAACGCTGAGATAACTGCTACCGATGTCCATTGTTAAAATATTCGTGTACGATATCCGAGCAGCCCGGTCATGGGGGAAGAGTTGGTCGTAAGAGAGTCCAAGGTGGTAGAAGATCCGAAGAAAGGCGACATCCATCGACAGGGACTGTTTTCTGAACTGGCTGGAAGGCGCATCTCATGCCTCAGAAATGCTTTCCCAACACCATCATCCTCCTTTCCAAATGCCCCAAAGACCCATCAAGTCACCAACTCGATCCTTGACGACCTCAACCACATGCTCTTCGCGTTCGTTAGGTCTTCCCACCTCTTTGACTCGTCCGAACCCGTCATGTACCACAACGATACAATCTAGGGCCGCCTCCAGAGTCCTTGCCAGTGACTCATGCCCCGAGCAGAGCCTCAACGCCTCACCATGGGTTCCAGCAAAGGCAGACTTCATTTCGATAGCTGCTTGGACTCTCCGGGCCTTTGCTGTTTCTTGATACAACTGGGTGTCGCGGACTGTCCCGATCTCGAGAGGAACTTCTACAAGAACAAGGACGTCTCTTGATATTCGTGAAATCTGTGTAATGTTCCTTGTCAGATTTCCAAGCAACGCATTGCTCTGAACAAGACCACTCCGACGATGCGTGGCTGACATCGTCTGTCCTAAACCCTGGATCAAGACGATATCTTTGAGTGGAGTACGTTTGCCAGCTTCTGGATTGATTGACATATTGGTTGCATGAGTCCTCTGAAACAGCTCCTGGCTGATCTCCGCTAAGCTTTCTGCCAGTCCCGCGAGGTCAAAATACTGTAACAGTCGGACAGTTTTGAGAAGCTCGAGCGCAGCCGAGGAATCAGAGATGGTCTTTGTCAGAAGAACATGGAGCATCGGAATGGTTTGAGAAGTGTGGGGAGTCACAAGGTACACATTTGGCAGCACACTTGAACTGGCTTGGGATTGGAGTCGAGGCTGGAGGAGTGCTGCAGCAAGCGTTTGGAGGACGAAAGATCTCTGATATCTCACAAAACGATCAGTTACGCTTCGCCTGAGCTTCCAGTAGCCCATCTTGGAGCATGGGCCAGCTATCACTCACCTTACTTCTTGGAGATTTACCATCCTGCACTTCAGCCGACCCAATTCCAATGACTCTCCCACCCAGCCAGACCGCGGTAAATGACCTGTCAAGGCCTTCAATCCGGATGCCCATTACTTCGCTTGCGCGTGGACTTTCCTGCGGCCTCAAGTCCTTTGGATGGGTACTAGCTCCCTCCAGATCGATCAGCATGGAGGCTCGAACTGGTTCGACCAGTGTTGAAGTCATCGTATCCGCCATTATTGGATATTCTCTTCAACCGGTGGAAAAAAGGGTAATCGATCTTGAATAGTCATCGGTGATTAGGAATATGGCTTTATACTTTGGGACCATTTTAAACATTCACTTGTGTTCAAGATGGCAAATATACAATGAACATGAAGTGAAGGAGAAATAGTCCGAGTTTCCACATTTCAAATGACACGTATATCGTCATTCGAATCCCAGGCATTCGCATATATACGTAGTCTGTACCTCATATATTCCGAGTACATAACAAGTGAATGGACTGATCCCGCCTCTCTTGGGTCTATATCTTGTAGAAGACAAAATATTGCATTTTGGCCATAGAGACAGTATCTCGCAGAAACGCCAGGCGAGTCTAACCTGGAAGAAACACCCAAACACGATACAAACAAGGAAGGCTTATCTCTAACACCTGGCTAGGAAAGACATGGCCCAAGTAATATACAATCCAGGGTTTCTCTCATCATTACCATCCATCAATAAGGCGGCCGGATGAGCCTGCCGGGTCGGGTTTCCTTCTGCATGTCCCCTACTGCCTCTGCGACCGGAACGGGAATGGCAGCCAACAGTGATCCCAAATCGAACTTTTCGTTCGGGGATGAAGAGAGTGGTGTCGCACCCTTACGGCTTGTTGGCCGTGATGTCTTTCGCATACTTTGCTTTTCTCGCCCTGGCGACTGCGAATACACCTTGCCTGTGGGTTTTCGTGACTGGGGACTTTCAGGGACGCCCGCGACAGGGGCATCCGCTGCAGCGTCCGCGGGTCGCGCTGGTGAAGCATCGCGGGGCCATGTACCAGGAGGATTGAGCGTTGACGGGATCTTTGGTACTGGCGGAACATCCGCATCCGTACGAGGATCTACTGTGACATTCGGCAGGGTTGTTTGATCATGGTACGTGGAGTCTCTCGTTTGTGCGGTGCTGGAGGACGTCTGCGGCCTGGGTGGACTGCTCTCTAGACTCTGTTCGGTTGGGTTGCCAGTGGCCGCTACGTCGAGGAAGGACGGGTTACGGTCGTCGGCATCATCCCAACTAAGCATGCTGCTACTTCCGCTGCTCCCTGCACTTCTCCGAGAACTTGTCTGTGGTCTCCGTAGCGGGCTCTGTCGCCTTCCAGTAACGCCATAGCCGGATAGAGCTCGCTTCAAATCAGTGACTCTGACTGTTGATTCTCTGCTCGAGGTAGTCGGAACCCTTGCAGGAGAGCCGGTGGCGCTCGCTCGTCGGACTTGAGTGAGGCTTCCTAATCCGCCCATAAGACCGTAAGTTGGCGTTGTGGTACCGTTTACCGTTGCCGTTGACTCTTTTCCATTCACAGAACCCAGAGGGCGAGCAGTACCGTTGACACCGAGGTGGTGGTTGGGTATGGAAGATGCTCCGGTCCTTGAGCCCGTCATAGATCCGGCGCTCTCCTTTTCGACCGCAGCAATGCATGCTTCTCTGCTCCATCCTGCAGCCATCTCGTCTTTAACTTTCTGGGGGAGTTGATCCTCCCTCGAGGCTTTTGGCGGGGGAGCGGCTCCGTAACCGTAGCCAAATCCGAGGGTCGGGACAGAGAAGACCCTCCCGGGTGACGATGGAGCCGAAGTCGGGGGCGTCAACAAAGCGTTGTCATATGCACTCGCAATCTCCTCCACAATATTTGAGACTGACAAGAACGGCTTGATGGTTTCCACGGCTTCTTCATTATAGCTTGGGGTTTTTTCAGTCTCCCTCCGAAGTTGTTTGATGTCTTCGATGGACCAGGCTGGGAATTTGATCCTCTCGAGCCAGATCCCAAAACGTTTTCTCCGAGAAATCTCTGCATTGATCTCATGACCTGTTGGACTCGTCTCAAAATCGAAACTTTCCGCGATTGTCCACAGGTAGCCATGCACAAAACTCCCGACATTGACTCTTCCCGAGGTGGAGACAACCTCTCCATTAAGGGCTGTTTCCTGAAGTCTGAGTATCATTGGCAACCCGCTGCGGACCGCATTGACACCAAGACGTTCGACCAATTTGGTTAGGAGAAGGTAGAGGAGAAGGAGATTGATTTCATTCTCGACATCGTCAAGAATGCTGTCATAGACAGCGAGATGGAGTAGAGCGAGAAAATTGGATCTTGTAGGTTTGCTTTCTTTGCGGGATGCGTTGGAGACGGCCCGTTTCGCCACACCGTTCTCGCCCTGAAGTTTCTTGGACTGTGCCTGCTTTCGATTGCCATCTCGGGGTAGAAGCATGTCACTCTTGTTGGTCTCAAGCTTCAGCCACGCCAACAGCGCGTCCACATACGCAAACCTCACTTCATGATCTTCGTCTTTGAGGAGCCACTGCGTGCCCTCCCACACTTGCACCCCGACCCGTGCACGTGCTTCAATCGGGGCTCCTCCGATGCTTCGTCTGCTATTAGCGCGAACCAGGATTTCTCTGATGACTCGGCAGGCAGTGACTCGTGCAGTTGCAAATGAGAAGAAGGTGGAGGTGGAGGTGTCTTCTTGTATGTTTGCAGACTCTGCAATTGCTTTCGTGGCGGCAGCTGGGTCATTAATAGCAGCTGCCGAAGTGGGGACTTCGGACTGTGGTGATGGTTTGAGCCGCGCTAGAATTGCTGTGAGCATGTCGCTGATCTGGTCGGTGTAGTAGATGTGGTTGGAAAGAGAGGCTATACATTTCTGTAGCCTCTCAAGCAATTCTTGCCGGACGGGTGATGCTGTCAGCTCTTTGGACAACGTCCGGGACATCTTGTTCTCTGTCAAGACCGAAGCTGGATCGAATGCCTCCTTGGTTACTCGATAGAACCCGAGAGTATCCTCTCGATGTGGCTGCGTGATGCGAGCATTTGGTCCCCCGAGTTGGAGGAGGACTAGCATGTGCTGGATGAAGCCAAGTAGAACATCCATGACGCTCAATCCAATGAGATTGACGGGCGAACTGAGAAGCCAATCGATCATGGTGGTGAGGACTAGCTGTTTTTCCAGAACTCCTTCCGCCATGGGACTTCTGACCAGTGTTTCCATGGCGGTAACAACAATGATAAAACGGTCCTGTACGGGTGTCCACCGCGCAATGGCTTCGAACAGAGATGTCGCCCAGTTGCCAGTCCTTGATGTTTCCGGCGTAACCTTGGGCGGATTCTTCGAAGCAATGAATTTTAGAGTCAAAGCTGTTGCCAACCTAGTTTGACCCCTTGTACTTCCGATGCCAACAGAGAATATTTGTTTCAGGCACCTTAATGCTAAAGCTCTCACCTCCTCTTCGGCAACCTTGTCCGCACCGGCGGTGGTCTCGACCGCAGCAGCAGGATCGCCATCGATAGTGTCGACGGTTGTGACAGTCGCGATACTCATGCGTCTCCTCCTGGCGGATTCGTCGTCCATCCTCTCGCTTGTTTTTGCCCGCTGCTGTAATGTTGAGAGGATATTCTCTTCTTCCAGCGACATGTTCTCCAGAATCACCGGCATGACCAGGTTGAGTTGTCGGCTGGAATCCACAGACAGAACATCGGAGGCTACGACAGCCCGAATGGCCCGAAGACCAATTTTCCGCCATCTAAGAGAGAGTGGGATGGGGTCGTTTTGTTTCTTATCCGTCGGTTTTGTTTTCAAGGCAAATCCAGAGTAGTGCTGGACGAGGGAGATGTACTGCTGAGCACGCTGCTGGTCGGCAGTAAGAGAGGCAACCTCAACGTATTTGCAGAAGGCCTCGAATGTAGGAATAGAGTCTTCCACCATGTTCACGTCCTTGGAACGGAGGACAGAATCGAGTATGGTGAGGACGGATTTGGAGTAGAGAGACAGGTCACGGGGTGCTTTCTCGATGATTGCAGCGAGGATCTGGAGGGTGACCTGGACATTGCTAGAGTTCAATTAGCAATGATCGTTGCAGAGTTATTGTGGTGCGCACCCGAGCCTTCCTTTCCAGACATCACCAGCGTTCTTCTTCTCCAGAAATGCGCCGACCTTCTGCAGCTTGTTCCGCCGGGTGGATGCATAGTAGAGAAGATAGCTGAGTTCGGAGGACATGGGCTTGACCTCCTGGACATTCTTCTGGTATTTGGGATAACATTTCAGGACAAGAACTTGGTGCTTTGGGCGGCATTTCTGCTTCGCGCTGTGAATGGGGTTGAGTAAGGAGCTCATGGCGACGATGACCGACGTCGGAGTGGGAGGTTGAAAGGGCTGTCATGGGGTTTGGTGCGAGATTATCACCGCATCGGAATGTCGCGTAGCATGATGATCGGACGGTGAGATGGACGTTGTGGAAGCATCTTGGTGAGACCTGGATGTGAACACGAAGGTGGCCAGTCGCTGTGAAAGCGAAATCTTCCTGCGAGATGACGATGAGGTTTGGCGAGGTTTCCCCGAGCGTCCAGGGAAGGTCGCCATCAGCCACGGGGGGCTGTTTGGTGAATAAATACCCCGTACGAGGTAGCTACCTACACGGTACCCGTAATAATATGCTCCACCACCATGTAATAACTAGATACGGAGTACCAGGATCTCTCTCTTGCTATCTTGGTCCTTGAAGCTCCCAATGCTCAGCTGGATTCAGACTCTTTCTCCACGTCCGGCACCTCTGTTCCAGAGTCCAGACTATTGAACGTGGATCAAGATCCCGTCCCCCATTAATCAGACTGCACCTATCCACGGATGATCGCATCCCGCATCTGCATAATCATGAATGTCCTCTACCGCACGTGTGTTTGTGCAACCACTAAAGACGACTTATGCGACAATAACCTCTCAGAATCCCCAATGTCACTGCTCTCACCCCAACTTCCGGGCTATATCGCTGGCGCATCCTCTTGACCCCGCCCGTGCCATACGTCAAGGTGATCGTCAGACCAGTCATCGTGGTTCTCCCCTCGATGATCTCGGTATCAAGTGCAGTCGGAAGAGATGGATGGTACACGAAATTTTAGTCACATATGTAAGTGGAAGAGGTATAGAATGACTCGAAAATCCCCAGACCTCGTCCAATCAAGATGTCGTCGACAACACCCCTCATACGACCCTAGGTTGGAAGAGCAGGAGCACGTGAAGCTGGACGCGTTGGATTCCATGCCGACATGGGCAGCTCATGGAATCATGAATGGAGAAAGAAGTCCGTGCTCGGGTTGTCATGCAGCCGCAAACAGATGCAGAGTAGTGGCGAGGAATGCAGCAGACAACATACCACGCTACCACAACAAACAGAGCTCGGGTGAGCAGATCTTGGATCTTAGCCAAGAATCCCGAGCCAGTGGTAGGGAGGACAGATCGAAGATCAAACAGAGTTGTCACTTGTCTGTGTGCTTGTTCGTTCTCGTCACCGCTCAGGTATCTACTCTGGGTAGAATGTCGTTCGATATGCTTCTGGATCCCTCTGGGCAGTAGCACCATCACCGTTGGGCGTGGACACCGCTAGTTTTGTGAGAGAACTTGACCAAACAGCTATTCGAAGAAAGAATTATTTTCTGTAAAATCAGAGGTTTCAGATTGTGGGATTAGGTGTAGAATCGCTCGAAATGCCATATCAACTCAGATGCTCAACCAACGCTCAAAACACCCTTCCCTGCGCTGATCAGGGAGAGATGGTGGAACCAGTTCATGCTTTTGAAGTAACCTCTAAATGTCTATTCCGTAATAGCAGCGATCTATATGGGTATCTGTGATGTGCTGCGCTGCGAATGTAACGATCCTCGCTGAAAATTGGAACGCCAACCCAAAAATGTATTCGTCTATTATGTGCCCATATGCTCAATCTCGTAGTGAGACGAATGGGTGGTAGGAAGTTTGCTGTATTGTGTTCGATAGACTTTTAGAGGACAGAGTTCGGGGCTCCAACAGCGATATTAGGTCGCGGTAGACTGAAGAGAGGAGTCGTCGAGTTCTTGGGTGTATAGTAGAAGACTTCCGACTTCTTGGGCCAGTAGTAGACGGCCGCAAAAGGAGCGATGGCCGTGGCAACGGTGGGGACGGTTGCTTTGGCGAAAGCAAAGATGGCAGACATTGTGCTGGTTGAGAAAGAGAATCGGTAAGGTCTCGTTGGGAAGAAATTCGTCGGTAGGTGCAGTTGTGTATGTACTGACTGTGTGGAGGACTGGCAGGTATTTGGGGCCCAGGGAGATTCAAGTCAAGGAATCAAATGATTTGAGGATATGCAGGTGACAGGAGAGAGACCGATGTAAAAGAATGGACGATGGGGTTAAATACAATCACATCTATCAACCGATGTAGCAACGTGGTGCATGGACTGGTAGTAGTACTGTCACTTTGTTATCATGGCCCATAGCGGTCTGGAAACCTAAAATTTTCTGGAACAAAAAAAACTCATAATATGTTGACGACCGGGATGCCACTTGGAGACTAGCGTGTCTCAGGGGAAACTTCCAAAGATAGAAGCTTCCTCCGTTCCTCCAGCCAAAATCCGCGGATGTTGAATACCAGTGTCCCAACCACCTCGCAAAAACTTAGTGATAAGAGGCTGTGGGTGCTGGCGCTGACAGGTCCCGAAGGCTTATCACCTATTATTTGACGGCGGTGTGCCACAAGAATCTCCAGGTATGGTGTTTTGAGGTGCTTGGGAACTGAGAATGGAGGCTCGTCCTTACCTATGGGTCCCTAGGTTTGCCACGATCTTGCACGATCTACCACCCAGACCTCAGGTATTGCTGGTCCAGCATCCAGGAACCGAATGTCGTGCTTTGCTTTTTCACATGGCACTGCATTCCGGTTAAACACTCCTCCGGCCCCCACTTTGAATTTCGCATGGAGGAAATGACTGACCCGCATCTTCAATCATCCTTCCACAAAGACCATCCTTTCCAGTGCCGGCAGGTCAGTCATAACTCCAGCGTCCTCAGCGTTAATACTAGATGCACAGAGACTTGGTGCATTTTCTCTCCATCACAAGGCGGCATTGATTGAAGTAGATCGCATCGAGAGCTGTAACCCTCTACCGGAGTAGAGGTCAAGCGGTAATACCTTCACAACTTCTGTGGGCTTATTCAAATAAGCATAACGCAGCCTTCGTCACCCCTGGTTCACTTGCAGCATGTTCAGAGTCACAGATATATTGTGAAATTTTGACCGAACAATACATTGGGAGGATCTTGGGTGTCGTGTACCGCCTCGAGAATGATTATGATCCTCAACCAAAAGCAGAGAAGTAACGTACAGACTCTACTATCCGTCTTTTGATTTCTATCAAAAGTTGCCAGTTGGGGCCGAAAACATCATGTATTCACTTCAACCTTGTAGAGCGAGCATATACCTGTTGCCGCCATGAGCTGGGATCTGGGCTCCGTTGACCCACCGCGCCTCGTCGCTGGCCAGAAATCCTACAACCGACGCGACCTCCTCGGGTTCACCAGGTCTCTTCTCAATCGTATGTGGCGCCACGGATTCTTCGATCGCTGATGGAAGCACTTTCATGACAGCCTTCAGAGGATCAGTTGCTGTCGACCCGACGCTGACCGAGTTGAACGTGGCATGTTTTGTTGCTGCAAAGCTTGCTGCTAGAGATCGAGTAATACTGTCCAATGCAGCCTTGCTTGCACCATAGGCGATCGAGACGTCGTCATTCGCCAACTTGGACATGATACTTGAGATGGTGACGACCCGGCCGCCTTTTACGGGCAGATGTGGTAGGACTGCAGCGATGATGCTGATGGCGGAGAAGGTATTTCCTTGGAAGACCTTGTTAAACTTCTCGAGGGTTATGTTGGCGAAGGGGACGACGAGATCAGGGGTATTGAGAGCTGCATTGCACACAGTGATGTCGATGGTCTTGGTATCCAACCCACTGAGGACTTGGGGGATCAAGTTTGCTCCCAACCGCGGATCCAGCAGGTCGGCCTGGATTGCGATTGCCTTCTGGACACCCAACTTCTTCAACTCCTCAAGTGTGCTGTCGGCGGCTTTGGTGTTTCCGGCATATGTGATTGCGATTTTCGAAGCCCCTCTTTGTGCTAGTTGGACGGCGACCGCAGCACCAATACCTCTAGAACCTCCGGTAACCAAGGCAGTTTTGCCTTCCAAGGATCCGACTTTGCTCGCTGCCATTTTTTTATATAGAGAAAATAACGTTCTCGAATGACAGTTTATGGCACGGGGATTTATAGGTTTGGTGGAGATTTATCAGCAGGCATAGATACAGCAAGGCAGATATAGATGAATTAAGAGAACTATTATCTTTATATATACTACTCAAGCGCTGAATATGCGTAGTCCTCTGTTGGAGGGTCCTTCCGAGGCGAACGAGTCGTAAATCTGGCATCCCATACAAAATTACGAGGTTACACATTTTGGTTGAAGCTACAGGCGCGCGCGCATGGGCTTGGAAGTTGTAGTTTCCTATTCCTCTTCTGTGGGCATTTTACCCAAATCCTCGGGGGAATTGTGGGGTACTTTGTATAATTGTGACCAAGACCGATGCATAACCCACCTGCAAGCAACAACTCCGTTGACTCTCATGCCCAGGAACGCATTAATAATATAACCCAAGGTCTTCGTGTTTCACGAAAATGGACGGAGAGAGCGAGAGAGGGTCTCTCCAGTCTCCACCATCGCGACAATGTTCATCTTGATGAGCGTGGACAAGAACTAGAACTATCCGAGGTCCATTGGACTTGGACACCAGGCCTGAGGATATGGTCTCCTGTTTCTCGGATTCTGGTTTGAGTGATGACTTGGGTCTCGAGATCGCGTGTACCATACTACCCAGACGGTGATAATGCATTCAGGTATGCGAGCAATCCATATATATACCGAGTACGAGCAAGTATATCATCGTTACATAACAACCGCGACCTCTGTCTGTGGCTGATGGTGTGGCAGAAAGATATCCATATCACAGAATGAAAAAGTGCTGCTTACCTCGGGAAGGGAAGGGTGTGCTTAAGCTGTCTTGGTGTTGTTGGTATCTTCCCTTCCTTTGCTGTGTTCTGCCTTTTCTTGATTCTTAGTAGAGTAGAGCTTTCAGCCTCAGTCCCACACACTGAGGTAGGGTCTCGGCTTGCGTTTCGCAAGAAATGGCACTGCGCTGGTTCCCTCGACCTCGAGAAATTCTTGGTGCTTGAACCCGATCTTCCTGTGTTTTATCCGGCCATTATTGCAGATCTGAAAAGATGAGGTGGCTCAGATAAGCGACCAGCCTGAGCGTTGGACGTTCATCCCGGTCGTCTGTTACAGTGTCAGAACAAAGTGATGGTCCCCACGTTTTTCCAATAACGAAGGGTGGCATGGGAGGCTCCGGGCACTGGGGAACCCGTGGGGTTCAGCAATCCAGGATATCTAGGGCCCGTGGGTGGTGTTCTCAGTCATCCGATTTGCCTCTGGCATCTTGTAAAGCTCCATCTGTGGGAAAGTTCGCCCCGACATCGCAAAGGTTCTGGTTGTTGGACTTGAGGGTGGTTGCAAAGGTGTTGTCGGCGACAGTAGCATCGCAGAAGGGGTTCGAATTCGCTATTTCAGCAGGTGATAATAAATAGGTGTTTTATACCAAAACGCAGGGGGAAGACACAGGACGTAGGAAGGAAGAAGGAAGGGCAAATATGCCAAGCCGCACTCCCCTCCGCCGCCGCTCAGTGTTTCTGTTTTCCTTGTTTGGCTGAACACAACAAATCCCGGCATGCATTAGATATTATATTGTGGCAAGTGATCAAGAAGACTTTGAATCCGTCACCCCCTCTATAATGACCCAGAACTTGCGGATCTTGCCCTCCTCCACCATCAGCACATCCGCCCCCTTGACCTTGGCCTCGACCTCGCCGGTCGCCGTGTCTCGCGGCCCAAACCCCCATGCAAGATAGACCATGCCGTGGTTGCGCTGCACGTTACCCACGGGCACGAACCCCCAACCCTTGCGCGCGCTGAGCAGTTCCTCGCACTTGCTGTCGACGCCGTCGTGGCCCGTGGTGACACTGTCCGGCTCGTAGAAGGTCACGTCTGCGTGGTATGTTTCTTGGATGGCACGGCGGCGCGACTCGCGGTTCCGGTTGCTGAAGACGTCGAGGAGGTTGGCGTAGGCTAGGGTGTGAGCGACGTCGGCGGAGACGGAGTCGGCAGAGGCCATTGTCTTTGTTTCCTTGAGCGTTGAGCGTTGATCTGCGGATGTAGGTGTGGGCGTGGTTTCTCCAGTTTTTTGATCAGTGTTGTTGAAGGCGACGACAAGACTGAGGAACGTCGACCCTACAGCATCATGAGTGTTCACTCCTTTTATACATGTACAGATGTATCCATCCATTCATCCCGCAAATAAGGCTCTTATGTAAACGGTCGATCTACATGCCTACATCCGTAGCTGCATAGCTTGCCTGCTAAATCCACGATCTACTCCGCTTTAAAAGGCCGCGGCCCCCGAATACGCCGCAATGCAACACCAAAGCAAAAGACCGCCCCCTTGCCGCCTCGAATGACATAGCGAGGAAGCGAGGTTGTCCCTTGTTCAGCTCGCTTGATAGTTAGTCGGCCTGGTCGGACGAAAGATGCATGAGCCATAATCCAACCCGGTAAGCCAGTTTCGAGCGGGGAACAACGGTTGCCGTGTCTGTATCGAAGATGATACTGTGCCTTTAACCCCGACATATCCATCGCTTTTGAATTGTCCTCGACGTTATTATCAAAGCAGATACTCGCATGTCTGGTATCACCTCGCAGTATCTGTCCAAGTCCCTGTCTATCTCCAGAAACGCCTGCCCATCCAATGCCGGCAAGAGACCAGCCATAAAACCAGTCTTGCGGGATTCAAGAAACCCGCCCTTCCAGACCTATCATCTTCCCAGATTGGTAGCCCCCCTAGAACCGACTGATATCCCTCCCAAACACCTTGACAGCCGCCCATTGCACCACGACAAGGAACTTGTTCCTCCAACTCAGCGTCATCGTGAGATATGCTCCTCTCCAAATAAGGTAGGCGGCCAGCCCTTTGATCCCCTTCGCGGCACCACCACCGTTGCCATTTCCGTTGCCACCCTGAAGAATGGCTTTGGCTCCTCCGAGATACGTCAAAACGCCTAAATTCCTGAAAGTAAATCCCTTCTGCTTCCGAAACTCCTCGGGCGCAGGGTGCTTGTTCAGCGTCTTCCCAAGCCAGAGGGCCTGCTGATTGGCGACTTGCGCAGTGGCTGGCAGGGCACCAGACATCAATTTGCTCGTGTCCCCCAGCGCGAACACATTCTTCATGTACGCCTTGGGCTTTTCATCTTCCTTCATGCCCTCGGCGCACGCTGTGGTCAGGTGCAACCGAAAGTGGTCATCTACCAAGATGACACCGGTTCTGGCATCGCGCTGGATGATCCATTGTCGTTGCATCGGATCCGTCAATTCTCCCTGGGTGATTTGTGCCGATTCTGTCGGGAATCGGCGCACATGATTGAGTGCCTTCATCACAAACGGGTTGTTCATGTTTCCGGTGGACCACACACACATGCCAATACCGACATCGCCTTCTTCTTGCGTGTTGATCGTGTAGACTCGTCCTTTGACTTGGCTGGCTTGATCCTGGCGAGCTTTTTCGTCGTTAGGGAACCCCTTTCGGAGTTCTTCGACATGGTGGGAGGTTTTGATCTCAATGTTCTGGCGTCTATACTGTTTCACCGCGTAGTCGGCGAGTGAGGCGTCGAACATGGGGAGAACCTTGGGGGCGACGTCGTAGAGACTGATGCGAACGTATCTCATGAGATCAGGGTGGATTTTGGAGAGGTCGTCTCTCAGCAGGTCCGACAGACAGGCGGCGAATTCCATCCCCGTCGGACCACCACCGACGACGGCAAAGTGCAAGAGGTGCTTCTTTGTTTCTTCGGGGATGATGGGTAACCGTGCGAGTTCGAATAACTCCAGGATCCGTCGACGTATGGCAACTGCATCTCGCACGTCCTTCAGAAACCATGCATTTTCTCTCACGCCCTTGGTGCCGAACGTCTGGCTATAGGTGCCCACAGCAATAATCAATTTGTCGTAGTGGATGGGAAACGTAGGAACTTCATGCGAGCCGGTCCCGCCCATCTGTACCTCCTTTTGCCACGGGCCGTGAGGGAAAACGCCTTTCACAGCGTACCCACTGGCCGTCTGCTGTTCATTCGGTTTTCTCGGCCCAGTCATCGCGTGGCCTACATCTGGATCCAGGACTGAGGGTTCAATGGTAACGGTTCTGTCCGCAAAGTTGACATCGTCTGCCCAGCCTTGAATGTACTCCAAGCCACTGTTTTTCTTTCTCACGGACTCGAGCACGTTTCGGAATTCGAGGGTGCCCACGGTGGTGTCGTTGAGGAGAGGAGTAAAGACAAAGTATGAGCGAGGCGAGACGATGACAACGCGATATTTTCTCTTGTCCAGCTGGCGACCTAGGACATAACCTGTTTGTACGAGGTCAGCGCTCTGCTCGGAACATACTTGGACGCGGGACGGGTACAGTACCTGCCCAACCACTACCCAAGATCACCACCTTTTCCCTGGGATCGCTCGAGTCTTCTTTGTTTGCATCCTTGGTGACCTCGACTGGCGTAGCAAACGAGCGCCTCTGCCAATACCTCCCAGAGATCTGATCAGTCCGCAATTCGGCCTTGTGGAGACTGGAGGCAGCACCTCTGAGATGCCTCTGCCATTTGCGGAGTATTGAATAACGCAGCGTCACAGGTTTCATGGTATTGGCTTTGTTGGTTCACACACATGCACACCAGAGGGACACGAAGCATAGGAATTGCAACGGCCACTTGAGCGCAGAGGATCGTCATATTGGGCGTTCTGCGTGTTGGGGCCACCACAGGTTGATATCAACCAACTCGCCAACCCTCCGATGGAGGAACGGAAGTTACCTCGCGTTGAGGCCCCAGTAGGACAGGGACAGGGACAGGGACAATGCGTTTCCCCGAATAGAACTGCGGAGAGTGTGTGTATCCTTTGTATTTTCCTACGTCATTTTGACATCGACCTTCTCGAGACGAGACGGAAACGGCGGACAGAACCCGAAGAACCACCAGAACGACCAAAAGACATGGCGTAACGCTCCCGTCACAGGTGCCACCAACCGCACGACTGAAAGATGGATACGAGAAACAAACGCGATCTATCGCCGGAGACCGAAGATGCTGACGGCTCAATGGAGGAACTGGCCTTGCTCCACCCACATCTCGTTCGCCGAAAAGGGGCAGAAAACTGTGGCTTGACTGGATTCCTCAACGGTTTCCCCACGAGGGGCATCTCGTTCAGTGTACGAGTACCTATCTCTGGAATGGAGTGCCTGTCGGGTTAGTGAGGCTCAACAAAGTTATCAAGTTCCACCCGGCATTTGCTGTCACTTCCCCGTTACTCAGCCTGGTCAGGGGGAGATTATCCCAGCATCTGGCGCTGCGTTTATACCGGATTCAATACCAAGACGATGCCCGATTATGTCAAAAGGTGACCAGTAATAAAGACCTTGCTACATCTGTTCTTGAAGCTCGTATCATCATTTCATGTTAGCCTGATGGACTGGACTGCTCAGACCTTGTCTTTGCCTCGAGTACTTTGAGAGCAACAAGGCTGACAACAATCCTAACACGACGTACATATGTACACGGCGCCTATTCCGCCCAGGTCTTTTGCCTCATGCATTCCACGACAAACGCCCCGCCCACAATCTGTTGCTGGTTGCTATTTGCCTCGACCATGATAAATGTCGAAGCTCTGTTTTGACACACCTTTGACGCCGTGCTTGCTGTGCCAATTTCAGCATTGGGCCTGTGAATTGCCCTAGCTGAATATTGACAATATCGCCGCCCTTGGAGATTGATCTTGTCCATTTGTAACGCCACGCCCGGTACCGTGCTGGAAAGGAAAGAGTGAGGCTTCAGGCGCCGATCGCCCGACTGAAGAAGTTTAGGAGATAGTATGTCCAACGAAATGAAAATTACTGCCTCCTGGCATCGACGTGTCATGTTTCCGACTTCTGCCAGGAGTTGAGATAGGCCATTAGTCCTACTCCGATTAGGACCACCCCGAGCATGGACACGTATGGTGCTGACTGAGCAATAGCATCTGAGCTACTGCTTTTGTCTCGTAGAACCGTTGCCACTGCCCGCTCAAGGTGCTCAGGTAATCTGGGTGTGCGAACGTGGCCATTTGCTTGTGCGACTGACTGGATTAGGGACGTCGAGATTTGCTCTTCTTCCGCGTTGGTAGCCTCAGCGTCCTCGTCACCCTGGGTGCGTGTTTCATGTTCACGCGACTTCCTTGTGGATGATTCGGCTTTCTCGTTTTCTGCTCGAATCTTATCAATCATCTCTGCGAGGCTTTTCCGGGCGTTGGTTGCATCGGCTTCTGCTGTCTCTGCGCGACGCTGGAATTGGTCCACGTCTGCTTTTAGTCTCTGCATCTCCCCAAGAACTTGGTCCAGGTTCTGCTGTAGGCTCATCGTTCTCGCATCAAGTTCGCCGTTCGCCTCGTTTCCCACTTCTTCAATGCCCTTCGCGTCGTGAGTAGATTCTGTCGGAGTTTCGGATTCTTCTTCAACGACCGAGACCGGCCGTGATGCTGCATGTTGTTCGAGCTTTCGAGCACGTTCTTCAGCATCCTCTCTGGCTGACCGTTCCTGCCTCAGCATATCTTCTAGTTGCTTCACGCGGGCGCCCTGAGAGTCAAGTTCCTTTTTGGCGATAGACAGCGCCTCGATGAGAGACATCATTTGACTGTTTTGAGTATTTGTGGGAGAATTTGATGCATTGCTGGGCGGTTTAGCGGTTTCTCCGCGCTTCAGGAGATTCGTAAATGATGTTGCAACAGGGCTTGCTTTTGAAGAGTCTGGCTTCTCCGGAAGCGGTTGCTGTGGCGGTGGTGCTGGGGGATCAGCGAAGCGCGTCATATGCTCCATTTTGGGAGCCTTAGCACGTCCATTGGACTGCCGTTGAGGAACCCCTTCCTTTGATGTGGGCTGAGGTCGGGGCGCTGCTGCCCCAGGTGTCAACAATGAGTTCAGAAACGCACCCGCCTGGTCGAGTTCCTCCGCCTGCTGTCTTGCTGCTCGCATCTCTATCTGTAAAGAACTGTTAGTTTCTAGTGTACTGGGTGGTTTAAAAAAGCTGACTTACGGCCAATGTCTTGACAAGCTGTTCCACATTCAGAGGCGTGGCACCCCACATATTCATCCGTTGCTGCGCAATTGAACTCATCTGACTGCCTGCGACGCTTGATGGAGCCGAAGCCCGCCCGTTCGTTGTCGGTCCCCCAGGCCGGCTTCGACTGTGAAGCATTGGTGAACTTACAGGTGATGCCAATAGGCTTCCACCATGAGAGGGATCCAGGTCGCCAAAAGTAAGATCGAGCACGTTGTTGGTCGTTCCAGGCAAGCCTACATATTCCACCTTGGCTGAAACCTTGTGGTGAACAATGGTCTTTTGATCCTCGCTCACGATATCTATGCCCAATTCTAGTGTGTCGTGTTGACGAAGTTCATGGGGCTCGGATTCTCGATTTTCCGGCGAGAGTCGCTGTCCGTTGACAAAGGTGCCATTTGACGACTTCACATCTCTGATGAACACCTTCCCACTCCGATCTGCCCATACTTCGGCATGTTGTCGCGACAGCACCTTGGAGTCAAAATATCCGTTCACGGGAGTTGGAACAGTCTTTGCATTTGTCTGACGGCCAATGCGAAGGACTTCTGGATAGAATGGGAGATTGATCTGTTTCCTCTCGAACGTGCCATTCATCGGTAACAGTGCCAAAATCGCGGCTGGCTCGCCAGTGACCGCTCCATTTACAACTCTGGACCCATTCACTTGAGTTGTTGGACTCTGATTCGGCAGTGCTGGCTGTACCGGACTCTTTCCTACCAAGGAGTTTCCGATAGCCGTTTGAAGCGACCCGTTTGCCCGGGCATTGGAGACACTCGCGGTCGACTCCGACTTGGAAACAGGCCAGAACCCTCCCCTTGTTTTCTTCTTTGGTCCATGAGCGGGTTCTGATGAGCCATCACTCTGGGTGAGGGTGACCGTTGAACCAGAAGAACTAGTGGATGAGAGCGACGAGGACGAATTACTCCTGTGTACAGTCTTGCGTTGAGGTAAAAACATCCGAGACACTTCGTCAGTGCTCATTGCAGAAAACCCTCCTCCTGTGCCGCTTAGACCATTCCAATTGAGCCTGGATATATTCGGAAAGCTTGGAGGCGATGCCACTGCGGTCGTCATCGGGAGGTAGGAGAACAGGGGTTAAGCCGTAGGCGTGTGCGTAGGTGTCCTAGACTCTTGCGAGGTTTCGTTTCCCCGATAGATGAGAGGGTAAAGTGACAGGAGCGGAAGGAAATAGGGATTCGTCGTTGGACCTGGCCTTCATGTGTCGGATCTCTTACGATCGGCAGTATGATCAAATCTGTGAGGGGGATACAGTGTCAACCAACATGCCTCTGCCACGACGTTCAGGCAAGTCGTTGCAAAGAGAGGACCATGTCAACTGCGTCGAGGACGTACAGGGGATCTAGACAGAGTTCGGGATGGAAAATGGCTGCTCGCGTGCAGAGGACCGGATAGCGAGGGGTCTGACCGAACAACTTGGGCTGACGATTGAGCTCCGGCAGTTCAAGAAAGAATCGAAATTGAAATCGGAAAATCGTGACAGTATGTCAAAGGAATGCGGCTGCCATCAGGTGGTTTTTTGTAGGTGACTGGTGTCTGTTTAGTGTCTCTTTTGATGTTCACGAGGATGCGACTCGTGGTTCTTTAGCAGTTCAGATTGACGCTTTGGAACTTGTGGAAAGTCTCCCCAAACCAACGGCTAAGTCAAATCACGTGCCTCAACCGTGGTCGGCGGCAATTCTTCCAGGCCCGATTGGCAAAGATGGGGGCTTCTCATCGTCACACCTACTGCACCTGCACCCTCACCTTACCTTCTCCAATTTGCTCTTCGTCGAGTAGCCACTGCTTCGTGCAAGAACTGAAAGCACAAGGAAAACAAAAACGGCAAGATGCCTCCAATGCCTCCTTCTGCGCAGCGGCGTGGGCCGTCGTGGATTGATAAAAGTATGTGGTGTCGCGCCACTGTCTCTTGTTCGCACGGAAGCTAATGTCGCCCGCAGTGAAAATGGGAATGTTGATGGGCGGAAGTTAGTCAAACAATGGCAACAACAAGACAGAGGAGAAGTGACCGAAAGACTGACTGATTCGCAGCCGTTGGAGGGATCATGGGCTTCATCTACGGTCCGTCGCGATCAGCGCGCCAGTCCTACGGTTTCACACTAACTGTGCTGTCAGGTACCGTGACGATATTTCAATACGGCGCAGGTCAGGCTGGTGTAATGAGGACCTTGGGGAAATATATGCTGGGTTCAGGCTCTATGTTCGGGTGTGTATTGACGCCGTTCTCTGTAAAGATGGTCTCTAACCAAATGGCTCGACAGACTCTTTATGGGCATCGGAAGCATCATTCGCACAGATTCACCTCACATGACATCGACAGCATGGGCACGATCACGATATCCGCCTCTCATTCACCCACGACGAACCCAGTTTTCCATCAACTCCCGGTGATTCCATTCGAGGAAAGAGAGGGAACAGAGAGAAAAGAGTACGGCGACGACTCATTGTAAATACCAGTTACGAACGGCAGTGGACTTGGAAAAGTTGATTGACCATGGACGAGAGCGATACCCATCACTGAAACAATAGCGCGAAGCCCACCAATTCGCTTTTTCTGACAACACTGAGATGAATACATACATTTGCTGGCTTCAGCCCTTATGACAACCACCCTTGCGGATGTCGAACTGCTGTCCATTTTCAGTTGCACTTCATTTCCCATCGACATTCAAGGACATCCAGTATCAACACTAGTTGAAACTGCTTTTCACTAATATCGTTCTTTTTTTTTTCTGTCTACAGTCTCACTGATGCAGCGCTATTGCATAAGTTACTACGGGCAGAATCTCCAGACCTACTTTGAGTACCATGGAATTTTAGTCTTCTCGATGTTGACCAAAAGCATTGTCCTCTGTCGAATCTGGCGGTTCAGATAGGACGATGTAAAACTTCCAAATATATGCACAATCGCTCATCACCACGCACTGTTCCTGTGGCAAGGCTACCATTATTTAGTCCTGAAACTCCGCATATGCTTGGAAACCAGCCAACAAATAGCATTGCTGCCACTCATTCAACCCGATATTAGCACCCAAAGTAGGAAGAATATCTAAATATCGTTAGCATTGACTTGAAGACACTCAAAGCGGATTTTCGAACTCACCATGAGAACACCGAACATCTTAGCAACCAACCATCTATTGCCCTGTACCCGGTTCCAATATTTCAGCAGCTCTCTCTGTGCACCCTGAACGTTGTCGACTACATCCTCGGTGTTTGCATCTATTCGTTGTAACATCTCGCCCTGCTCAGACACCATTGTTGCAAGTTGACCGAAAATGCTACCCAATTCGTTTATCGTCCTTTCAATGGCTTCGATGGCTTGCCCGCGCTCCTGAATATATGTATTTGTCGGCTGGGCCTCCTCCATTAATAACAGTTGGTGGTCGGACTGAGGAGTATTTCTCATCAAGGTCGAAGTATTCGAAGGTTCAAGGGTCAGAAGGTCATTTGACGAGGCCTGAGGAGATTTTTGCCGACTCGTTGAACCCTGATAGAGTGGTGACTGCGACCTCGAGTCATCCAGATGGGGTTGCGATCTCGCCGACACTGACGACACAAAGTTCTCGGTCCTCGACCTCGAGGCCTGGATATTTTTGGTGCGCACTTCTAAGACGTCTTTGAAATTCGCGGCGACATCCGTGACCTTGTTTTGTAACATTAGCACAACGTTTTTGTTGTGCTGCCCCTCCTGATCCGCCGATTTGGGCAGGGAAGCGGTCGGGTGCTGTGACTGAGTGAGCTGTTGCAGAGCGGATATCTGTGCATTGAGACCAGCCAGGTCTTGCTTGATAACATATGTGAGCTCCGCGATTTCGACAGGCCGATCATCGAAGATTGCCTTTCTCTTAGCCACTGTCTCTTGTCAGCAGGTCGCTCTACCGAACACCGCTTTCCCAACGTACGCTGCGCCAGTCTCTCTAATTTTCCCATTGTGGCGGTGATTCCTCTCCCTATCTGGGCAGCATTGCGAGCAAATTCTGACCTGGAGCCCCTTGATGGACCATTGGCGGCTCCATTTGCTTCTTTTTTTTGCGCATCGTTCAGGAGGGACTGTCGTTGAGGTCCACCCTTGTTGGCGGTTTGCCGCTTCTGTGCCTGCGCTAGGATTGTGCGGAACTCGTTCGTCCGGTCTTGGATGCTCGTGGAAACCATGGTAATCTATGTGCGATATCGAGTTATGACATGTAAGAAAGAGAATGTCGCGGAACCCAGTGTTCACAAGTTGAACAGTGCAGCGATTATGAGAGGATGGATGGCTGGCAGTGATCTCATTCTAGGTCCGTTGTCTATGACATGAAAATGGTGAGAAAGTTGCAGAAGGAGAAATAGTTTTACACGGGCCCTGAGGGTATTGCGACCAGGCAAATTCTTCAACTGAGCATGTACAAGAAGAGTGAAATGAGAGATGATTGAACTCGCGGTCCTCATCAAGAGACCGCAGCCGGAAATGTCCAGGTGTCTTTGCCGCTAGACGAACCAACGCCACAACAGCCTTACTTCAGCCACAGGTTCGGATCAAACAACGTTCGTTATTATTGAAGTGGGTATCGTGTTGCACGCAAAGCGAGGAAGCGGAGAACAATTTCACGAGCACATGATGTATTATGATGCGGCACTGCATGAAACTTGCAACACGCGTCCAATTTGCTGCTTCAAGCCCAACAACCAAATCCCATGACCTCTGAAAGATACACACACCCTCATTGTGTGGTTAGCATCTATCAATCCATCAATCGATTCGTATAAAAGTGTGGCGCAGCCTGTTCTCAGGGTGACGCAAGGTTGAACACTCCTTGTTCACTTCTGCCAATCAAATCTACAACCTCGTGGTCCATTCATAGGGCAGAGTGAGGAGAGCAACGCAAGTTCTTGCCCACCATCTCTCCCAGCATTGCGCGGCTGGCCTAATACTCCATTCATATCTCTTTTATATCCTCTTCTTCGGATATGCTCTGAGCACCCGACTTTTTCAGTCGACCATTTGCTCCAGTCTCCAGCCAATTTCGCGCAAATAATCTATCGTCTCCGCCTGTCGCGTGCGACGAGTATCCCTTCGTTCATAATACTGCTACAACCTCGACATCTTCTGCAGCCTTTGGGAGAGCGGATCCAGACGCTGTGGTTGAATTGCTTGCGAGATGTGTTACAACGTACCTTGACGATACCCACCTTCCTTTCCTCCTCGTTTTGAACAAGACCAACCGAGACGGATCCTCATCCTCAAATGGCGACCTCCAATCCGTATGGTACCGGGAAATACAAGACCAACGTGGGAAGAGCGATCTCGAAGAAATGGAAAGATCTCCGACAGATTAATTATGAGGGCTCAGATTGGGGAGATGATGAAGAATATGATGAGCCAGAACCCGTGTCTGCGCCTAATCCTCGACATCCAGGTTGGGCTCCTCAACCTGGCATTCCTCCTGCCAACCGAAGCTTTACCAGTCCCTCCCCTCCTCGAGCGGGCCAGAGGCCTTCGTTTGATCGGGCCGATGAAAGACGATATGTCTCTTCTTCTGTTGGCTTTGAATCGGCATACCCCACAACCCAACGTTCGCCTTTTCCGGAGCCGCAACACGACGATGAGCCGTCTGCCTCAAACTATGCGATGCATGGTCCTCTTCGCCTCAACACCCAGGGACAGCCTCCTATGCCTCCAGGTGGTTTCCGACCAGGCTCGAGAGGGAGTCAACATCCGGCATACGAGGATGTGCCATTCTCAGCCCCAGGAGGCTTCCCCCAGCAAGGTTCCCCTGGGTTCGGTAGTCGGTCTCCTCTTAGCGACGTGTATCAGCGTCGCGAAAGTCCCATGAGGCCGGATAGTCGTTCTTCCAATGCATCCCACAGACAATTCCCTCCGCGCAAAGTAAGCTTGAGCCAACAGCCTCCTCAGCCAGATTTCTCACAACAGAGCGAGTCTCCCGTGCCTTCTTCCTCTCCAGGACTTGGCAGTACCACTGCAGTCGACGATCGTCCCCCACCAGTATTCATCCGACCATCCGATATCTATAAGCGTATGCCTGAGGAGATGGAGAAAATTCGCAAATCGCAAGAGTCATCCCGTCCAAGCATCGATTCAGTGTCAAACCAAGCCAGAGAAGGTTCTGTTGGTGGTCGCTCGACTTCCTCAGATGCAAAGGAAACCACAGGCGCTATGCAGCTGATAACGGATGATCACGATTCTGCCCGTCGTCTGAAGCCAACCTTGGACACCGTCCCGGAGCGTAAGAGCGAGTATGGGTTTGATAATTTACTCAAGCTATCAAGCGATGACAGCCAAACAACAAAGGAGACTAAGATTGAGACTGGGAAGGAAACCGTGGGGGTATCGAGGCAGGATACTACTGCGTCTTCTGTCTACTCTGATCGTCCGGATCCAGTTTCCGCCTCAACCATCTCCAGTAATGTATCAATCAACGATGGTGTTCGGGAGACAGATCATCGTTTACCTGATGCGAAGGAAGCTTTCGGACTGCCCCTCGTCCACAGAACATCTGGATTTGACGTGGACCTTGCAGCACTGGGAAAGTCGGTGTCAGAACCCAAGTCTGAGACGTCGAAGCCCTCTGGCGATGTATTACCACAGGGAGCCGTGTCCGGTGACGATGGCATTCGACCCAAAAACCAAGGGTTGCAGCACCAGCCAACCCTGGGGTACAGATCAGTTGTCCAGCAGGCCTTCGATCAGAGCGAGGATCACCCGCCCTTTTCTCCCACCTCTACGTCAGGAACTGTTGATCGTTCAAACAGTGCCTCAACGACTGACATTAGTCCTATCATAAGTCGCAAGCTTGATCCAATACCGACTTCCTCCGTTATTCAGACCGTGCAGGCCGCCATTCCTGAAGAGCCGGCGCAATCAGAGTCTCGTCCGACGTCAACCATTACGTTGAGGCCTGGAGAGGTGCAGCCAATCCAGGAAGAAACGCTTTCTTCGTCACCCCCTATTCTTTCGGGCTTTCGACGAGACGTTAATCCTCCGAGTCGAGATAACAGTCCTGCAAAGAAGCCTCAAGAAATTGGACCTCAGGAACACCAGCATCCACAATCTGGCTCACTTGTGGACGATGAGACCAAACGAACTGTCTCAGAAGGACCAGCTCGTGGTTTGGGTTTGGTGGACAAACCACTCCCCACGGAGCCCAAACCAGAGGCGGCCTCTGCAGGCGGAGTCAGTCCTCCGTCCAGCCCGAAAACATCACTCACAACCGACGTGCGCGATGCTACAGACAAGCCAGGATCAAGCCCAGTCCGATCTACCCCTGACATCCCAAATACCCAACCCCCACCGTCAAGTGAGGATCAAGGACGCCCTGGACCCCAGACGCGTCTAGAGAGTTTTCGTCCCTCAATCCCTGGAGGATGGCAATCATATGCCTCATCGACAGGTTCAGCGACTCCTGACACAAACACACCTTTTCAAAGCCAGAGGAATGTTCTATCATCTCAACCCCCATTTACCCAGAGACAGGTCGAGAGCACTGAGAGTATACCTACTGCCCGTGCACCTACAAATATCACTTCAGGTGGCGATGGTGTAACACAAAAAGCTTTCGCAGCAGCGGCATCAGCTGGGAGTGCTTTAGCTGGCGCGTTAGCTGGTCACCGCCTGAGTGAACAAGTGCAACATTCCGATGAATCGTCGATAGAAGAAAATGACAATGAATGGGACGCATCCAGCTCATCCAGCGAGGAGGCTGTGGAAGCGGTAATCACTTCTCTTCCGGCGCCAGCGCCGGAGAGCCAGGACAACGAACAAATAGCTGAGCAGCAAGAAAAGGATCTGGTGGTACGAACAAATTCCGGACCAGCAACCAGCCTAGTTCGGGCTTCATCCGCGTCGAGCTCAACCCCGTCGACTCACACGTCTGCTGGGGCCGGAGACTCTCGCTCGGACGTTGACTACATGCCAGCCCCGCTGCGCACAAGTCGTTTGATTGAAATCTCGAGCCCTCGGCCACCTCTCCCTAATGTTTCAGTGCCAGATGAGACTCCCACTGAGAGTGACAATGAGCGACTACAACAGGAAATTGTCAGAAGTCTAACTCCAAAATCGTCAAACCTGGAGGAGCAAACGGCAGTCCAAAGGAACCTGCCTGACACAGCTCCCTCTAAAAATGACATAGATGCAGAAGCTGTGTCTAAGAAACTAGCTCCTCTGCAAGTCATCACCCCCCAATCAGCACAGGCTACCATCCCGAGCAACGATGGACATTTGTCCAAAGCTGGTCAACCATTGACTGAATCCAAGAAGCTGCCGCCACAGCCTTCCGCTACATCATTGGGAGCGGCTACATCCCCGAGCCTTAACATAGATACGCCAGGTACCGCACAAACAGAGACATCCGTCGAACAGAACTTACCAACAGCGGGTAAACCATTCCTCCAACAACGGTTCTCCTGGGAGACAAGCAGCTCACAACCGCCGTCTGCGTCAACACCAAAACAAATGAGCCCGCCTTCTACAAGCTCTCCAGACACGATCACAGCTCACACCCCACTCGTGCCTAGCTCAATTGACAACGTTCAGAGAAGCGTCGAAGTCAATCAACCGATAGCGAGGCAAATATCTCTGTCTTCAGATCAGCCTTTCGAACCAGTGCATGGTCCTCCGTTTCCCGCGACCACTACGGAGGTACCCCATTCACCACTGGTGCCCCAGTCACCACAACAATCTCCTGATGGGCTACCAACTTTCCGCACAATCATGAATCTCAGTTCTCCGGCAGAACGTATCAAGGCATTCAATGAAAGTAGGCAATACTATGCCACACCAGATGAACAGTTGGGAAATTGGTTGTTGTCGATGAAGACGCCGGAAAATTTGGAGCTGTTTGCTACGAATGGGCGGCTATCATTAGACACGGCTGAGAGCCCTACTGCACACAAACCGTCGCCCCGACGAATGCTGACACAATCAGCTGGACACATGCAAGAGGACGGGAAGAAGCTAATGGCAGCTGCTGGACGATTCGGTGGCAAGGCGGGTACCGCCGCTAAAGGCCTGTTTGCTAAGGGAAAAGAGAAGATGCGACACGCGAGCTCTGGCGAAAAGGTAGTCCGTTGATCTTCCCCCTTTCCTTGCCTCGCCTGTAATATCATCTCTTTGCGACGAAGGAAATGCGTCAATGCTATGTGGGAATATATGCTTTCAGGGATCCCAGAACCTGGCCCGGACATCTTCACAGCGTTTTCCTTTGGCCACCTTCAAATAGTAATGAATGGAAACCACGATTTCAATATGCCTGCCTTTCCTTAGCGAGCCCTTGATTGACGTTTGATTTTAGGGGACACTGGTCGAGCGACGAAGATCTACTGGACTTCATCCAGACGAACGAGAAGATCTTGCCTCCCCTTCCCAGCCACGAGATTCCACATCCCTTGATGGTCCACCGCAAATTCCATTGAACATCACGCCAGCCTCTCCCATTGATTGGTTCTCAAACCCCGAGCTCAAGAGGTCACGAACCAGTGATCTGGACCAGATGCTACAACCAGAAACAACAGCTTCTTCCGCGGCTCATGAAAGTCAGGCTATCAACTGGGCAAGATTGGAGCACGTCAGAGTATTATCTGCCAGTGGCAGCGTATCTTCTGCTACTCCTGTCGTTCCTGTACTTGCTCCTAGTCCGGCGGTCTCAGCCCTGGATAGCGAGCAAGGGCATAACGAAGATGATGGCTTGCCTAGCCGTTCTATCAGCCAGTTAACCAGACCTACGGATGAGTCACCCGTGGAACGAAGCAATAGCCGGAGGGAAATCCCTGCTGCTCAACATCAGGTCAGTCCTATTGACTCTCGTGGTTTATCGCCAAATACTCTCGCTGCTCCAAAATCTCTTACGGAGCATCACGACGGGTCAGCATCCGATGCCCACTCCAGCGACCGGAGCCTGCAAGTTCCACAGCACCGACGACGGTCTGTCATCTCCGACGTATCCAGTGCAGATCCCAGTCCTACCATTAGTGCCGAACGTCAACATGGCAGAAGGAGCGTGTCTCTATCACCTGCAGACGACCTACCAGCTCATCCAAAGCCTGCTGCGCACGAAGAGCGGATACCCCAGCCTGAACAGCGCGCTCCCACAGCTGTGGCTGTGGCGGCGAACATTCGACCATCCTTCGACACCAAGGAAGGCCAAACAGAGCCTCCGATGGCAACAGGTCTTCCTCCATCAACACAAGAGCGTTCCGACGTACAGGATTTGAAGCCAGCTGTTGCGACTATAGGGCCACACTCTACTGCTGAACCACCGACCCAGAAGTTCGCGTCGCAGCATGAGCAAGACCGCGAGAACTACCCGCTTGGCCACCATCGGCCCTTCTCATTTGCCGGCATTGAAGGTATTGGCGCCATCCATCAGTCAGAGCAGATACACGAGCAAGATCTCAGTAGGGTTCCATCTCAGCCGATGAGCCCGATAAGTCTAGGTCGAAGCAGTGCGGGAGGCTTTAGCAAGGAGATGTCGCAAGTCAGTGTTGAAGAGCCCTCGGATCAGGCAAACGACCCAGGGCAAAGACATTCGCGACCATATTCCAGGCCTTTCATCGCTGATCCAAATGTCGGCAGTGACCCAGCATTACGTGCGATGGTACCAGGGCAGCCCCAGATGGATCGTGCCCAAACGTATCCTATTGAGAACCCCTTGCCTAGTGCAAGGCGGCCCCAAGAAGAGCTTGATCGCTTGCGCCAGCGAAAAGAGCAGCATCAAATGGCCGCCATGCATCAACACCAGCCGCCCATGGAAGAACAATATCGCATACCAGGTCCGTACGGGCAAAGATATTCATTAGCTAACCAAGTCTCTACCCCCACAAGCGGCCGGGGCAACACTCAAGTACCCGGTAGCGGACAGCCACCAACCAGTGCGCGCAGATCTCAGCAATATCCTAGCCAGATTCCACCGCAGCCTCATCCTGGTACCAGCTCAAACATGTCAATGGAAGGCCCGAATCGCCAGGGATACCGGGATGAGTCTTCGAACAAGTCTGGGTCTGTTGCTCATGTGGAATATGATCTGAAGTCCGGAGAACCTGTGAATTATCCCTACGTTCGGTCAGTTCAGCAACATCGTCAATCAATTGGTCCACTACCTACTCCTGCTGCACAATCGGTGTCTTCACAGCCAGCATCACAGGGTCCGCAGACAGAGAGAAAGAAGAGTATGCTTGGGAAGCTCTTCGGCGTTGGCTCCCACTCGCGTTCGAAGCTCCAGAAACAAGGGAGAGTCGGCGCTGCACTTGACAGCGCAGAAATCGTACAGAAGGAGAAGCGTGGTAGCTTCCTGCACCGTAATGACAGTATGTCATCAGAGAGAAGTGGCAGTTACGGTCGTCAGGACCAGCTTGGACAACTTGGCTCGCCCAGCATTCAGTCTCACTCTGCAAGACGGCTATCTAAGGATGTCTTACGAGCCCCTACCCCAGAGACAAGTGAGAGAGGAACAGAGGGAAAGAAGAAGAGGTTCTCAGGATTTGGAGGCGGCCTCTTCAAGAGCAGCAGCAACACACGGGCTGCAACAGTACCTACTCCTTCACAGACACAGGGACAGCACGTTCCTACTCAACGTGTTATATCACCCGAGCCATATTCGGCACAGAACCACCGGGTCACATCTCCAGAGCCGTATTCCGCGCACACCCCCTATGGCCGGTATCCCATGGGGCCTGGAGGTTACTTTCCCCAAGACCCTGGGCATCTACAATACTCTCAGTCTGCATATCCAGCGAGCCAAACGCAGTCCCAACCATCTCAGTATCCAAATGTGACCACTCCGTACCAACACCATTCAGACCGCAGCAGTTATCCATACCCGGGACAACCTCTCCAGTCACTGCCACCAGGTCAACAGCAAGCAGCGGGACCGTATCCATCCAACACGTATCCATACATGAACCCGAATCAAAGTCGACCATCCGATCTTCGCATTGACACAAGTGGCGGCAACCGTAGTCAGTATTACGCGCCCGCTACTGCCCCGGCACAGGGCTACTCGAGACCGGTGTCCTTCGCGCCGACGCCGCCCCCGAATACAAACCCAGCCAGTACGATAACAACCACAGGCGGGCCTACATCCGCTGGTTTGGGACAGCCTACGCCTTCAATCCGACAGGACCCTCGTACGCATGTCATTGACCTCCACAAACGATCACGCTCACCACGACTTGGACGCCCCGGCTCTGATGACCTGGACTCCGGCCAACCACGAGGCACTCCAAATATCGGCGTCAACGACATGTTAGGTACATTCAGCTCCAAGAAGATCAGTCCTGTTGGTGGCATCGCGCGTCCAGACGATGACCAAGAAAGGCCCTTTGCAATCACGGTTCCTGGGCTCGACGATGATGGAAACGATCGACGCAAGAAGCAGCTTCTTCGCGAACGGATCGAAGGTGCAACAACGAGGAGCGACACGCCCGTCAGCGTCGACTCCAGCAGCCACCCTGAGCAGATCAACACCAACACGAGCCAGGGCCTAGAACGCAACGTGTCAATTCTGGAGGGATCCCGAGATCCAACATCGCCCCGGGAAGCACGCCGTTCTAGTGCAAGAGACAAGACCACCCCCGGAATAATTGCAGAATTGCCGGGCTCCAAGGCCGAGGGGTATGAATCGGAAGAAGAGATTCCAATGAGTGCTACAGCGTACCCTGGGCAGGAATGGATGCCAGTTTTTGTCAATGATGACTGAACTCGATACAAACGGGGCTTTTGTTGTCTCTGGATAACATGGCGCATCCTCTTTGCAAACGAAAAGAACTATGATTTTCTCTATTTCAAGTTATCAAGCTGGGTGGGATCATCCTGTTTACGCACGACTTTCTCTTTTGGCCGCTGAGAAGCAGTAATGGGTCTTTTAGAATTTGGTCTTTCTGTTTTCACTGTTGTATATAATTCCCCTTATATTTTGCCATACGGGTGTTGAGCTTTTTAGCAAGCGGATCTTTTTTTTCCCTTTTGAAGAGCGGATGGAGATTTGATTGAGATTTTTGATCAATGTAACACTTTTGATCAGAGAGTTCACTACGTACGGCCTTGTACCTGACTGTCTTTTCGAGGCGCGCAGATAACGTTTCTTTGCAGGATGAAGTTGGTACCTATGCGAGGAGAGAGGGAGGGACGGAGGGACAGAGGGATGGCAACCTGGCCTGGCTGGTAGCGATAGAAACCTATTCCCAGGAGCATGAACAAAGGGATCAATGATTGGGCTCTGCGTGAGTAGATAAAGTATCTATCTACCCCTGTTGCCCCTATCTATCACCTATATGATATGTGTTGCCAACGAGGCTGTGCACAACAAGTACGGGTAGAGGACTGATCGATCAATGAATCCTCAACACATGGCTCCTTCGCTTTCCTGCTTCCTTCCACTAGACCGGTGTAAAGCCGCCCAATGGCATATATCCATGTCGGGGTTTCCAGTTTATCTTGGTTTTCTTCTGGCATGTTTTGTCCTCACCCACATAATTTGGTCGGGCGAGTGGTTGACTGACCGAACACGGAACAAGGGTTGCAGTAAATATTATCTCGAACGAGTAAATGACCAAGTAAGTGGATCCGCACATGCCCCCAGTAATCTCCTTCGTTGGATATTTTCCAAGCTTCGAGAACGCAAGGAGAGGTTAGGTCTATTAGGTTGCATCCATCGCATACCCCAATCCTGTCCCGGTCCATGAATTTCGTTTCCAAAAAAAACCATACATATCATTCAAGCAGACGGACACACTCGTTCACTCTAGTCGCCAACCATCTTCCATGGGGAATGTGAAGATGAAAATGGAAAAGCGATTGCTCTGGTAGGCGAGCCCGACTCTTTCGTAGACTGTGCGTGCGATGGTACCCAGTTAAAGGAAGTTGGTTGGAAGCTTGATTCTGGAGAAGACGCCGACGAAGCGGGTGTGGAATGGGCTTTTGCTTTTCCGGTCGAATGTGGCCAGGCAGGCGAAGTGGTGATGGCGACGACTCCCGGCATCTGTTGCTCTAACGCAGTCACTCGAGGGTTTTCTCTTGCGATGTCTCCTGCCCCTGTCGCAGGGTCGATATATGTCGTGATGATGGTGCTGCCGCCTCGGTCATCTCTCAAGACCTCTCCACTGATGCGTGCACATATCGCGACCCCAAAGACACAGGCTGCGATGGCGACGAGACGAAGGACGAGGTTCAGCATCGTGCATGTCATACAGAATCTGTGTGCATCGCCCAGAACCTAGAGGTGTCATTCAAGGGGATAGATAAATCGTATGCCAGGGCTGGTGGCGGTCCTATATATGAGAACATGCGGACAAATGGTATATCCATCCATCCCGGCTCAACCTTTTCCCCGGTAGGGACGTGACGTATCATCCGGGCAGCCTCGTCGGGCCAATCCCAGTGCTTGCACGGTAATATAGTTTGCCATGTGAAGGGGTTGTGTCTCCCACTAGATAAACGTCGTGTCGAATGCTGCGATACTATCATCTGACTGGGTGAGTACGAGCCTAGCATTTTGGACATGGGGTTGACCAGGACTGATGTCCGAGTCAGAAGATAGACCTCGAGCCTCGCTGGGGTCCGTGGATTTGGGGGCACGGTGAAGAAGCGTCCAAGCGTCCAGTCAGAGGAAGAAGGTCTAGATGGTCTGGACCATCTCCAGGTTCGAGGTTCGAGGTTCGAGGTTCGAGGCTCGAGGCTCGAGGCTTGCTCATGAGGAAAAGAGGGTGCGTGGAGGCAGATTGTCCGCTCAATCATCTCACCGAACCTAGGGAGTGTTGCTTTTGACACCGAGGCCATGTCTCGACTAAAGATCAAGATTAGCCTTAACTCCCTGCTGCCGCTATTTCAGATGCCACATGCGCCCGCAACCTAGACCGTGCTCATGCAGACGCTCGAGCACTCGACCAATCAACACAGACAGGAAGGACAAAGAAAATAGACAGAGAGAAGGTTTTGCATCAGTAATACATGTCAGCCGGTCTGGAGTGACAAAAGGTAGACCAGTGTGACAAAGCATCGGTAGTGGGAAGGCTGGTATGGACTTTTGAACATGTTTCTATTCAAGCCCTGAGTAGAGCCAGTATGTCAAGTCACGGCGACGCCAAGCAAAGAGACATGCGATTGGAGAAATCTTGCTCGATTCTGTTGCAAGGAGACCAGCCTCTACAGGATGTGAGACTGTACCTCTCGGATTGACCCTGACCAGGCAGTAAGCAATCTCACAATCCAAAGAAAAATCCAGTGTAGCTCACCTCTGCCCATGACAGTGATAGCCTGAGTGCAGAACTCATCCCTGAACGCATATTCCTTTGCGTAGCAGACACCACATACTTGTCCATCTCAACAGCAACCCGAGTAGGCTGACGCATGGACTCAATACTCCGGAACCATCCCAGCTGAAGTCTGAACCTGAGGTTCAGATTCCGGTTTCCCCAAGTCTCTCCCCGCTAGTGCCAATGCATAGTTGGGAACATAGACTTCGCATGCAATCTCGTGAACAGTCTGTCGCCCAAGATGATAATGTGCAAAGAACCAAGGTGGGTTGTCATAGTGGATGTAGATGCCATCTGCGGTAGATAGCTCCGTCTCTTAGCGACAATGCTGTTGTCACTAGCGGAGGTGTTCAGCCAGCAGCTAAAGCAGCATCCTTGGCTCGCTTTGATTTCTTCCCTGCCTTCTTAGACGCCTTGGTTCCCGCTGCCGGTTGCGCTTGATCCTGTTGCTCGAGACCCTCAACATCTGTTTCTCTCTTTCTTTTTACTCTCTGCGATTTGCTCTTAGATCTAGTTTTCCGCTTTTTCCCCTTCTTCGCCTGCACCTCTGACTGTTGCCCTAGGGGTGGATTGCCGTCGTCGCCGTCAGTGTCACCGTCATTATCAGAGTCACCGTCGGCGAGATCATCCGTAGAAGGGGCATCATTCAACGTGGCTGCGATGAATTGGTCAGCTTGTGCCGTACGGTCCTCATCATCCTTTGTCTCCGCCTTTGCCCTCGTAGCAGACTCGAGTTCTTTCAGCTTCTTATTCGCAAGGACTCTCTCGCGGGCCTCACGCTCGGCGCGTTGTAGATCGAATTTCTCATTTCCGGCCTGCATTGGTTAGGCTTATCGTCGAGAACTCCAAATGGATACGGTGCTATACCAGAGCATGCTTAATGAACCTTCCAGCGGCATCTTTGTCAAGGGATAGAGTTGGCCCAGAATTCTGCGGTGCAGCCTCACTCTGCTTGATCTTTTCAAAATATTGTTTGACTCTTGTCAACTCCTTGAAGACAGCATGTTCCTTTGCTTGGACACCGTGGAGTCTGAGATAGGAGAAAATTAAGGACTCGATCGAGTAGACGAGAAGAACATGAAGTTTCGCGCGATCGAGCAAAGGGAGCTTTTTGGTGGTGGCAGAGAGGGCGCCGCTAAGGATTGGTTCAAGATTGTCTTCGAGATCCTCCAGGTTCTCCTGCAACTCGTCTACGAGTCTTATTACAGCCTTAGTATCCATCTTATCGCGATGGGAAAGGAGAATTTGCGCTCATGAGGTGAATGTGTAGAAATGTTGTGGCCATCCGCCTCGCAGTCGCAACGCGTGAATTTGGGGCAGAAATTTCCCCCGCATCAAACACGCACGAGTGACTGCGATTTCTCCAACTGCGATGCCTTCAATGCCAGCCACCATCAACTCAATTCCTCCGCCATCGTAACTCGTCACTACTCCTTATCTCTCTGCTGAATAGACAAATCGTTCTCCAGTGGGTTATCAGGATGGTTACGGCAGCTTGACCTGTCAAGGACAGAACTCCGGCAGATAAATTCGCCTTTCGTGCAGGCCTACTCGATCTCATTCCTTTAAGTGAACACCATATCAATTCTCAAGCTGTCGCAACGACTGTTTCTTCGCCCCCTCTCTCGGGCAGTGCGCAGATGGCCGAAGGTCGTGCGCTCAGACTTGTGGCCACAGAACGTCTTCTGTCTTAGACAACCGCCTCGCGAATTCGGAACCATGACAGAAACTCGTTCTTGGTGGAGAGATCCGCCATCGCCCGAGCCCTCGGGAGACACTCCCATATTTGAGTCCAAACCACTGGAGGAATCTGCATTGCCAAATCCGGACCATGAGCAGCTTCTTACCAGACGTGTACATATTCTCGGTCTTGGGAGTATCGGAACCCTGGTCGCCCATTCATTGAGATGCCTGCCCAATCCTCCTCCGATCACCCTCATGATCCACCGACAAGAGCAATACGAAGTTTTCAAAAGAGGTGGTCGTACTATCAGCCTGATAAACAAGCAAAACGAGACAAACGATGAACAAACTGGGTACGATATTGACCTCTTCAACGGCTATGGGGAGGACGGCAAGGCGCGATGGGACTTCATTCCTGACAAGCGTTGGGATCAGCCACAGACCAATCCTGTCGAGGAAGGCGAGATGATGCAATCCGGCGAGCTTTACATCTACACTTTGATAGTTGCTGTCAAGGGGCCGGCCACTGTTGCTGCCCTCCGCTCTGTCAAACACCGTGTCAACGCGGAGACAACCATCTGTTTCATGCAAAATGGGCTTGGGCAGATAGATGAGCTTAATCGGGAGGTCTTTACAGATCCGCAGGAACGTCCCACCTATATGCTGGGAATTGTTTCTCACGGATCATACATGTCGCAGCCCTGCACAGTCGTCCATGCCGGCTACGGTACCATAGCTCTGGGGATATGTCGAGATGCTGATCGTTTTCCGCTTCCTCCAAAGACGCCAGTACGGCATCTGTGGGAGTTGTCCGAAGACGAACGGAAGAAACATCACCCCACGGACAAGGAACTTTTTGCGACACTCTCTTCACGTTACCTTCTACGCACCTTGACTAGGTCGCCAGTCCTGGCATGCGCGGCATTTCCGTACCTGGACCTATTGCAATTGCAGCTGGAAAAGCTGTCATCCAATTGCATTTTGAACCCCCTCACCGCCCTCCTTGATGTCCCCAATGGGGCACTGCTCAATAACGAGGAGTTGCTACCTGTGCAAAGGCTTCTCCTTGCCGAGATATCTCTCGTCATTCGAGGCCTCCCGGAGCTAGAGGGGATCCCCAATGTGCAGCACCGATTCTCTGCCAAGCGACTTGAGCAGCTATTCCTGGGCGTGACAAGGCGGACAGCGCAGAATTCGAGCAGTATGCGGGAGGATGTCCGCCATGGCAAGAAGCCAGAGATCGACTACATTAATGGCTACATCATCAAGCGGGGCGAGCAACAAGGCATCAAGTGTGCTCTGAACTTTATGCTCATGCAGCTCATCAAAGGCAAGAGTTCCTTGAGGATCGGGGCAGGGCTGCCCTATAGCACCACACAGATCCAGAGCGAGGTCGACCCGCATCGACCCGACTCGGTTACCATTACGGACAATAGTACTCCAAAAAGAGACAGCATGGATTAACGGATTCTTGTGCACCTCGTGGTGGCTTGGAATAAGCACCTCTCGGGGCTGCCATGCATTGCCATGCATTGCCCAGACGGATTAACTACAAGTATAACTCGAGCAGATATTGAAGCTGACCTCGTGTCAGCGCTTGGCTGCCGAAAAGGGAGGATACTTCAGTAAAGCACAACGAAACTGACCACTCTCTCGTGTCACCCATTCATTTCTACTGTGTTTTGCTCTGGCAATCGTTGTCCATCTTCAGAGAGTCATGAGATATTCGTCGGCTGGGCTGGGGAAGCTTGATCGGGTTCTTGTGGGGGAACAAGGGGAGTGAGCCGAACGCCGATTACCCAATCCAGCACCTCCAGGCGAGGAAATGGGTTTAGTGGAAAGCAAGTTGGACCTCCAATCCCACGAAAACCGTGGCCGTTTGATCCAGACCATGCGCTGGCCAGCTTGGACTCTCTTTGACTACCCCGTATGGTCATCTGGCTAGTCCATGTGTGGCTGAGGGAAAGGTTAAGCAGCGTCCCAACTCCGACCGACGGCCACGATCGGGTCTTGGTCCCAAGGCTGGGGCGAGGTTGGTCTAGGCCAAAAATACCTCGACTAAAGCGGAAGTGGGCTGACGCCTCTGTTAGCCTCAAACATCAGTGGCTGAGATTAACGAACAAGAGGCGCTATCGATGAACTTAAAGCTCCCCAGCCTTGGTCCGGTCTTGGTCCTACTGCAGGGGAACATGTTGATCTTGGCGCTACCCACGATACGAAAACTGGGTGTCAGCTGGTCTGGCTAGGGCAAGCACTGCGCTGGTGTTGGAAGCTAAATTGCCAGATGGCGAGAGGTACCCACCCCAGGGACACCCCGTGAAGACCCCAGTCGAACTCAAAACGAGGCCAAACTTGGACTTTGTGGCGGCAGGTGGAACAGCTGTGACGGCGGTCACACCCAAGGTTGGGGACGCATCGCTTGCTAGAGACGGACCTGGACCTGGAGCGGGAGTTGGTTCTCGAGCTGCTCTACTTTGAGGCTGAGGGCAGAGGATACGAGCATGTCCAGGCCAGGTTTTTTTTTCTCCGCGCCAACCTTTCCTGGGTTGGTCTCGTCATTGAGGTTTCAATATCTATATAACAATGCCTTCTCCCCGACCTCGTCCCAGCCTCTCATCCAGCTCGCAACAAGACAATCGTTCGCTATCTCCCAGCCAGCACTTTGCCCAACACTCGTTGTGACCCCAACTCAAACCACATTCTTTCTTCTACACAGACCTACGTGATCAATCATCATGCGCTCGTTCACCATCGCTGCCGCCGCCGCCCTCGTTTCCTCAGCCTATGCTGCTCCATGGACAATGGGCGGCCTCTGGGGAGCCAAGTTCGACCCAACCAAGTGCTTGACTCAAGGCACGGTTGAGAGCATTGTCGACGGCTTTGGCAAGCTCATCTCCGCGTACACGGACGCCGACGCTCAAAGACTGTTGGCTGACGACCTCGTCGACTACTCGGACTCTATCAACTCCCTCATCGGGGCACCAGTCGGGACTGCCACCTTCCCCAGCAAGGCCGCCTTCATGGCGGGCCAGGGATCTCAGCCTCCCGTCCCATTCGAACTCCTTGCCATTGAGGCGTACAACTGCGACACCATCTCGCTGCGATGGATTGGTGGTCTGCAGCCGCAGCCAGTTAAGGGCATTACGGTGTTGAAGGCATCCAATAGCCAGGGCAAAAAGGATACATGGCAGATCAGCACCATCTTCACCGAGTTCAACAGCATCGCTTGGTTGCAGGACATTGGTGGCAACGTGACCTACCCCAGCCACTAAACGGCGGATGAGAGGCATCATCTTTTGGGGGGGGAGAGGGGGGGAAAATCCCCACTTGGAACATTTGGCATTTTGGACCAGAGGCATAGCGTGGGCGCTGAAAAGCGAACGATCACTTGGTACATGGACGGGGGTGTTGCCACTATACCTACTATTATTGAGATTGTCAGTATGTGGGTTAGGCACACGACATCAAAATAGGGGATGGGCAGTGGACAGTGTGGACACACGAGACCCCGAGGCATACCTATATTGGACATTTGTGAAACGTTACGCGATATCATTATTTGGACGTTTGACACTTGACCTGCAATAGAAGTGGTAATTTTAATGGCTTTTGACTGAAGTGCCTTCACTAGTAGTAGTCAGCGGGAGTCGGGGTGCAGGGTTATTTCGCTTATAACCTGCACAAGTGCCTGGTTGATTGCCGACTTCCGGGGAATGAGGAGAGGAGAATCGAGTATACGGACTAGTAGCCCAGTTGTTTGAGATGTGATGCTGCGATGCTGACGATGGGGTTTCCCGCTGCAATTATCTCCTATCCTCGCGCGGTCCGTCTACTCAGTTCAGTTGTACCTACGAGCAGTAATTGTACCCAAGAAAGTAAACGTTGATCCACCATCTTTGGTTCCCCTAAGGTGGGCTGCGGGTGTGGTTGTGGATTCTGGCGGCCCAAGATCGACGTCTGCGACAGGTACGAGTATTTGTGACTGGCCCAACCTGCTGGCTGGAGACTACAAATCGAGGGGCCGGCGGAGAGAGGGGGAGACAGGGAGGTCTGCTCCCCCAAGTCAAATAATAATCTTTCAATTACTACTCGGCAAGCTCACAGGTACAAGTATTAAGTCATCTCCCGAATGTCTGAAGGATCGCAAAGTAATTTTGTTAGGGGACGCTTCGGCCCCACGAGCGAGCGGTGGTGCGGGTTGAATGTTGCGAGTCGAACTTGCGACGGGGAATGAACTACTGGCTCGAGCGAATTCACTCATCTTGGGTGCTAAGGGAGGTACCGAGGACTTGTTAGTCCGCAAGTAGTACTCGATCCCTTCCTACTCGGTAACTGCATAGTACTCTACTCACTATAAGTTAGTAAGGACTGGGTAAGATGGGTGGCAGTTGGTAGGTCAGGACCAAGATGATCCTCTGTGATTAGCGATAAACGAAACAAACCACACCTCGTCTCAACCGCTCGACAGTTGTCTCAATCCCATGCCAAAAATACCAATCATCATCGCCACAGGCCTGCAAAGTACGGGTACGAGTACGAATAGTACTCGGAACTCGGTACATCCTTTGAGAGAATCTGCGAGTTGTACAAGGAGTACCATTTCTTCGTTGCGGGTGCATCAATCACCATCGGCGGATGTTTCCTTTTTACTCTGTACCTACATACTCCAGGGGAAAATGGGATATTCAGGGCTCAACGGCGCGCGGCAAAGCTTGATCTTTTGCTTGGCTCGATCAATGGACTTGGGGAAGGAACACTGACCCAACGAACGACTTGGCTACCCTAGGTAGTCAAGAAACCATCTCGCACCCAAGCCTTCGCGCGAAACGAGTACATAGTTTTGGGCCTGTTGAAAGTATATACTCCGCACTTGGCACTACAAGTACCTACAAGTACAAATAGTAGCTCCAGGTGGTAGTTATAGTACAAGGACTACGGGTAGAGTTGATTTCGCTTTCTTTTCTCATCTCCCTGCCTACCTGCCAGCCTACGAGTTGGTAAGAGGTATGGACTATCTTCTCCGTACCTTGGCACCGACTACCGAGTCCTGAATGACTCGCTGCAGGCCTCGACGGCGGAATGCCGTCCCTACCCTGTGAGTACGAGGTATGGGACAGAGATCACGGATCATCATGTACTCCATATTTCCACTCCACCTAGGGCCTGCATGGTCACCAAGTTTGGTGTGGATGGCCAGGTGGTCTGGTGAAATTAACGGAGCCCAAGCCCTCTTTCTCCAGTACCATACGAGGTACCTACTCACCTACTCGGCACTCAGTGCTCAGATACGACCACTGGTACGAGTAGGTGGATAGATTCGCCGTGAGAGTGGAGTGGAGGAGAGTGACACCAGCACCGGTACAAGCAGCAGCACCAGCACAACCAGGTATGGAGAGGAAAGGAGAGACAAGGAAAAGGACCTGGGGAGAGAAGAACTTCTGGGACCAGTTCGAGTATGACTGCGCTCAGACCAAACCACTTCAACTTCAATTTCACTCCCACTTATGCGAGGTCCTCTGTAGGTGATCCATCCCATCCAGGCAGGTCATCTCCCCCCTTTCAAGGCCAACTGCATTTCTCTTCCAGGACCATGACTAGGTATGCACCGGTTGCGCTATCTTCCATGGTACTCATTGGTCTCGCGCTCACAAGTCCCTGACCTCTGCGCAAACACATGTCTGTGCAAAGCTCATGATCACAGTGCTCCTTGAGAGCTGAGGACTAGATGGCCCCATCATTCGAGCTACTGGACACACACACACACAGAGGACACAGGCCAATACAGTCGCGCGGACATGATGTCAACAGACCACGCGCCCTTCCTCGCATCTGCAGACTTCCTTCCTCTCAATTCACCGATTCCGGAACTCATCGTGGCCTCAGCGCGCGAAAATGCCCAACAGAAAATCTGGTTGACATCTCTCCCCCTTGTTCTTTTCTGGAGACGTGACCGGATCAATCGAGTCCAGCTAGTTCGGGCGAGCAAGGTGCGCGCAGATCGTGGAGCACGGATGCTCCTACATGAGTCCGGAGTCCAGACAAAACAGTCAAGAGAAACCCACCCGTGCCATTCTATGCAACCGATACATCGCATGCAGGGGGTTTCATTCTCTACTGAATTCGAGATCTTTGGAGGACGAAACCATCACGTGTACTTGTGGTGATCTCGAACATGACTCCCCCTTTCCATCTCTGCAGTTTCCTTGAGAGGATGAGATACGAGTGGTTACGTCTGCTGGTAAGTGCAAGCTTGCGCTGGAACCGTTTATGGACGCTCACGTTCACGTTTATGCTCGTGCTCGGGCTCGGGTTCGGGCACGGCTACATAACAGCGTGACTGGAATTCTGCGGCAAGGGATGGGCATGCTACACATTATCGAAAAGGGCTGTGGAACTCTGCCGAAAGCATCCGTGCCCCGGGCTATCCGCGCAAGAGTGTCGATGCCTCTCCCGAACAGCAGATTACGTAGTGCAGGACGAGGAAAGCTGGCCAGGTGAGTGACCACGGGACCAGCCTACCGATACACCTCTGAACCCTCTCATGCCTGACATGGGTCGAATTATAGATGCAGACAAGGCTATCTATCAAGAAACAGAAGGGTAAGACGATAACCTACAGAATCGGCACAGCGCTATTCTTCTCGATCGGACTAGGTAGAGGTCCATCTCTTTACTCCTGCTCCCTTCCTCTGGGTGGATATTCTGGACGATGCTGATGCTACCATGTCCTACATACATCATACATCATACATCACCAACCTAAGGAAGAAACCCTCAGTTGGTCCATGCCTGATCGTCCAGCCGTAATCATCCAATCATGTAAAATGCCCAGGTGAATTTCATCTACTCAAATCAGAGAAAGTAGACGACCGCCCCTTTTTGGCTCCGAGAAGTCGCGACACCAGCTTTCCCACCACACCGAGTTTTGGTTTCTTCTTCTTTTGCACTTCCTCCGACCGCTCTGACGTCGTTGTGTTGGCCCGTTTCCTCTTCCCTGTTGACGGCGGTGTTGGAGGTGCGAGTACACTGGTGTCGTGTGGCAGTGCTGACAATGTATCGTTATCTTCACATCTGGTGCCGTCAATCCCTTTGGTAAGAGGTTGATCTAGCGTCACCGTTCGGGATGTTATTCTGGGTTGAGCTGGGGGGGACATATTCGTGCTGGGGCGTTTGCGTAGCTTTGATGATCGCGGTGCGAGACTGCTCTTGTCTTTGCTCATGTTGACACTTTGACGATTGTGACAGTACTGCCGATTTGCTTCACGTGTTTCATCGTGCTGCAAGTTGGAAAGACCATTTGTTGTCATTTGACGCCGAGTCCTAATGTTTCTCCTGCGGACTTGTACATTGGCTTCCGCGATGAAGCGTTCCGCGGCACGAAGATCCGTGAAGCTTTTCTTAATACGCATGAGCGGTGAACGGTAGCTCCGGTGGTCGTCTTCGTCGTCCCAATCGATATAAGACACTTCCTTCTGTCTTTCAAACACGTGAGGCAAATGGCTGGTCGTAGCCCCCAATTCAGAATGCAGGATATGTCGCGATGGCCCGAGATTCGAACCGGATGACAGATTCGTGGGCTGAAGTGCCCAACAGAGCGGATCCTCTTGATACAGAAGAGGTCTGGATAGTGGCGATCTAATGCCATGGGCGCGAGAGTCGATGCTGGTTTCGTATTTCCCTTGGGAAGATGCCATGACATTGTCAGAATCCTGCGGCAGAAGACTCTCAAAGTAGTTTTGTGAAGAGTCGACAGCTGTGCAGGGAGACCTATCAGAGATGGCAAACGACGAGCGAGATTGACATGAAGTTGTCAAGGACGGGACTGGAGTGATCGGGCTTGTTGGGGGAGTCGAGAGAGTCTCCTGTTCTAGTGAGACATCTCCAATCTGTGCGGTCAATCGCTTCAACGGTTCGCTCTCCGCGGTCGAGGTCGAATCTGTGTTGGTCTCATGACATTTTGATGACCCGGTTGATATTAACCGACATTCAACCTTGCCGGTATCTGACAAAGATCGAGTGAATCTTGGTGCTGGTGGAAGCAGACTTGTGGGACGGAGAAGAGCTTGGTGAGAGGTTCCGTGACCATTCGGATTGTTCGAGGGCACCGAATGGCATTGAGGACTGTTCTTGGTGTAAATATTGTCATCGTTTGCATCTGAGTGTACCACGGACGGTTGGACAAGATTTGAGGACCACTGCGCCAACATCTCCTCAGGGTAGAGGGATGCAGACGGCACACGGCGTAGGAGTAACGGATGAAAACCACAAGGATCTGCTAAGTCATTTGGCTGAGAGCAAGAAGGGAGGCCATCAGAGTCACCCTTTCCATAGGAGTAATGTGGATTAGTATGGGGTGCGCATGTTGCCAGTGGTGGAGGCATGTTTCGGATGTCGTGTTGTATATAGAGGGAGGCGTAGAGCATTCCTTGAAAGGATCCACGATGTCACATTGAGAATATATAAAGAGTTCGAGCTTTTTGGGAATCACTCTTCTGACACCACGGACAGAAGTAGCTGAGGTTCAGCTACAGACGTCGGGTTGCACCGAAGGAGGAATATATGGAAAATAGGCCAGTACATCCGCGGAACAAAGGATTTCGTAAAGGATTCTGGCTGGACAGGTTCTGCACTGACCAGAAGGAGCTCAAACTGCAGTTTGAAGGAGAAGCAGCCTGGATCTCGCAGGCTGTCACATTGCCATGCACGGCCTGGAGAACGTGATCTCTCGAGATCTAGGCACGGTCAGTCTGAACAACAAGGGTGGGACCTCGATGTGGTGCGTGGGTACGAAAAGAGCCGTTTTCCATTTGGCGAGATACCACGCAGACGCGTCTTTAAACTCTTAACAGCAGCCCGGACCGTGGCTCTGGATTTCGAACTGGAACCGGAGGGATGGGCTTCGAGCAGCGAAGGCGAAGTGACTTTCATGTATAATTCGTCCGAGGCCCTGGCCAATGCTCTGCTCATGTGTGCTGGAAAGGTATTTGCAGTATGGTCACGCACGGCGGCCGTAGGGCCAACAAGGGGGACATCTCGATTTTGCATTATGGTGTTGTACGATCTAGGTTTGTGCCGTCTGGTTCTCGTTGGAGGCAAGCCACCTGTTCAATGATATGCTCAAAGATGGAAAATGTCAACGTTTGTGACATCAACAATACAGACTGAGGACCGGGCAGCAGACGAGGACCAGTTGAGGTCAAGGGGGACAGCTTCATCAATCTAGGCACGAATTCAGTTCCGCAGTCGGGACAATTCGAGACTCCACTGCAACATTCCCTGGCCGGACAGCAACACCAAAATATGTGAATTTGGGCTTTCCAGGGGAAAGCTGGATAGCAAGGCGGTGTTTGCTCTGGACAGGATTCCGACCACTTGCTCCAATCTTGACCAATTCGCTGTTTATCAATAGCAAACATGAAGGAGAAGATCGGTTGGTGACGAGGCCCTTGCCAATACGACCGATCTGGTGAAGGACATGTTTCCTACTTGCTTTCCTTGAGAGGGACTAGCACCACACCCTCATGCATCCCATATCAATCTTAACAGGGTAAGAGTGGGTTGCAAAAATAGTTTATACTGACGAGTTTGACATCTGGCATTGGCATTGGCATTTGCAGACAGTCCAGGTTGACGAGAAGTAGCCCTGCAGCCACCAGGGAGGTAACTGGACGACGCCGGTACAAAGATAAGTCAGCTCTCACCGCAGACGATTTGGTAGTTCAAGCTTCGCAGATCAAAAGCATGGATGATCAACAGGGAAACAGGAGACGTAAGGCTCTCAGCCTCAGTGGTGGCGACAGATATCCTGGAAGCAAACGCCATCAATCATCTTGGTACTGTGGCTTTAGCTCCTGCTAGGGCACAGCGAAAGAGGGACGCAGGAATGCTTGCAGGTGTCTCGTGTGCAGGTGTGGCGATTCGTCCAGAGACATGGGATGCTGAGCCAATCCGCTTCTGAAAAGGGCACAAGGAGGTGACAGGTCAAGCAGAACCTTTTCTGTCCCCTGGCACGGCCTGGTTCCTGGATGACTTCCTGAGAAGGGTGGTGGGGCAGAGAAACGAGGTCTTCGGATCCATCCAGCATTGTTTGTTCTCCAAGCTCTTGACTTCAGTGTCTTTTCTCCTACGGGACTTGCTTCTTGAGACTCGAGGAGGGCTGTCGGGAGATGAGCGGCCAGCAACGAAGGCGTTCGGGCGGTGACGATGCAAGTGAAACTGTGGCTCGTTGGACCAGGGGCTGAGAGATGCAGATGGCGGTGGCCGAAGATCGCAGGTGCTGGGATGACGATGCTGCCAGCTCATCGCTCCACATCTGGGCCTCGACGCTTTTGCGAGCTTGCGCCCAGCCAATCCAATATCGCACCACGGCCTCACTCTACTGACTTTCCCACAACCCGTTGGGTGCCCAAACAAGAAAAAATACGGGACCATGGCAAGCACGTTGTTGAGGATAGTTCCAGGCTGCTCTTCAAGTGTCCAATCCAGACATCTGGGCTCGGATTGCCGGTAGCGATCCGCAGTCCGCCGTTTGTTCTCCCGCATCTGCAGTTGAACTCTTGCGACCCGCCAGATGCTTGCGATCAGCGACACATTCTCAATTACCAGTCTGAATGCTGAAATGCTTGCTATCAAGCTCTAAGACATCGCTCATGCGGATTTGGAAGCTGAAAGTCACAGATCGCGCTCATAGCTGCGCCCGTCGAGTTCGGCGCATCCGCCACCTAGAGATCTGCCAGTCTTCAACACCACACAGTCGAACGAAATTCGCTGCTTGAAGAACCCGCAAAGACATTCCTTTGATGTCTCTACCGAGTAGTAACTTGCCTCAATTCACTCACCGATTTCGAGACGCGACTTGGCCGCACTGGTGGACACGCGACTCTACACTGGACGCTGAAGGCCCAACCTCCATGATTTTAGAAATTGACCAGCCACCAGCACAACCACGCGCACTTCTTCCACCTCACCACGTCAATGCCTCCGTTACAGTTACTGCTCACACCCTCTCACGTCTTGTCTGGCTCCAACCCTGTTTAGCCTTTACCCTACCACGTTCAGAGTCTATAACACAAACTCCATCGTCCTTGCGCGTCAGGCGCAGTCCCCAAATTGTCCCAGGATCCCTCTCTCACCCAGCGACCAGCTGTCGAAGTGTCGCTCCCCAGACACTCCGCCTTTGACGACCTTTACGAGTTCTACGACCCGGAACGAACCCCCGTGCCCCAACGCCATCAACAAATACCTACCCCCATCTCGCAGAGACGTCCTCATTCCACGCAATCTAGCGGTGCCCGATCGCTGCGGAGAACCCCAAGGTTACAAGAGCGACGGGCAACTGCACAGTTCCCCCTGCGTGCGAGAAGGTCCCAAGCCCTCTCTGCGACACCGCCAGTCTACTTTGACGAGTCCGGCTCTACCACCCCTAGCTTTTTCCAGCAACTGGTCTCGGACGACTCCTATCGGCCTCGGAGAACGCTACAAATCTCTCGACATACCCACGACGCTATCCTCTTTGCCCTGGAAGCTATCAGGAGAGGTGATGGTGTTCACGCGCAGCCATTAACTGCTGATACACTCGAAGAAGAGGCTCGAATGTCAGATTTGATAAGGGGCACTGCGCCCGGCACCGCTGCTGTATCAAGTCGAACTCAGAATGGCGGAGCAACCCGTGCGTCCGCAGCAGCTGGCACTGGTCCAACACCCACCGACCCCCCGCGGTATCGTACTCCGACGGATGTCATGCGAGAGCGCCGGGCACGGGAGGCTCGTAGAGCCGAGGAGGCGGCGGCCAGGCTACGTCAAGAGGAGGATGTCAGAAGACTACAAGAAGAACAAGTTGTTGGCGTTGGGGAGGATACCACACGACGAACAACTACGAGGCCCGGCGCTCAGCCTCCTCAAATCTACAACATAGGTGGAGCTGTCCCTCAACCTGCTGGTCCGACGACACGGCGGCAGGAGAACATACAGCCCACCCAACCGAGCGCCTCTAGGACAACTGGTAGAGCCCCTGAAACTACGGCGAGAGAACCGAGGGTTTCTGCGTCCACGCAGCGAAATCGCACTGAAGCCTATGAACAACTCAGCATTCCTGCCACTGCAACAGCCAAACCGCCGGAACAGATACCACGGCCCACCCAACCACCGCAGCCACAATCTCGAACGCAGGCTGTGCCCCCATTTGGCTCTCAACCTGTTCAACAGCCTGTTGCTCAGCCTTCTACAGCGGCCCGAAGCCGCTTCCCCAATGCATTCGAACGCTGGGAAGATCTTTCTGCTCGATGGGAAGGCATCGTGTCATCTTTCATCCATCGCATGGAAAACAATGCCGATGAATTGGCCGGGAAGCCCCTTGACCGGCAAATGGCTCGACAGATCGACGACTTGTCTCGGGCAGGCGCAAACCTGTTTCACGCGGTGGTCGAACTACAACGCCTTCGAGCGTCGTCCGAGCGCAAGTTCCAGCGCTGGTTCTTCGAAACTCGGCACGAGCACGAACAAGCTCAAGAAAGACAAGCAGAGCTCGAGCGTCAACTGCGGGCTGAGAAAGAAGCTCGAACGCTCAGTTCCACCTCAATCGAACAGGTACGTGCAGAAAAGACGAGAGCAGAAGAGCTAGTAAAGGAGATGCGCCGCGAACTACAAATCAGCAAGGAAGAAGCTCGCCGCGCCTGGGAAGAACTGGGTCGAAGGGAGCAGGAGGAACGTGAAAGAACTAGTGCTTTACGGAGCGGAGAGCCCACCCTTATTGGCGGTGTCCAAGTCGTGCCGATGCAAGGTCTGCCGAGTAGGCAGACGAGCACAGCGCAACGTCCACAAACTAGAGATGGGCCAACAGGTGGTGCAGGGCCAACAACCATGTCTGGCCAGCAACCTCAACAACGTCCTGCCTCTCGTCAAACAACAACAACTTCTCTCGACTCGCCTGGTGAAGAAGGTCGACAGTTCACATATCGTCCGGACACTGGCAACTCCTCTACAATGACCGACCCGTTCACAGAAGCATCTCGGCAGCGCGAACAACAGGGACAACAGCGTAATGAGCCAGATACACAATTCTATACCAGCCCTCAGCCCACACAGCCTCCAACAAGTGGTGCTGCAATTGCTGCTGCGCGAGCTGCTGCCATCGGAGGACAGTCACCTGCGCGCATGCCTGGTGAATCGAGGTACTATCCCGTTGCCACCAGTGATGCTCAAATGTCTGGCGCTTTGCCCGCGCCAGTCCGCCAGGGTACTGGAGGGACAGAGCAGTCTTACATCCCCTCCAACGCATCATTGGCGCCATCCGAGGAAGAATACCACATCAATCCCGATGGCAGCTACACTCGAGACTCGCAAGGCCGTCGCATCCCTTATCGTCAGCCAATCGGAGCAGGCACCTCAGGTTTGACAGGCGAGATTAGTGAAGAAGAAGGTGAAATACCGGAAGAGATATCAGAGGACGACGACGACGATCATGCCGCGGACATCGAACGTGAGAGAATGTACGCCGCGCAGTATCGCCAACCACAGCCATCACAACAACCGCCTACCACAACCTCAGGACTCCCTCGTACTACAACAACTGCCCTGCCCCCCATCCCCCAAGGTCGGACATTGGATCCAACATCATCACCTTATGAAGGACAAGCCTACGAAACAGATGTTCCACCCGCGGTAACCCAGGCCATGACAGGCTGGGAGAGCTTACAGACTCGCAGCCACCACCATCCGACCAGGCTGAGCGACATCATCGAGGAACAGACCGCGAGAACAAGTCCAAGTCGGACAAGCTACGTTAGTGGCTCTGGTGTCTTCCCTGGTGATCTCGGACCCGGCACTGGAACCGCGGGAACAGGGGCTGGAAATGGCACGGGAGGTGCCTCCACTAGACGGTGAAGAGAAATGAAAACTTGTGCCGTCGAACACGAAAAGGTGACAGATAAATCCGGGCTGTCCAGACTTTTCTGGACGTCGTTGGGTATCCCTTGAATCTGTTGCTAATTTTACACAACATCCACGACCTTATATCGGATCCACAAAAACGAAAAAAAAAGTTCTCCAGACACTTTAATCAATGGGTGGCTTCTCAGTCTTACGCTCAATGTACAACACACAGTACAATATGGATTTAATGAATGCACATACCGAAGGTCGAAGCCATCTCAATGGGCTAATAGATTCGATGCGCTTCGTGGCACAAGGCCCGATTCATTTCAGCTTCTTTAAACCCTGCCGGGGGAATATCTGGAGAACGAGCTTCGAAGAAGCCGGAGGGGCTACTCAAATAGCCCACAAGTCTCTTGAGGGATGAGACAACCATTGGGTGTGCGATGAAGAGCGAGGGAATCTTCCAATGTCCTCAGCTTAAAATTGACAACATGGAGAAAACCACAGCTTCCAAAAGGAAAAGGGAGAGAAGCTGAAAACAAGGAGCAGAAGGTGAAATGATGCGAGAGACCAAAACTTCTTTTACTGCCAGGTCAAGTTCTTTTCAGTCTTAGGTTCATAAAGCATGTTGAAGCAGTTTTCATAGCAAGCGAAGGCGCGATGGGCGAGTTGTAGTATGGTCCCGATAAGGCTCTGGCAAAGATTCGCCAGTCATTATTGTGAAGCTCCTGGACCGAATACGCGGCCAAGCTTTTGAGAATGCAGAGCCACCGTTTCCAATGCTTTCAATCCAATTTCGTTCCGTTGGTAAACATTCTCACACTTGTGCATGTACCATGCTCGATCGATTTGATCACTCTTAGGTTGGTTGTTGACTTCAGGTACTCCTTTCACCAGTCTCGCCGATGCACAGCGCTCCAAAGTGTGCAAGCCTCTCGGTCATTTCGCTTCTTGATGGCTAATAGCTGAACCCACACAGAAAGTTGTCATCATCAATCGGTTACTCGTAAGTGCCTCCCATTTTACATCCAAGTAAACTGCCGCTTCGTGAGTGGCACAATAATTCGATTCGTGACACCCTGTCGGATCCTTGCTGTACCTCAGACAATTGACCCTTTCAAGACGACGTCGTGCCCGAAGGGGGAAGCCAAGCGTTCGGATTGGATTCGATATATGGTTGGGTGACACACCAACAAGTCAGCTGGAAGGGGTGAAAAAGAGCTGGAGTCGGACTGCCTCCTTGATCGAAACAAGTCATGGCGGCACAAGCCTCCGCAGTCATCTTCGCATTGTATAGGTCTGGCTCAACCAAAGCCCGAGCGTCCAGTGTTTTGCCTACATCATTAAACATGCAGCCGCAATATCCATCGGTGCCCCAGATCTTATTCATGTGGTAGAAGGGGCAAGCTCGGTCGCATCGAACGCTCCAGATCTGTCGTCTTTGGGGTTGAACGTATGCAATGTTGGCGTCAAAGCTCCGTTTACCAGCGCCCTGAGACACAGCGGTCAGAGTCAACGCTGTGCTCTGGGTCGTGTTCATCTTGTCGATGTCTGCAACCACGTTGTTTCCAAGAACTGAATAGACGCTTCCATCACAGAGTTTCTGGATCCAGTAAGTGGCAATGTTTGGATCGTACATGTTGATAGCGATGCATTGACAATCAGCAACCACCGTCTGAGGCTGTCCTTGGTTTTGATTGACCACCAAGGGGACCAAGTCAAGGTTAGGTTGAGGGTCGACAAGCCCAATCATGCCACAGGGTAAGGAAGTGCTGCAGTTGACCACAAGTGTGGTTGGTACTGGGCCATCTAATTGCAGGTAGACTTGGATGACGCCGTCTAGGAGATAAGGGACCATGGAGCCAACTATTGCCGTATTTTGAGGTTGGACACTCAAAGATTCCTGAATCAATTCTGGAGTAATGTCTTGGTTAGGCGGAGGAATGAATGTCGGGACCGCAGTATCGATTGCTGGTGCTGGAATTGTTTGTGTTTGCCGGCGGCGCTGGTCATTCACCGATCGTTCATGTCTTTCTGAAATTGAATTATAGACTTCATCGGCCTTGTCGTACCAGTCTTCCATTGTGCCGCAGTAACACGAATCCGTTATTACAGAATAGAACGTTTCTTTGCCATTTTCACATTTCAAAGTACCACAGGGAGAGCGGAACTGAACGAAAGTCAATCAGCAAATGATACACACAATCAAGCGTCATGAGAGTCTGAACTCACGGGAGACCCGGACCATACTGGGCATGAACAAGAGAATGACGACAACTCGAAGGTTGCTTCTCCAAAAAGACAGCGTTCGGATGAGCATAGTTGGTCGAGAATATTAAATATGCGGCTTCGCGGAACACCGGGAGCACTGTCAATCCTTGTCGGGGCCGACGCTGACAGCACTGAGAGCCACAACATGGCGAGAAGAGCTGTTTTCATCATTTTGGCGGCCGGCGTCACAATCTTATCACAGTCTTCGAAGTGGAGAGAGGCGGAAAGGATAAAGAATGATAGTATGGGAAGGGCAGCAAGGGATGGAGAAACGATAGGACGACGCAGAGGTAAAAATGCGCGACGGAATTCACTAAGAAGCCAAGGTTGAAATGGAACTGCCAGACCTTGTATAGCCGCTAGACCTTCACTGCACGCACCTACCTGTTCACGAAGTGTTGGCTCCAGAAGTAATCACTGCCACTTGTTAGACCAAGAAGGAGCTCTCTTGAACGAGTAAAAGGTAATGGCACCTTCCAATGAGCGATGGGAAGATCATTCCAGATAGCAGGAGCGTTGCCGACGATTTTTTTTAAAGATGATATGTGTGAGTTGACATCGTTACTTTTCCAGAATCGTTCTCAGGGAATGGGATGCGGCACATCCACGAGGCTGAGCTTTTCCCAAAACAAAGGCAAGGCTGGCACAACGCACTCAAACTTCCGGAAAGCAGGTTGTGAAGTGCCAAGGCAATACCAAGGCGCTAGACCAGATGAACGGAACTGCCCTTTTTCCCGATCCGAAGTTGGAGTGGAGCACTGTGACGGGTTCTTGGCAAACGGCCCCAACGGGCAAGGCAGATAAACTGCGTCGAAAACTCTCAGACTGGCTATCTTCAAGTCAAGTCTTTGGGCATCCAAAGCAGCACTCGCTTCACACGGCTGGCACCGTACCCCGTACATACCATTTGCTGGCTCGAATGAATATATGTCAATGTCTCGCCTAGTTCAGGTCTTGCTTCTACTGTCATGATGTGTTTCACTCTGGTTGCTCAATTCTGTTGCGGGAGGCTGGGGATCTTCAGCGGCTTCTGCCCACACCCACCAACCACCTCACCATCATCCATGAGCACAACACGCTCAATCCCAGCCTCACCTTCAACGCTTTCTTAATTCTCCGGTCTCCTCGTTAAACTTACGTCCCTGCTTTCTTCCACCGTTGTTAACGTGCGTCTCTTGAGTTTTACCGCTCGTTTTTGGGTTTGCGCATCTTTTGCTTACTGCCCGCTCCCAAAGTAATGAACTTGGTCACTGATCCAGACGCTCACCTCCAATCAGTGAAACGAACAACACCTCAATATATCAAGTCCGACTCTCTCAAGTCCTCCTCCGCCACCAACGAATACTTTTCAGACTATGCCTCCGAAGTCGCCAGTCAAAAGTCGGACGATTCCAAAGCAAGCTATGAAACGCCGCCCTCACGGATTTCTACTCCGCTACAAGTACAGCACAACCCTGTCGACTCCGAGATGACACTTCCTTCAAGACCCGGCGCAATCCAGCCGGCTCCTCTGAATATTCGACACCACCAACCCGTAGGCGCACAGACAACGGTGCGGCTGCTATCCAGTTTCGACGAGATGAGCCCTCCGACTCCTGGGGTCGATGATACACCGTATATCCGATTCGCCATTGAGCAATTGACAAGAGATGAGGATGTCACCGGCCGAGGCAGAGATAGCACATTTCCTGCTCCGAATGCGCCTCTTCCCACACCTTCCATCAAGCCCGAGTTCGACGAAAGCCCTCGTGCGCCGACACCCTCTCCTCCTCCACCAACGCCGCCCCCGCAGCCTGCCTCACCCCGTCCGCCCTCACAAACAAGCCTCCAAGAAGTCCTTATTCCAGTTGATCTTTCGAAAGACCTTCGTCGGCGACTTGGCTTTGTACCATTACCTCTACGACTTCCAATTCTTGGTCTATTCTTCTTTCTATGCCTTTTAATGATCGCCGCCCTAATATTCAGCCTGGTCTTCGCAGGCACGAATCACGCACTCTTCAACTATGACGGAAACACGACACCACGATACTTTGTCTTCCAGTATCTACCACAACTAGTTGGCATTCTCTTGATGCTGTGGCTTTTTGTGATTGAAGCCGCAGTGTACAGATCTCTGCCTTATTACGGCATGGGCTCAGGTCGTCGCAACCACTGGGCTTTGCAAAACATGCGAATCCTGCCAGCAAACTATCTTCTGCCGGACCTCACTTTCTTCCGCAATGGGGAGCCCTTGCTGGGTATCACATTCCTGATCTTCTGGATAACGAGCTTTACTGTGCCGCTCCTCGCGTGTGTCTTCCAGACCCAGTGGATTACAGATGACGGGCCAGCACGTTTCCGATGGACCACGGTCAGAGGGGTCGGCTGGACCCTCGTGGCGCTGTACGTCCTTCTTGGCTTTGGACTCTTGTATTGCGCATTTCGCTTTCGACGGCGGAATTCCAACTTACTCTGGGACCCCTGCTCGCTCGCCGATCTGATCTGTTTGTTCCGGAGGTCGAACGTGGGTTCCGACTTTGAGCAAACCGAGATATCACCACAGCCAAACGGCCAAATCCCACCGAGAAATCTTCGTCTGGGTTTCTTCACCACATCTGAACGACCGGAAGTATTTCATGGCGTGGGAGAAGAGTATGCGCCCGTCAAACGCCTCTCATTTCTGCCCAAAAATCCAAAAGCTGTCCATGGCTTGATTGAGCAAGGTGATGTTGAAGCTCAACGGTATTCTTATGGTTCCGCGTTCTCACGCAATATCCATTCGCCTTTTGTGCGATACCGGTGGACGCCCTGGTACCTCCGTGATTCATTTGTCTTGGCCTGGATTGTGGCAGCTATCCTGATGGTCATCGCCTTTTTGGTCGTCAGCTTTGTGAACAAAGCAGTTGAAGATGGCTTCCGGCCTCTGCTCCCATCTTTGACGGATTCCAGTGGCTTTTCACCAGCCAACTTCCTCTACAGTTTCCTGCCAGCTTTTCTCGGTATGGTGCTGTTTCTCGCTTGGCAACCGATTGACATGTACTTCAGAGCGGTCCAGCCATTCCGCAACCTCTCTCAACCTAATGGTGCTACGGCACGAAACTCTTTACTGCTCGCATACCCTTCCTATGGACATATCCGTGTCATTATTCGGGCCCTAGTCAATCGCGATTATAAAGTCGCATATATTACGTTCATCTCAATACTCTCGCTCTCTATCCCGGTGCTGGCTGGTGGAGCGTTCACTGCAGTGTTCTTCTCCGCGGACAATCAAGTCAGGATGGTCGCCAGCATGCCCGGGTACATCGCATTATGCGTGCTGGTCACCATTTATGCACTCTCATACCTAATAATCTGGCCAACTCGGAAGCGATATCTCCCTCACAGCATCGACACCATTGCGGCACTATTGAGTTGGCTCTATGCAAGTCCACTGCTCGGCGACGTCGCCCTGCAAAATATCGGCACAAAAGCTGAATTGGCGGAGACATTGACAGGCCCAAAAACTGCTCTAGCGTCACTGACTGGTGACACGGTGCTGGAAGAGAAAGGCCGTCGTTCAAGGCGTGCTGTCCGCCGCCTGGCTCACGACGCCGGGATGAGGTACGCCTTCGGAATCTTCGTTGGTCGGGATGGCAAGGAGCATCTTGGTATCGACCGCTTGCAGAGGCCTGGTAGCCGAGAAATGCTGGTGGTGCCGACTTCGCAATAGCACTGAGAGAGCGCTGGCAGCGATGGATTAACGGCGATGTACAGTATGATGGACATGCAGATTCCGATTCTACAACGATGCGTTTGACAGTATACGACTTTTTATACTTGGATATGATGGGGTCCGCCGCCAATGTGCGGACCAGGTGCACAAAAGTACCAGAGACGATATAATGGAGATGGCTTCCTCCTCTTAAACAGAGGATGTGGAATATGGACGAGGCTAGATGGGAACAACGAAGACATGTCGGTTCACACCATAGATTTTTGTACAGATACAAACAAGATACCCAGCCTTGATGCTTCAGGGTAATTCCTCCAACAGACTCCTTTTTCACGCTGTTCCTCCTGTTTACCTTTTGACTTCCGTCCCGCCACGGAGTTGATACACCTAGTCCATACATCTCTTTCTGCAGAGAATGGTTGTAATCGGTATGCACATTCTGTCTCAGCTGCCACGAGCGGGACTTGGCAGTCGACTATTTTTGCTTGCCAGCGGCTGCGATGACGAACTCGACCACCTGCCGGCCCCAAGCTTCTTCATTGAAGATTCCGGTCCCCAACCCTAAGACGGGGCTGATGTGGTTGTGGCCTTCCATCTTGAGGACTGTCAAGTCGTTGGCCACAGCGTCCGTGCCGATCCATTCCTTGACAAAATCGTTCTTCGAGGTCAGTATCTCGTCTTCCGGATCTAGTCCTCCATATAGCACCATGACCGGGATCCCTTTCAGATCACTGACAGAGCCGTCTCCCTTGCAAGCTCTTAACAGCCCTAGAGGGGAATGATTGGAGACATCGTCCCCAAAGTACGCCTGAAGAGTCTTCGCCCTCTCTGCAGTCGCCCGATCAAAGTGGAAGGGAGCCGAGAGGAAGATGACACCTCCCAGCTTCACGCCTAGAGTATCTCCTGTGAGTACTTTCTGTCGGTGTCCTCGAAATTCAGAAGCGAAGAGATAGGTTGCCAAGTGAACACCTCCAGCCGAGTTACCCATGATAAAAAGGGTTGTGGGATGTGATGGGTCATGGTCTATATTCGCCTTGATCCAGTCAATGACCAGCTCCAAATCCTGACCCCCGGAAGGGAATGTGGCATCGTGGGAGATGAGTCTGTAATCCGGAATGACGACTTTGATCCCCAGGTTTTGGGTGAAGAAATGGCCCACGTTGGCACACGTTGGCATATACCAGACCGTCGGGCAAGATCTGATTGATCTTGTCGCCTTGGACGAACCCTCCACCGTACAGGAAGATCAAGACAGAATGGCCCACTTTGGAAGGTGTCGTCTCGGCGGGAGTGTAGAGATCCAACTGTTGGCGCGGATGCTCTCCATACCGGAACGTCTGGCGCGGTGTTGATTTGATGATGTTGGCTTGTCTTTGCAACAATGGCGTGTAGAGCTGGTAGGTGGGCAACAAGACTTGGAACAATTGCTTTACCGAGTTGTGGTAGATTGTTCATTGGGGCCTCAGTGTTTGCCAAGTGAATGATGGGCGTATGAATCTGGCTGGTGTCCGTTTGACGTCCGCGTGATGTTGTCTTTACCTGATGGCCCTCCTCCAATCGGTAGATGGAATCGGCAGAATGTGAAGCCCAATTACCGAGTGAACCCACTTACTCGGCCACTTACTTGCCATCCACAATCCCAATATTTCCCTGCCCCCGTGTAGCACCGTCGCGTCTGTGCGCGATACTCTTTCCAAGAACAGCTGGCGCTGACAATCTATGAGAAGAGGAGATCAAGCAAGGCGGTCGACCCATACAACTGTGTCTCACACACACACACACACACACACACACACACACACACACACACACACATATATATATACATGGCAACGGCCATGCGGCATGACCCAACATCTGAACACACCGACGGTCGAACAGATGTGTTGAATATCACAATCGTGGGGGCCAGTCTAGCAGGCCTGGCCGCCGCCATCTCCTGTTCTCTTGCAGGACATACAGTCACCGTCTTTGAGGCGGCTAAAGAACTCGCCGAGATTGGTGCAGTATTGCAAATCACGCCCAACGCCTCAAGGTTGTTTCGAGAATGAGGTTTGGAAGATTCCGTCAGAGTCGTCGCTGCGGTGCCGACAGTTCTAGCTGTGCATAGGTACAGGGATGGCAAGATTCTGGCAGAGCAAAGAGGTTTCGACAAGATCGTTCAACACAGATATGGTCTTCCTTTCTTTGACATCCACCGAGTTGATTTGCAGAGGATCCTGTATGACAGGGCCGTGTCGCTGGGAGCGAAGGTGCAAAGACCCTGAATTGAAGGAATGGATTGCCAACCCACAGGTCCATTTTTGGATAGGCCCGCACTCCCGCGCCGTGGCATACTCGAACAGAAGCAGCACCACGTACAATATAGTTCTGCTTTGCTCGGATGACCTCCCTCAGGGCCTCTCACGAGCGACGGGCTCGGTGGATGAGATGCGGGCCCTGTTCTCTCTCTGGGATCCCATCCTCACCCGTTTCCTCGAGCAGGTCGAACAGGTCGACAAGTGGAAACTCATGCATCGGCAGGAGCTGGAGTCGTGGACGAACAAGGACAAGAATTTCGTCTTGCTGGGCGATTCCGCCACCCGATGCTGCCCTATCTCGCGCAGAGAGCCAACTCGTCGATCGAAGACGGCGGTGTCCTCGGAAGGCTGCTATCGTATGTGAGGACTAGGGAGCAGTTGCAGTGGGCGATCACCCTGTACGAACGTCTTCGCAAGCCGCGCAGCGAGAAGATCGCCCGCGAGACATTTCTTCAGAGAGAGGCGTTCCATTAGCCCGACGGTCCTCAACAGCGAGAACGCGACAAGATATTCGAGTCGCAACTAGGCAAGGAAATCTGGCAAGTTCCCTGGTCGATGGTCAGCGAAAACTCCTTCACCCCAGCTACCGGGAACTTCGGGACGGCACTGATTGATTCGATCTAGGACGTGTCCAGAGCCCCAGCCCTGGCTCTACGGCTACGATGCATACAGAGAAGCCGATGAGGCAGTCAAGTCAGCACCATATGAGCCATCGTTGACGAGCATCACGAGCTCTACGCCAATATACCCGTGAATATCCTTTCTTCGCAGACGAGGGTCATAGTGGTAGGAGATGGCGGTAAGGAAGATCATGAAAGATACGGCGACTCCAGCCCATCTCATCCCATATTGACAGTCTTGGGGGACCGTACAACCGACGCGCGAACCGACCTTGATGCCATATCCTCAAACACGACAGAAGATGGCATTTCCCCCATTTCAGGTGCTAAGTTGTGAGGGCAAATCAATATCTTGAAGTAAGAAAACGCCCAGTCCTGCTTCTCTACGAGGGCAAAATTGCAAAGACAAAGCACACCTTGAAAATGACAGAGAATCACAAGGTTGAGGGAGAGGAAAAAAGGAAATCCTGCATTGACTATCTCTTCTTGGGACGTGTCAGAAAAAGACATCCGCGTCAATATCTCGCCTTGCTCTAGAAAATCCAACGCCCCACGATCCTTACTCCCAGCGGACAGAAAAGAAAATGGGTTTCGAAATGTTCCAGGTCCCCAAGACCAAGGAACCAGACACATCCTACCGAGCACAACTCTCAATGCATGACAACCCCGACCCGTGGAGCGACGGGATGGTAAGTGTTTGAAGTGCCAACACCGCCAGCTCCTCCTTGGCCGTCATCCTCGGGATCCTCTTCTTCATAGTCATAGTCGTCTCCCTCATAGTTTTCATCCTCGTATGTGTCGTCGTACAGCTCATCGTCATCGTCGTATGGTCCTTGACCTTGGGCGGATTGGGCAATGCCCCCTGCCACGCCGGGGGCCGCCATGTGTGACATGGCGCGAGGAGCTCCTCCTACTCCTCCTGCTGCCGCTGCAGTACCTTGACTCATAGGCGCGGCGTGGTTGCCGGTGGCAGTAGAAGCTCCAGTCTCGTCGACATCGTCGTATCCGAGGTCATCTTGATCAGCTTCGGGGTCGTCGAATCCCGTGCTGGCTTTGCCTGCTGTGGTGCCCCCGTAGGCGGTGGCACCTGCTTCTGGATTCTGAGCTGTGCTGTAGGTTGTATCCTCGGGGTATAGTTCTGTGTCACCCGCATATTGCCCGGTTTGATCTGCATATTGTCCCGTCTGGTCTGCATATGTACCTTCCATACCTGTGCCTTCCATACCTGTGCCTTCCATACCTGTGCCTTCCATACCTGTGCCTTCCATACCTGTGCCTTCCATACCTGTACCCATCCCGGTGCCATAGTCCGGGGGCATACTCCCGTACGCGGGGTTTGCTGGGGTCGACGAGTGTGGCTGGAGAAATTGCCCAGCGATTTGCGGAACGACATATGGAAGGGCTTGCCCGGCGCCTTCCGCCAGAGGATTTAGCCAGCTGGGTCCCCCCGAGCGAGGAGGTTGTTGCTGGCCATAGCCGCCGTCTTGCGGAAGCCCTGGTAGATCGAACCCCGGATCATTCTGTGGCTGGTTTCCGGGAAAAAATTGACTTGGTGCTCCTGACTGCGGATGGGGAGTTTGACCAGGTAACCCCGGCTGCGTATGAGGCGGCTCACCTGGTACTCCGGATGGTGCTTGGAGAGGTTGAGACGGTGTGCTCGACGGTCCAGGGATGCCGGCTGGCGGTTCTACCGGCGCTCCTGGTGCCCCTGGTGGTGGTTTTGCTAGGCCAGGTGCGCTAGTCGGTAGACTCGCTGGTGGTGCTGCTGCCGGTGGTGTTGGCTTTGGGGGAGGTGTGGGAGGTGTGGGCTTCGTGGGAGTCGGGGTTGTATGAGGAGCAGAACTCGCGGCGGGCTTCGGAGCTGCTTTAGGAGCAGGCTTTGCGCCGCCCAGCTTCAGGTGAAATCCTTTGGGCATTGTAGTAGCTTAATTTGGAGAGATGGGAACAGGAGAGAAGACAAGATGTGATCTGAAGGTCTCTGTGGAAGGTAGCTTTTCTCTTGCCCCGTCGGGGTCTAAAGTCATATAAAATCAATTATATACATATTCCCAAGCCATCCCTGCGCTCGACTCATTTCCTTTCGTGTTGCAGGCACACACGTGGTCTTCTCCTGCGGCTGGCCAGCTAGCCACGCTCACCGACGTAGAGCTCTTGGAGGCGCAGTCTCCGTCCGGACCAGGGTTGGGCCTATTTAAGTCAAGCGAGCACTGAGCTGTGTGGCAGGGAGATACGGACCACGGTCTGTGTGGCCTCTCCTAAGTTGGCTTATGATTATAAACGAGGGCCAAAGGCCTTTAGGGGAATTTGTCCGGGGTTGAGTGTGTGGTCATGTTTGAGACTTTAGTGGCTACAACACTTTTCGTGGATAATGCTCAAGGTAAGCAGATCGCCATATTCGGGTGGGTATCAGAAATAGTTAATGTAAGTAATTATTCGATACAGGCTATTTTCGTGCCTGGGGACCGGGGAGTATTGTGCCCCCAGCAAACTATACCTGTATCATACACGTGGAATACGCATTATTGGTTGCCTTGGCTCACTGTGGACATCTTCTGTGGATACAATGTGCCGCCTCGTACGAAGTTACAAAGTACTCCACTCAGCTCGCCCCTCTCGCTCCTTTATCTTCCAATATGGAGCCAAGTGGGAGAGAGCTTTGACCCGACCTGATATCTACCCTGCGCATAGTGCTTATACCGCCACAGTTTACTCCCGTGTAGACGCTATGGCAAGATGGCAATGCTCTTGCCGCCTTCTTTGTCATCTGCATCTACTGTAATCATCGGCCAACAATATGCTCAGGTCCCCGGCCTGGCCAGATCTGAGTAGATGGATGTCGAAGGGGGCTTTGATTCCATTTTTCCCTACCCGCCGGCCCCCCCTGCGCCCCTCGTGACTTTCGCCTTGGCCTGACAAGAAATATTACCCCCTTTGGATGTGACCATCGCGTGCACGGCCCCAATCCTGCTATAGATTGTGGTAAACAGAGGGCAAGCTTCTACTCAGCTGAATTTTCTTTAGCAACTCTTGCGGGCGAGTTACTATTTTTTGCAACACGGTTCAGCAATCAAAAAGTAGACGATATAAAGACACCGAGGCTCTCCTTGGCAACTGAGCAGAACCAGGTCGTTTATATCAAACTGCACCACTTCTCCTCTTCCAATCTTCGCCAATAAGTTGTTTCGGCTAGTCTTTGCTTTTCCTATTTTCAATTTCATATCAGTCCCCTGTAGTTACCAAATACTCCACACATCATGGGTCTTGACCACATCATCGGCCTTGCCGAACACGGCTTCCAAGATGTTGTTCATGGTGTTCACGAAATTGCCGATGCCTTTCAAGATGGCTTGGGTCTTAGCCACAATGGCGAGGAAGAAAATGGTCACGATGGTCACTATGATCAGGACGACGACGGATGCCAGGAGGAAGGGGACGATCAGTGTGCCGAAGATGGCCAGGATCATCAGGGTAAATACCACCACCACCACTGGAGCCATCCTGGCGACAATGATGACTCGATGAACCATTGTGAGTTGTCCCGAGGAATCTGTCGATGATGAGTATTTTTGTCTAATAACTTTACTTTTAGATGGGGACGAAGACCAGAGTGATGAACATGGTGACCAAAGCTGGCATCACCACGATCACAATGGCCACGACCACAATGAGCATGGTCAATACGACGAAGAAAATCAAGAGGGTCATAACGAGGAAGACCCCAACGGTCACTGGAATCATCACGGTGGACATGAGAGCGACCCTCACGGTTACTACAATCAACACGAGCATCAAGATGAGCATGATCCGAGCCAGCCTGGGGGCCATCCTGATGGACACGAGCATCAAGATGGGCACGACCCGAGCCAGCACGGGGGTCACTATGGCCATGAACAAAACCAGCATGGTGAGCAAGACCCAAGTCACCATGAAATGGGATCGGGTCATAACGATGACTGCCATCAACAGCAGCATGATAACAGCAACCACCACGACCCTCAGACGCAGCAGCATGACAGCAGCAACCACGATGATCCTCATAAGCAGCAAACAGGTGGTGACGGTTGCCACTGCCCTCCACCATCCGATGACCATGTTCACCAACACCAAGAACAACAACCACACCACCAACAAGAACAACAGCAGCACGAACAACCACATGGGCAACAGCACGAACACCAGGGGCATGATGACTGCCATGACGAGCAACAGCAGCAGCATCACGGTGGCTCTCAACATATGTAATACAGTTGTATCGCGGTTACGGAAGTGTCGGGAGAAGTTGGGGGACAATGTGATATTGAATGATGGTGGAGAGCAGGGCTCGCTGCTGCTGCTGCTGCTGCTACTGCAGGGAAATGGTTGCTTGATTCAGCATATAGTAAGCGGGTTACTGGTACTTTCTGCAGGTGTTTTGTCGTGTTTTGGTTGTAAAATTGGCAGTGCTTATACTCATTCATTTATCCATATCCAGAGCCTCAAACCCTCTACCTTTACTTTTCTTCTCACCAACCATCTGATATCTGGCATGTCTGTCAGTCTTGGCTTACTGACTACTACTGGCAAGGCTGGTAGTCCCGATATCTCAATCTTTACAGCTTTTCACCTTTGTAACGTTCCAGTAGGCATGTTTACGTCCTGTCAATTTCATAGTCAGATGGTATTTATTGGAAGGATTCATGTAATCCGAGATCATGTCAGATGTCACAGACTCACAAGGATCGAGTCGTAGGGCTATCATTACTCTGGAGTCCACTGCATTGTATTCCGAATCTCCGGTAAAAAGCGAGTCTTCAATATCCGGGCAGGCTGAAAGACATTGCCTCCGAGTTCAACACAGCTCAGATCCAATGAAACGCCGTCTGCAGATTGGGAATCGTGGGTAGCGCCCCACTCTGTCAGATTATTACACCGAACGTTGCCGAGAACGTAGATATGATCGCCATAGTGTCGCCGGAGGGCGTCTGATGTGGGAAGATGTAAGATAGTTTGGTGTGGAAATGTGGTACCCGGACACCATGACTGTCGTCCTTCGGCGAGCTGGTGTGCAGGAAGGGGTGGAGCTTTCATGCGTAGAATGGTTGGCGGTGCATCTGACTGTCCTCTTCAGCTCCCGAGCATGAGAAGTAGCCATGATCTAAGCAACCTTCCCGATATAGAGGCAGGGGTTTTACTAACCAATCGTGTAACAGACTGTAATGACAAGGGAGAGGAGGGGGCACGCCAACCAGGCCTGGGTGGATCGACCACCCATGCAACCTCTCTGAGCCTCGGGGGCCCTTTTTGTTCAGTGGCCAGAGACGAGGCACAGCACTGCTTAAGTTAGTACGTGGAGAGGCGTCCCGTACCGGTTTCCCCTCTACTTTACGATTTCAGTCTGAGAAAGATAATCACCTTTGCAGAGAAAGGGTAGGAAGCTATTCAAAGCTCTCTACCGCGTACCTAGGGCCACTTCGTGTACTAAAATTGGTTGAACTCAGCCTCCGGTGCCCGGTCCCGACTCACCTCACCTCCCTCCCCCCCCGCCGTATACATAGAGCACATCCATATACAGGTCGAAGCCATCCTGGCAGAACCAAGAAATAAAGAAACTTCCTCCTCATTCCACCGTCCTTTTCAATCCTATCTATCAGAATTCCACTCGTTAAAACAATTGCTTTTGGCGTGTGTGTCAGTCCTTGTCTGCGTTTCCTTGGGCCCTGTTTTGGCGACTCCGACTCTCCTTTTTCGCTGTTTTCCTAGTCTCCCACACATTCCCTCAATATGAACGCAGTATCAAGTATGAGCCAGGGGATGGGCTCGATGGGCTCGGGGATGTCACAGTATTGGAAGAAGCACATAGCCGGTAAAGTCACAGTGCCTCGCTGTGTCATGGTCAATGATATGCTAATGCGTTGCGTTAGATAGTGTTTGGCTTCGCCTTTTTGTATATCTGCTGGGCGCTCTGGCGATTCTGTTCCAAGGTAAGCATACATACCATTTCATTGTACCTCCCCCATCATGAACCGAACATGATACTGACTTCTGGGCAAAGCTCTTGTCATTCTGGGCGACGTACCTGGAGCACAAGGTTCGGGGAGTGGGACGTCGGGATACTATCTTTTACAATTCAACTCCGTTGATGGACTGGCAACAACCCGGTTACGCATCGGATATACAGGTTTGTGGCTCCCTTTGACGCAAAAGAATGAGAAGGGCCTGGAAACTCACCATGTTCTGTAGCAATGTGCTGTTCGCTCTCAAGTGGTCCGGAGCACTGCGCCATCACCGTCGGCAAAGACCACGCTTCCAGTATCCGATACCTGTCCATCGGGACCAACAACATCTACGACTTTGAATCCTTACCTGCTAACCAGACGCTCAACTCGGTGTTGTTTGAGGTAGCAGCATCCCTGCAGAATGATGTCTTCATTGTCTTCCCTGCTATCCCCGGCATGTTCCTGGCACTCGGAGTCATCATGTTCGCCTTCTACGGCGCCCTGAACAAGCCTTGGGTCGGCCCAGCATCATCATGGAGACAGTCACAACGGAACCGACGACTCGACATCCTGCGGATCGTCATGATTGTGCTGATCGGACTCTCGGCCATCTTCGCCTTCGCCGCGGCAGTGTCGAACTCGCAGATGTTTGCGGCGGTCCAGCTCGCCACGAGCCACAACGAGCAAGCCCCTGGCATCTTCCAGGTGACCAAAGGCAGTGCAGCCCTCGCACTACACTGGCTAGCGGTCATCTGGACCATCGGCTTCTTGATTGGTATCATCCAGACACACGTCGAAATCAGCGCCGTCAAGATCAAGGTCAACCCTAGCGACACGGCCGGCACGACGGGTGGCAGCCAGTTCCAGGCGAATGGCAGCACAATCGAGAGAGCGTCACTCCTCAAGGATGCGGAACCTATGGCGATCAACCCAGCTGGTCTGGCTCCGCAAGTTCCCAATCCCAACTCGACCAACGGTGCTGGAGGGGCTGGCGGACCCATGGGTGCACGAGGCGGTATGAGGGGCGGCGCTCGAGGAGGGGCCATGGGAATGCGGGGCAGAGGCGGCGCTATGGGCCGAGGGCGAGGCATGTAATACGACTACCGCAGCTATACCAATGTGGGCCAAACTTATTTTGGGGGTGTATCTTATGTTTGTTTTTTTTTGGCGGCGGCGGCGGTGGCAGCGGCGGCGACGGGAATATTCATGGCAAAGTGGCTCCGAACGGCGACCAGGGGGTGGCAAAACACACAAGGGAAAATGTGCAAGGTATATTAGATCAGCTTCCACAAGGAACCGAAGCTTATACGAATTCCGTAACAGACGGTACATTCCAGTCAAGCTGAGCTTGTTTTTTTCCCCAGTGCATCTAAGCCTCGTGTCTGATTTGTTTCACCATCAGAGTAAAAACACCCTGCCCCATCTACTAAGCACAGTAAGTGTTTGGTGTGCTTTCAACATTGCTGATTTGTATGAAACAAACGACATGGTGAACTTACACCGACAGCAGTTTCGGCCTCTAAGGTGTTGTTTACACACACCATGTAACTCCGTGTCTATAACAGGTCATTGCGCGGATCGCAAGCTCCGGTAAATGGAGCATCTTGTAACTGCCCTCCACAAGGAGTGTTACTACTTTGTTCATTTCACCAGCCCATTGTTCCCTCAAGCCTACAGGCTGATACCCCCCATTCCCCGTAAGTCTGACTGACGGTGGCCAGAGAGGCACTGTCAATGAAGGGCATTGGGATCTGTCTGCTCCTGGTGCCCGAGTATGTAGAGAGCTGCAGTTGGATCGCTTCCCGATTGAACCGATCCTACTTGGGAATACCTCGGGGAACTAGCGCCCAATGGAGACTTTATTTCTGCTAACGCCGATCAGCTGGCCACGACGGTTAGGTTCGGATAAAGAAACGGCCATCAATCCAAACATATCAATCATCCACTGAAGCATCTAGAATCTCACTGAGAGTTTTGGGAGCTTGTCAGACGAGGACAGGAGGGGAGGGGGAGGATGGTGGCTTGCTTGTCGCTTACTGACTGGCCGAACGAACCAAGTGCGAGGTGCGAGTATTTACGATGGAGAGCCATCATGAACGCTGTTGGTTGGATGGCACCAACACCGGGTCTGACCCGCTCGCCGGCGGCTAATAGTGTGTGTATGTGTGTGTGTGTGTGGTTTCGAGGGATCAAGTGATGCACGACCTATCAAGCCTTCGTTGCCTCGTGACTTACGTTGACCAGCCCCCGCTGCCGAGAGATATGTCGGAGTGCTTAATCCAGGTTGAGTAAGGAGCTAATAAGAGCTAAGACAAATAGTCAAAATGATCCATGTGTGTACTTGTAATCAAAAAAGACCAGAGACGGCGCTTATACCGAGTTCGGTAGAGGCACTCTGTATATTATTACGCGCTAATCCATATCGGGAAGTTTATACTATTATTCTCCCGGGGGCCAAACTCAATCGTCATTAATTGTGGGGACTTGCCCTGTTTGGAGGACCTCTCGATCAACCTACCATGTACGGAGGGGGTGGGAGGGCCACATGCCCCCCTGCGCCTTGCCATACCTCCGATTCCCCCAAAAGTTCTCGAGCCCAGACCCATGGCGCGCTGCCCCCAGATAAGGCCTGCCGCATCAATGCCTATTTTCACATCAGAACGACTTACTCGTACTGGGTCGGTTATGGGTACTGCATCTATGGAAAGCAAAAAGCAGGTTTCTGCTTCTTGTTTTTTTTCTTGTTGTAATTCACTAACGGCCCACCGCCCGATCTTACGCCCTATTTTCTTTCCCACCTTTGACTAACTTTCGTCCTATGGGGCAAGGTGGCAGTCCCAGTGTGAGCCCACCCGCCTGGTGTCCGCAGGGCGTCGGTCTCGCGTGTTTCGGCGTTGCGGACCATCCCATGTATGGCCACGTCAGGTCGCTGTCATATCTTGGACATTCTCTGTCGGGCGGTTCTTCGGGCGGTTCTTCGGGCGGTTCTTCGGGCGGTTAACTCCGCCGCATTATCTGACGAAAAGTCATCCCACTTCACGATGCTCGGGCCTCGTGACGAACACATTCTTCCTCCTGCAGTTTCGGAGTCATGTTCCTCATTCGGCCACTGACTCATTGAAAAGAGAAAAAAAAAAGCATGGAAACAACCCTTCCAAGATAGAGACGTTTATAGGTCATTCTTCTTCTGATACGGGCAAAGCGCCCTTCATTCCTCTCGGGGAGTCTAGTCACCAGTACCGGGTAGTTAGCCAAGCTGTGATCGGCAATGCCCCAGTTTCAAAAACGAAATCAGACAAAAATAAACTCCAACCTTCGTTCCCCTCCCTCCTTTCCCAAACCCCCGCCATAACTAAACATTAAATTTTCTTTATCTAAATTCTTCGCCGTAGCCATAATAGTCATCCTCGCGATCACGGTCGCGGTCGCGCGGGTCCACCAGCATCCGCCGGGACGAGAAGCCGTCCCAGTAACTCGAATCGGGAGGGCTCATGTAGTACGGGGCCTTCCTCCGCTTGAACATGACGGGGGGCATGTCGTATGCTTCGGGCTCTCGCAGTCGAGTGTGAGTTCGCCGGCTAGGCCCGACGCAGAGGGTGATGCTTGACGTCAAGGTCGAGATGAGAAGCAGCGCGACCGCGATCCACACCAGGGCTAGAAAGGCATTGCCTTGTTTGGCCGAGACGCCAATGTCCTCGCCGTTGGCGTTGACGCCGTTAACGACAATGGTGATAATAGCCGTCGTGATGCCGGCACAGATTGTCAGACTCAGTAAAGCAAGCTGCATTGGTCCTGTCAGCATTGTGTCTGCCCAGGAAGCCGGAGGACATTATCACTAGGGAGACCTACCACAGATGTGATGAGGAGGAACTTGACGGCCGTTCTGTTGGTGGTGAACAGACACCACAGCGCCGCCAGAGACGCAAGGATCAGGCAAGCAAGACCAATGATAAAGAATACGACCATGGCCGACCCTGCAGACTGTGCATACACAAAGGCACTGGTGATGCCGTTCGGCCAGTCCAGATCGTCGAACGAAATATCCTCCCCGAGGGCGCTGCCGAGGTCCTTCATGGCTTTCTCCAGGATATCAACGAGGTCGAAATGCCGCGTCAATGACGGCTTCTCGCACCGAGTAATGACAGCGTTCGCATCGTCGTCCTGGTACGACGGCAGGTAGCTGCCCTCGCAGTAGTTGATGACATAGACCGAGTAGTATTCGAAAACATCCAGTTCAGCATACCCCACATTGAGGGTCCCGTTGACGACGGCAGTCCCGTTTACCGTGAGGACGCCGTCAACGAACTCGACACAATTACATCCGTTGCCGGTGCCGTTATTGAATTTGGTATGTGCTATTTGTGATATGTTGAGCTGGATTGATTGAGAGGTCAGCTAACTTATCGGAGAGAGATTGGAAAGCATGATGCAACAACTTACACTAAACATATCAATATCGGCCAGTGTGGTGGTGGTGTACCCGGCCAGCAGACATACGAAAGTCAAGCCCGTGGCAGCGAGCGCCGAAAGCAGCGTCAACAACGGGGAGACTCTCATGGTCTACCCTGGCCTTTGCCCAGCCCGGCACAAAAGCAAGTGGTATAACAAGTTTGTGAATGGGACAGGGTGCGGATACAGATGGCGGACTGGCTTCTTTCTCCCGCCGGGTTGTGTAAAGAGCGTGTTTACCGTGTTCAAGGAAAACGCCGAGAAAAGAAAAAAAGAACTCGTAAAGAGTGACTGATAGGTGCTGCAAGAGAGTGTGAGCAAATGCGAAAAGAATGGGCAAAAGTGAGCACCCCGACCACGATTAAACTTAAGAGAGAGACGGTCAATGCTGTATTGCCCCCAAAGGGCTATGGGTTATGGGCTGTGTAGATGGGGGGGGGGGGGGGGTTAGAAGAGAGACTATGACAAGTGTACAGCCTTGAGACGGATGCGCGGTCTAGTCAATCCCCGGTCCCTTGTACGAGGAGGTACAGCTTGTACCCATCATCCACTGGGCCAGTCAGTCAGTAAGTCTGTCCGTTAGTCAATCGTTGTGCCGATCAAGGGGCCGATGTCCTTTTGCCGCGTTGCCACATGAAGCATTAGTCTTGTCCCCCGCTTTGCCCAAAAATACATCCTCCTACTGGCGCCACCTGTAATCAGTAGATATGGTGAGATGCCTTATTTAAGCTGACCCCTCTCTGGCCAGTCAGGATACACTACTATAGTTGCAGCTTCTAAATCAGTTGGCCGCAATGGAGCCAACCCTCCGTGGCTTGCGCCACATTCACTCCGGTACTTACCTTTTGTGGCCTGGGGAATATTTTCTGCCCAGCCTATCAGCAGCTCTAAATGGTTGCAGGGGTTTGAACGAGGTAGACATTTGGAGTTGCAATAACGGCGCTTGGCATACCCGTTGTCTTCTGTTGATATCGAGTCTCGCGTATGGCACAGAACAAAGAAGGTGAATCAGAATCAGTATGAGTAGCATTTGGACTATCTTCAAGGACTAACATGAAAGCCTCCCTAACCAGATGTTCGACTTCTTGTCCTACGCCAGCTTCGACGATCTACATGGTATTCATTCAATCATCAAACAGAGCCCCGCATAGATCCAAAGAAATAGTTTTGATACCAAGGTTTACAAAAATGAGTGTTCTCCTCCGCGGGCATGTTACAGACGACATGGTGCATATTCTCCGTCATGATGAAATATAATGTTTAGTTCCCTCCCGGCATAACGTAGAACACCAGTAGACACAAAATACATTTGACAACCCGTTAGTTCGCCTCGGTCCTGGCTTTGGGTTCATTACGCTCGTTCAGGAGACGGAGCTAGAAATCCTATACCCCTTCCTCTCATCGCATCGTACCCAGCTATGGGCGAATTCCCGGCGGCTGAAGGAGATCTGTTGAGGCTGATGTTGGCCGTCAGATTGGGACTGCGAGGTATTGAGCGCGAGCCAGCAGGGGGGACAATAACGGGCGTGGTCGGTCTCGCGCGGTCTCTTGGTTTGCCAGGGGTTTTCCAGAAAAGATTGTGGAAGAAGGACTCTGTCGGAGTCGGTGTAAGGGCAGACTTGGTGTGTTCAGAATCGACGGGCTTCACGCTCAGGCTCTGGTTGCGGTTGATGCCCATAGCCCGCGACTCGAATGGGAAGCCCGCGGGAATCAACGGTGTGCCTGTGCGAAGCACTGGAAGAACGGCAATATTTGGGGTTGGGGGAGACAGCGGTGGAATGGGAAGTAACGGAGGTGTGGGAGGGACAGGGAATGTGTGGGTGATGGTCCTCGTCGACGAGTGATGGTGGTCGACGTGGCTGCTCGAATGATGTGATGATTCAGAGTCCCTCCTGGAAGCCAGCATTAGGATACAATGGATCAAACACGGCGACAATGCCTCACCTTACCAGGAGTTGCTCCCATAGTATTGCTGTTGTTGATGATGGTCGGACTGGTAGTTGTTGTTGCCCTGAGAGTAGCCATGATGGTAGTTGTTCTCATACGATGCATCATATTGGCTTCCATAGTGATTTTCGGAAGCACCGTAGCTGCGATCCCCCCCATGCATGTACTCTTGGCCCTCATTGTAGTGGTTGTGGTAGTACTCTGGTGATTCTTCCTCTTGGTACCAGTAGTCGTCCTCCCAGTACTCATCATCGTAGTCGTAGTCCCCTCCATAGCCCTGACCCCATCCATCATGACTGTAGTCATTGTAGTCGTCGTCGTCGTAGTCGTAGTCGTAGTTGTGGTTGTGGTGGTAATAGCTGTAGTCCATGGCGACGAAAGTCAGATCTAGACTCGTCTCTCGATTTGGCTTGTGCAAAGAAAAAGTAAAATGTCCTGTTGGATATGGATAGAAAATGTACCTTTTTCAATGACGTATCTATACGAAAAGAATGTGTGTTGGCCCTGAGATTGTGGTTTGATAAAGAAAAGAGTGACTATTATGCAAAGTAAAGCACCCTTCCCACGGCTGTCTGACCTTGGACCGAATGTGATCTATTTCTACTGGCAAAGGACGGTGCCTCTCGGCCCGACAGACATGTACACTACCCTAAGCCAATTGAGGCATAGGGAATAGCCAATGGGTTCACGAAGGACACCCGTATGCAGCGTGGCTTGCTTGGAGCACCTGCTAAGCCTCGGGCACCTGGCACCGCAGATGGACATGCCCAATATTAGTGACATTGGTGATAATGGTGACATTGGCTGAGAGGGGCATCCACAACCAGGTCGGGTAAAAACCACTCGGGGTCCTGACACAAACTCGGCTTAAGAATAGAGTATAAGCTTTTGACTTCGCCTTGACCCATAAGCGAAGCAGGAGGAAAGGGGGAGGGGGGCAGTATAGCCCAAAAGGTACGCAGCTTAGCTTATCCTCTTGTCGCCGAGGACCCGCAGCTGATACTTGGCCAAAGGAGGGGATTTAGAAGAGGGGTGGATTGGCTGGGTCATTACATTCTATTTCAAGGATCCACTATATGATTACCAGACACGCTCGGAATAATGCTGACCTGTAACCAGTCTGCCAGTCTGCCAGTCAAAGCCAGTTGTGTTGCATGGCGGTGGATCCTCTGACGGCTGCCCGTCCCGCGAATGGTATAGACTTTGCTCCACTCTGTAACCTTTTTGTTTGGCAATCATCCTAGCCAAAAGCGTCTTGGGATGGATGGTCGTTTCTTCCCGGCGGACACCGGCGGACGCTCAGCATGTGAGTAAAGCGTTGGAGGATGACATTACTGATTTCCACCCACTCCGGGCCCCCCAAACCAACTAATCGTAATCACTTGATCTAGAAGGATCTATTATCTCATGTCAAACAATACCATTCTCGATATTCTCTCAGAAAAGACGTGCTTTGAACTGCGCAAAACAAACAGACGCTGGATTGGTTCACCTTCCTATACAAGTACACGGCTGAAACACGTTCTAACCCCTCTACCGCTCCCAAAAGGCACTGGCCTGGCCAGATCCAATGGTGGGAATGTATAGGAAAGGATCTGGTTTCTGCTCTGCAGCCAATCCCCCTTTGTACTGCTGACTCAAGGGGTTAAACTGGATGTCAGGGTGCCTCGGTGAAAGTGGCGGCGGTGGTGGCAGGCTCTCGTCCTCGTCTTCGCAGGTCTCGTCTTCCCATTCCTCCTCCTCTTCGTCTTCCTTCCCTGACCCGACTCGATCAGTACTAGTTCGGGGGCTGAATGTAGTCGTACCCGCACGTCTCATGGAGGGAATCCCATCTTCTCCTCTTTCCCTGTCTTTCTCTGTTGGCTCCTCGTCCAAAATCGAAGGAGGCGGCCGGTATGGCACGTACTGTGTCTTGGGGCTTTGGTTTGCAGCGTAGCGTGGGATCTCAGAATATCCGGGCAGCGCGTCGTTTGGTGGTGGGGGGAGGAAAAAGAGGTTGTCTTCGGGATGATGGCGCAGTTGGGTTTGCTCTTCGTAATTTGGGAGCTGATCGTCATCATCCGGATATGCAAGGTCTTCCAGAGGTTTACTCTTTTCCGGGTCTTGATGCTCTTGATGCTCTTCATGTTCTTGCAGATGGCCGTGCTCTTCTTCCAGATCTGCATAATGGTCCAAATCTGCGCCATCATGCTCTTCCCAATAGCCATGCTCATCCATATCTGCGTAGTGGTCCAAATCTTCGTGTTCATGCTCATCCAGATAATCATGCTCGTCCAGATCTGCATAATCGTCATGTGCATGGTCTGGGTCCTCGTCGAGGTATTCATCGTCCAGGTCGTAAAGAGCGACTTCATCGACGACCTCCTGGTTTTGGTCATCTGAGACAAGTCCGTAATCCGGCTCTTCATGCCACTCACCTCCTGCTCCGTCTGTGCCTTGGTGATAGTGATAGTTCTCTGCACCTGGATCCCAGTCGTTGTACTCCTGATCGTAATACTCATCGCCGTACTCTTGGCTTTCGGGATACTGGTGGTTCCCGTAGTTGTTGCTGTTGGGACCGTTGTAGGCTGCCCGTGGATAGCTGCTAGCATCGGTGTTCTCAGCCTCGCCCGTTGTATATGTCTCGTTGCCGTAGCTGGACGGGTCGTCCCCATTGTATTCGGTGTACTCTTCTCCCTCATACGTCTCATCGCCGTTGTCTGGCTCATTGTATGCCCCCGACATGTAGGGCTCTTCATAGTAATCCTCCGCTGCGGTCGAGGGATCGTACTCAGCAGGATACTCATCATCATAGCCATTGCCGTATTCATATTGGTCTTCTTCATATTCATGTTCTTTGTTCTCTTCCGCATGTTCTGTTCCCGCGGCATACGACTCGTTGTACGCGTCCTCCTCGTAGTATTCGTAGCCATTGTCCTCTTCCTGCTCCGGGTATTGTTCTTGTTCTCCCGGCGTCTTGTGGTCTTCGCCATGGTCATGGTCACGGTCATGGTCGTCGTCGCCAGCCTGCGAGGATGCGTTCCCCTCCTTCTTGCCGCCGAGGATGTAGTCGGTCAAGTGTTTGACGACGCGAGATCTGTCACCGCTGGCAACGGCGTCTAGCAGTCGCGCGTATTCTTGAATTTCATCACGCCAATCCTCGTCGGGCATTGCTCATTTTGTTGAATTCTCGTGGAAGCACTGCACATTTCATCCTGCCCATGCACGTACGTTAGCAAAAGTTGGGGCTCCTTGTACCGGGGACAAGGGGACATTCTTACGCCGGAGTTTGGAGTTGGACATGGTTCAGAGATGTGGGAGTTGTTCACGTAAGGGCGCAGAAGTAGGTCGGGATGGTAACTCCCTGTGACATGCGTTCCGATGTGCGTCAGAAATAGGGCCTTCATCAGGTTGTAGTGTCGCGCCTAGGGCTACTTGCCAACTGTGTCCAAGTCGGATACTGGGATTAGAATGCATCCCACAGCCTCCTTTGGTAATTGACACTCTACTCTACAAACTCCAAGAAAAGTAAGCCCATCATTTACGAATACAAAGTACAAGAGCGAAAAATAGAAGCGCCCAGAGAGAAATCCGCCCTCCCTCACCTCAGAATAGCTTGTAGCATAGCCAGCATACAATTGGGACAAGCCAGCGGCGGGCGATGTGGGTTCATACTCGTTCGGTATCTTTGATGACCCACAATAGTATTATGCCACTATTACTGAGGGTCCCCGCCTGAGCAAATCAAATACGGGCCACTAGTGATGTGATGAGTGGTGGTATTTTTTCGGGATCCGGCGGCGGGGGCTGAACAGGGAGTGTACCTCGTAGGTATCCATCCATCCTCCTCTTCTCGCTTAATCCGGAGCGCTATGCCTCAGATCTGGTCCAACGTTGGTTTGAGGCGAGGCGCAATACTGGGGTGAGCATTGTGGCTTTGGGATCCTCTCTCCACCATCCTACCAATACTCGCCCCGTACTTCGTATAGGGAAGAAGAAGGGAAAGAAAAGAGATCTATTATCACATCCAAAGCTAAAATTAGTTGCAGCTTTTCCATTCGCGCCAGGCACATGGAAATGCCATGATGACTACGTTTCTGGCTGGGCCCACGGGTCTCCAGAGGATGAGCAAGAAGGAGAGCAGAAGACAGACAGCGACCAGGAAAAAACCAGGAAAGTCATCTGCTCAGATTACGGTCCGAATTTAGAAAACGGTCTGGCTATAAGGATTCACAGAATCCTTTTCCTCTTCCCCGTCCTCACTACTCAATCAGACATTTCAACACAAATAAAACATCAGAGACACATCCTCCTCCAAAGTTCACCAAAGCCACCTCAGACCTTTTATAGAAGCTCTGATAAAATCACTCTTCATCTTTTCCTCTCACAGAGTACAAACCGAAATCACATCACGCAAGAATGGCCCCTCTCGGCGCTTTATTCGGCGGTTTGTTTGGTGGTGACAGCAGCAGTAGTTCTTCAGATGCCAATGCCAGCGCCGACTCGTCGAACTCGAACACAAACACTGCCAGCGGCGGAGCGGGAGGATCTGGAGGATCCGGAGGTGCGGGAGGACAAGGAGGCTCGGGAACTGGTGGCAATGCGGCCGGAGGACAGGGCGGCAGTGCGGCCGGGAATACCAATGGACCCATAAACAGTACGTTTTATTGCCTTGATGTGAAGATTGGTCCGTTTGTTCTAACACACAGTAGCTGGTGGCGCTACGGGAAACTCGGTCAGCGGCGTCACAAGCCAGAGTAACGGGGGAAACACGGCTATTGGGCCAGTCTCAGGTGGCAACGCTCAAGGCGGCCATGCTGACGGCGGCGACGCAGACGCTGATGGGGGAGACGCCAGCGTCGGCGGTCTCGAGAACGGAAACACTAGTGTCGGTCCTCTATCCAACGGGAACACACACGTTAACGATGAGTTCAACCCGACTTTCAACCCCACGATATCACTCAATCTGCAGGGCTTTGGAGATTGCTACAACGACCCACAACACGGGCAAATGTATGGACAGGGCATGGCAGCACGCGCTGGACAGCAGCAGCATGGTGGACAGCCTCAATATCCCGGACAACAGCCCTACGACCCGCAGCATGAAGACTACGACGACCCATCGCAGTATGACCAGCAGTATCCGCAACAACACGAAGACGGCAGCGCAGGACAATGGCAGCACGATCCCAGCCAAGGAGGTGCCGGCGGCGCTGCCATGGGGATGGCTTCCATGGGGATGGCTTCCATGGCGACGCAAGGGTCTCAAGGCTCGATGCATCCCTCCCAGGTCGGCGCCATGGGCATGGGCACCGGCATGGACGAGTCCGACCACTACTATCCCGAGCATGAAATGGACGATGGCACCATGGGAGGAACAATGACCGGTATGGATGCAGATAACGAACACTACGAAGGGTATCCGGGAGAGGGCGAGGAAGAGGACGAGGAGGGAATGGAAGGCTACGACCAGGGCTACGGACAGCAGCCTCAGGCCGTCTACTAGACATGAGGTATCACGGACTTGTTCTTCCATTTGTTGGGGGAAAGAGCATATGCACACTTTCTTTTATTTTTTGGAAAGGATCTCTCGTTTTCTATACGTCCTTGTTGAGAGAGTGTGTCTGGTTGTTTGTACGACAGTTCTGAAGATTTTGTGAAAAGAGGGCGTTGGGCAAGTAAATCATGACATCTATCTTCCATAATTTTGTGCACCTTCCATTGAAAAAGTTCCTTTCAGTTTGCCTGAGAGTTATAATTAGTGGGACAAGAAGCATAGTGGCATCCCAACCGATTGCTGCGGCCGTAATTGCCGCATTGCATTGCATTCGCGTTATATCCGGGCCACAATCGCGAGAAGGGACGTCATTCAGAAAAGGACAACCATTGTGTGTGTGGTCGACGCGGCTAACCTGGCATCATGGTAAAGAGCCGGCAAGAGTCAACAAGTGGGTAATTCCAGGCAACCATCCTCCGCGATCTCGGAGCAGTCGATGCTTCAAATGCTCTTGGAATATCATTGCCATGCTGATCGCATGCCTTGAGTATGCAAGTTCACGATTCGCACGTCCTTTCGAGCGACGTTCAACTATCTATCCAGTTCCCAACTTCTTTAGAGATCTGACTGACGTCTATACTTGAGCTTATGAGCCCGCGCACAAATCGGGCACCAGACCCGCACCAGGTCCGACCAGCCCATCTATGTATGATAGGAAGTTTTGAGCCGGTATCAAATCCATAAGGCCGAGACTCGGATTCGAGCTCCGGAGCACCTGTCCGCCCCATAGCACGCGCAGGTAGTAACACCCTTGCTTGGAGTACAGTTCAAACACAACCTCGGAGCCCATGCCTGGCCAGACCATGACATCGACCTGCAGAATACTGAGCAGGCGTGACACAGACCCATCGTGAGCAACGTTGTGCATGTAGATGACGGAAGATGTGCCGTTCATCGCGTTGCGGATGTTCTGTGCAAGCTCGGCCACGTAGATGCCGTAGCTCGCGGTGGATGCGGGCAGCGACGAAGGACTATCGCGGTAAATAAACGAGTACTCGTATTGGCCTCTCCGGAAGACAGCATCGGCGTCCGCCTCGGTAATGCAATTCGACGAGTTGCCGATCTGGCACGGCAGGGGCTTTTGGTGGCACAAGCGAGCCGAGAGGTTGTCAAAGTAGTGGTCGAACCAGTTGTGCCAGGCGGGATCGCTGCTGTTGACGCCACTCACCGAATCAAGCTTTGCAAAGAGCGACGCGGAGTCGTTTAGGTGCAGCGTCCAGTTAGCGGCATCACTTCCCACGCCGTAAGAGGCATAGAGGGTACTGGCAGCAGAGCATGTGTAGGCTGGTTCCAGGCTGTCGATACTATCGGGTTGAATGAGTACAGAAACAAGGACATCCTGGCGCCCCGAATACTCGCCCTCGACGACTTGACCCGCAACTTGCGAGGTGATGACGTTGTTTGTGACTCGGTACTTGACTCTGGACGAGTTATAGGATGAAGGTAGAAAGCCGAGCAAGTCATGATACACCCCGAAAAGATCGCGACCATGTTGACGAGAGTCGTTGAGTCCGGCGCCCGAGATTTGCGGAAACTGACAAGTTCCATTGAACCCCTCGGGAGCCAAAGGATTTGACGGAGACGTGTAGACTTGCCAATGGACCTGAGCAGAAGAGCTATCCGGTTCCGGGGCGCCATAGAAGAACAACGCCTCGTCGTCGCAATTCCAGGCATAAGATTCACGGGGGAAGGTATTGGACGCATAAGGGGTGCGCTTGTGGTGACGATGAATCTGAGAGGTCGTCAGCTTCCACGAAAAAAGGCTTTGGTCAGATGGCCCAACGCCTCAGCAGCACTTACAAGCTCGACATATTCCAATGTGTATTCCGGGTCGACGCGGGGGTACTCTTGACGTCGGGTATGCGGCATATTACACCAGTTGTATGTGCTGTAGGCAGTCGAAGCTGGGGTTATGGAAGAATTAAAGATGAATCCATTGATCCCCGTACCATTGACGACAAAGGTTAAATTGTTGATATGAGTAGCATTTGGAGCGTGCCACGTCAAGTCGATAGCGCTCGCAGACAAGGAAGAGCAGTTGGTCTGAGCGATGACCTGATGGGCCACTGGGCCCAGCAGCAGTACGTTGCGAAGTCGCGCAAACATGACGTTCTGATAGAGCTGGGACGTGAGAGTGTTGAAGGAGGTCAAGAGGTCGATGATGAGGCCCTTTAAGATGGGAACAGACTGCTGTGAGGATTGCATGATGGAGGGAACAGGGTCATGTTGTCGCTGGTTCCTGGAGCTCCACAGGCCGCCGACTCTTGCATGCGTTCTTCTAGTAGTGGACGCTTACTGCAGCATCATTAGTAGCCTTCTGCGCTGTTCGTGAGGATAGATTTGTCCGTTGAGTACGATGTTGCAGTCTCCTTCGGAACGAAGGAAATGACCGGGACCAGTCTTGCGCATGTCGATTGGATTGGCTGACAGCGACAAGGGGTAGACAACGTGCATTAAAGGCGAGCAATGAGAGGCCTCATCGACCAACCGCACAAATCAGGAATGGCCAGGCTGCCAGGTACCTAGATTGCTCGTTAGCCCTTAGCTTGAAGATGGCTGGACGGAGAATAGCAGCTTAGTACCGAGAATCGTGACATGATCCTGATCGATCTGCTTTACTTCGTGTCGGAAATAAGAAATGATTGTATGAACTTTGTAGAATTATTGGAGATGGTGAGGGTAAAGTCACCACTTCTGCCACCCAGCTTTTCCATCTTCCTCGGAACTTGCGCATGCTGGAGATTTCCTCATGGCCTGGTTGGTGCGCAGGTGCGGGGTAAAGCAAACAAACCCACCACCACCACGGCACTGCACGGGTATAGCATCCTCAATTCACTACCTCCGTATGGGTAACTGTGTCATATATCAGACGCTGATCGAGACAAACTGACTCCCTTCTCTCACTGACAATTTCTCATCGAACCCACAAGAGTCATTTTGTCAGTTTGACCGCCATCTCCCTTAACGACAACACCATCACCAGGCAAGCAGGCAATATGCCATACCAAACCAATCTCTTCATCAATGGCGAGGTAAAGTCCCTCCGCACTGTCATCCTCTTCTCCCTTTGAATTCGGTTCTAACTCGGCTGTAATCCCTTTCAGTACGTTCCCTCCTCGTCCGGAGAGACCCTATCCATCTACAACCCCAACGACGACACCCTAGTCACCGACAAAGTGCAAGTGGCTTCCGAGGCCGATGTCGACAAGGCTGTCGCTGCTGCCAAAGCCGCTTTCCCCGGCTGGTCCTCCACGCCCGGTGCAAAGCGAGGTGCCATCATGCTCAAGTTTGCTGATCTTCTCGACGCCAATGCCGAACGCCTCGGAAAACTCGAGTCGATATGTATGGGTCAACCCATCACTCTCGCTAAAGGTTTTGTCAATGGCCCAGCAGCGGTTTGGCGTTACTATGCTGGCTTCGCTGGCAAGATCGCTGGTGAAAGCTACCCTCCTGAAGGTGATGGCTCTTATAAGATCGTCGCCTATGAACCCCTAGGAGTCTGTGCCGGTATTGCTGCCTGGAACGGCACTCACGCCCTTGCTGCCTGGAAAATGGCCGCTGCTCTCGCTGCTGGAAACACCTTCGTCTTCAAGCCTTCGGAGAAGTCGCCCCTCGGCGCAGCCCTCTATGGTGAATTGATCAAAGAAGCTGGATTTCCTCCTGGCGTAATCAACATCGTCATAGGTGCCGCCCCCGTGGGTGCCATACTGGCGTCTCATATGAGCATCGCCAAGATTGCTTTCACTGGCTCCGCCGCCGGTGGACGTGCAGTCCAGATTGCCGCTGCCAAATCCAATATGAAGCATGTCTCACTGGAATTGGGAGGCAAGTCTCCCGCTCTGATCTTCGACGATGCCGACCTAGACAATGCCCTCCTGCACAACTCAACGGGTTTTCTGCGGAATTCTGGACAGGTATGCTTTGCCTCGTCGAGAGTCTTGGTGCAGGAAGGTATTGCGCCAAAGTTCATCGAAGGCATCAAAAAGGCCTTCGAAGACGCTGCCAAGAAAATGGGAGATCCGTCTTTGGCCGAGACCGCATATGGGCCATTGGCCGACAAGAAGCAATTCGAACGCGTCATGGGATTCCTTAACGACGGGAAGGCTGAGGGTATCGAGGTCCTGACTGGAGGAGAGAGATTGGGCAACAAGGGCACATTCGTGAAACCTACCGTACTTCTCAATCCTGATGTCCGGAGCCGTGTCTTCACCGATGAGATCTTTGGACCTGTCATTGCCGTCAAGACCTTTAAGACGGAGGAGGATGCTATCGCTCTGGCCAACGACACCACTTACGGTCTTGGATGTGGGTGACATCTCTCCCTGACCGAGTGGAATATGTGCTAACTTGCAGTAGCCTCTATCTTCACCTCCGATATTGCTCGAGCCCTGCGGGTAGCGTCCAAGATTGAGGCTGGAAATGTGGGAATTAACCAAGCATACAAGACAACTCCACAGACGCCCTTTGGTGGATACAAACAATCAGGACAAGGAAGGGAGAGCGGGTATGAAGGTCTGAAGGGATATCTGCAAGCCAAGACCATCATCATCAACATGGAGCTGCCGCGGAAAGCATGAAACCCAGAGATCAACGATTCATGGCATCAGTAGTACTGGGCAGGCAAGGACAAAATTCCAGGTATTGGGGAGCTGTGAGACACAGTTGGGATCTGTGTACTTCGTACCTTGTAGTCCTCAAGAATCAATCCCCACAATCAGTGGACTGATCCAGGGCAAGAAAACTTACCTGGTCCGTCGAGGCTATGCCGCGTTATGCCAGACTGAAACAAAGTGTCTTTCCACGAGGCTGACCGATGCGTATTCCTCTGCTTCATTTTTTGAAAGGCCCCAAGATGTCTTCATCGGAGCCCTTGCCAATATAATGCATTGGACGTTTTTCATACATGACGATCAACGTCACGTGGATCGGTATACCCAAAGGCGTTACAAAAGGCCGTGCCTGGGACAATCGGCGCATAGACGAATTGAGGCATTTTTGGAGCCAGGCGACTGTTTCTTCTCCACATTCACCTCTGCAGGCACTAGAGTTGGACCGACCAACCACGCGAAGACGGGACTAGAAGGCGTCGATTGTTGGACGCATTGGAGTCGACACCTCGGATCTTATGCCTCCTTTGTGTGAAGTGCCCCGGTCGCCGGGTTGGGTGCCGGGACTCACAAAAAGGGATGCCGTAAGCTTACCATTATGGTAACGCGTTCCAAAATCGATATGGTCACTCACTCGTCCCTGGGAAGGAGAGAATTCGGTTGCAGGTGTTTGTAGCTTCCAATCCGCGGGGTGCGAGTCCTCAGTAGTACAGCCGAGGGCCAAGCAGTATCAACGATTTTGTCTTTGCTGGTGAACAAGTCTTGTGAAGCCGAAACTGATGCATAAAAGCCAATGAACAGCTTGTCTGAGACGGCGACGCCAGGTCGAGACTCGCCATCCTTCGTGATTGGGTCCATGGGTGAACAAGACTGCTTGGGTGCCCCACGGGGTTTGAACATGCCAAACAAACTTGTATTCGGCAGTTACTGTGGCTTTGATGCGAATATCAATCCACGCCCCGCGGACCTCCCGCCGGAGCTTGTTGCAGAATTGAAATGCCCGGTACACCAGCGAAAGACTGGCTTCCACCCCGGCATAACCCACAAACGCCTGAATACCGTGCCCAAGCGTTGGCAAGAACATGGGTACTCCAGAGAGCTCCATCCTTGAAAGGAAAAGGGTACTTTTAAGTAGTGACTAGAATGCTAGTCAGGTCCATCGCTCGAGTTCTGATATATAATTGACGACCACCGATCTGTGCAGTGGAATTCGAAGAGCTGGTCTCTGAAAAAGATGGAGACAGCATCTCCTTTTAGAGTCATCATAGTCGGAGCTGGCCTGGGGGGCCTATCATGCAGCATCTCCTGTCGACATCAAGGGTTGAGCGTCTTGGTCCTGGAAAAGGCACCAGCAATCACCGCCGTAGGTGGATTGGATCGCAGAAGTCGAGCTGGATGAGAGAATACTGACGGCGTTCGAAGGTTGGTGCTGGCATTCAAGTTCCCCCCAATGCAGCCAAGATATTGCGAAGCTACGGACTCTTGCCGTTATTCGAAAAGCCTGCTATTCAGCTCGAATGGCATAACATGAGGAGGTACCGGGATGCGCAGCTGCTGGCTTCAAGACCCGTGGGTGAGCATTTTATCAAGCAGATGGGCGCACCGTGGATGTTAGTATGATTCCAGCAGCCATTGGGCTTGCTGATTGTAGACAGGGTCATCCATCGACAGGACTACCATGCTATATTGCTCGAAGAAGCAAAAAAGCTTGGGACGGAGATCAGGCTGGACGCCAACGTGACAGGCCTCGACTTTGACCGAACAGAGGCAACGCTGGCGACCGGGGAGGTGATAAAGGGCGATGTTATCATTGGAGCTGATGGTGAATGATTGCCAGCCATATTTGTGACTATGGCTTGTCTTAATGCTTCCAGGGCTCTGGTCATCCACGCGCGACGCCATCCTGAGCCACCCCTCGCCACCAGTTGAAACCGGTGACCTGGCGTATCGGGCGACTTTCTCCCGGCAGCAATTACTGGAATTGAAGGATCCGCGGGTCGAAGACCTGTGTTCCAAAAAGGCCGTGACGTTGTGGATGGGACCTGATAGGCATTGTGTCTTCTATCCTGTGCGTGGAGGCGCCGAATTCAACCTTGTGCTTCTTCGACCGGACAATCTTCCCACTGGTATCAGAACTGTGAAAGGAGACCTTGACGAAATGAGAATGACATTTGAAGGGTGGGATGAAATGTAAGCTGTGGCAGACGATGGCCAGGATCACCTGCTGACCTCTGTAGCCTACTGAAACTGATCTCATGCATTTCCTCGGTGTTGAAGTGGAAGCTTTGTCATCACCAAGAGCTTGAGAAATGGACACGAGTGAGTATTATTAGACATCTGCCTGAAAGGGGTCGGCTGCTAAAGTTGAGTGCAGGGTCACATTGCGTTGCTGGGTGATGCGTGCCATCCAACTCTGCCATATCAAGCACAAGGGGCAGCAATGGCGGTGGAGGACGGGGCAGTGCTTGGATTCCTGCTGGGACAAGTTGCTGGTAAGTTAACCAGTAGTCAGACAGCGCCGGGCTCGGAAGATCACATCTCAGCCGTCCTGAAGCTGTATGAGAAGCTGCGAAAGTCGCGGACCACGATCAACGTGCTCGGGGCGGTGACCAACAGAAAATACTTCCACCTTCACGACGGCCCTGAGCAGGAGGAGCGGGACGCGACCCTGGCGAGTATCGACTGGTACCACTGTCAGACAGAGTGGAAATGGATAGATAGTCGATATCAAGAAGACCTGTTGGGTTTTGATGCACTCAAAGACGCACAGGACGCCTTTGGTGAATGGTGGACAGAACACGGTACCACCAAGTAGTAAGGGTGAATGTCCGATGGGACGACTGGCCGGGAGAGTTGTGAAGCCAGTGCCCTGAGGTCAGTTTGTCGATGGAGATTTGTCGACGATATTCCAACTCTTGTCAAACAGCGAATTATTGCCTCCTCCCATGTTTGCTCGGAGCGTGCGAAGTGGTGGAAGAAGTGGGACAAAGGTGTCAGCTGCGCAATTCTTTGCTGGGTCCTCGCAGATCACCAGCCTGTGTCTTTGCAGGTGAAGGCCAAGGGTGTGAAGTCCTCCTTAGATAGTTGCCCGGTGAAGGTGCCGGTGTGGCGGCTGATAAACGCGAGAAAGGGTTCAGTGCAATAGTACTCGGTAGTGGTTGTAGTCAGCAGCGCAGCCGTTGAACAAGCATCATAAGCTTTGATCTGCACCTCCACCTCCATCTTCACCTCAAACTCAGGTCCATCACTTACATCTACAGTCTCATCCCAAACGTCATTCTCCCCTGCTTTGCGTAGTGGTGACGATCGTGCTTAATCTACCGGAGAGCACACCGTCAAGCACAATAATGCCATGGACTACTGTCCAAAGCTGACGATAATGAGGCTGATATTATCGTTATTCGACATACAAATACCTCAGCAGTGAATTGAGGTTCCCTTCCTGGCAGCTAACATCAAGAGCAAGCGCAGCACCTCGACGAATCCTGCGAATAGTTCTGTTCTTTAATCAGTGGAGTCTCATTGAGTTTCTCTTTCTGTTTGCTTAACTCTACCTCTTACAAATCTAGAGGTATTGGCCGTTCCAATATGAGTGACCCTCTAATCCCCAAGCTCTATCACCGCATCACTCCTCACTGGCAACAGGAACAGCGCAACTCCTTTTGGGCACTGAATGAAGGCAAAGTCGCCCCTTTCAATACACGGTCAGATAAACTCGAAGCCCATGCTGAAGAGTCTCTCTCGGTCAATGGACGTTTGTATGCTCAGAGCAATGCTGGTAACAGCTGGACTCATTTGGCGAACCGCCAGGCATTTTTCCGCCACCGGCTGATTCCACACCAGCTCGTGGATGTCAATGAGCGAGACACCACCACTACGTTATTTGGCCACAAGATCTCTGCCCCAATCGGGTTTGCCCCCATTGGCATCAACAAGATCTACCACCCCAAGGGCGAGATTCCTGTCGCCAAAGTCGCTGGCCAGCTTCGCTTGCCCTATGCACTCAGCACTGCCGGATCGAGTACGATCGAAGATGTTGCTGCTTCCAATGACGCCGGTCGCCAAATGCCCGACGCGGTCAATGTCCAAGGCGCGGACAACGATTCTCCTGTGCGCTTCTTCCAACTATATCTCCCGCACGACGACGAGTTGGGGATTTCTCTCCTGAAGAGAGCAGTTGACAATGGCTTTACAGCGTGTATCCTGACGACCGACACATGGCAGCTCGGCTGGCGGCATGACGACGTCGCAACCTCAAACTATGCTTTCTACCGCGGCATTGGAGCGGATCTCGGACTTGCGGACCCCGTGTTTCAACAACGCATGGGAGAGGCTGGGGTCGATCCGAAGAAGCAACCCGAGGAGGCTGGCGCAATGTGGATCGATAGCGTTTGGCATGGACGGGCGTTCAGCTGGGAGAAGATACCGTGGTTGATGAAGACGTGGAAGGAGTTGAGTGGCGGCAAGCCATTTTGCATTAAAGGGTGAGTCCGCACAGTTGATGTCCCATCACGTCGACCAATGCTGTTAAATCTCTGACATCTTTGTCGTTCCCCCAGCATCCAATCCGTCGCCGATGCCCAACACTGCGTGGACTTGGGGGTGGACGGCATCGTTGTTTCTAACCACGCGGGCCGACAGGTCGATGGTGCCATAGCCAGCCTCGATGCTCTCGAGAACATCATCAACGCCGGCATCGGCGAGAAACTTACCGTCATGTTCGACTCGGGCGTGAGAGGTGCCTCGGATGTCATCAAGGCCTTGTGCTTGGGCGCAAAGTTTGTCTGGGTTGGTCGGATGTGGATCTATGGGCTGAGGTGCGTCGATGTTTGATCCCACTGCAAGATCCATACGAGCTACAAAATGCCATACTCACAGTTCGGAACAACAGCATCATGGGCGAAGAGGGCGTCCGCCACGTTATGAAGTGTCTACTCGCTGAATTCGACATCTCCATGCTCACGGCCGGCATGCGGAATATTGGTGACATGCAGAAGGACCGGCTGGAAAGCTACCCCAAAGCATATACGTTGATTGCAGACAAAGCGAAGCTTTGAACGTGCTGTCATTGGCACGAATACCCTGTGGGTCGCGTTGGTTTTAAGGTACTACTCCTACTACTAGATCAGAGCCGCTTCTTGGATGTTTAACGTAATATTCTTTCGTTCTCTGCAAGCATTGACCTCTCCGTCCTCATTATTCTCCTGTCCAGCAGTGTAACGATTCATGCTTTACAGAGGTTCGCGGTTGCTCGGATTGCAGAGCCACACATCCTCTAGCAATGGGATCGCCACGAGTCCGACTTGATCGCCGACGCAGTTGTCATCCCGTCCTGCCAAAGGCTTGGTTTGCACATCCACGAAGCCTAAGGGGGCCCCTCCTTTTCGAAGCTGGCCTCGGTGGCATTCTGGGATGCTGGTATTTGTCCCTAAGCCAGGCAACCCCGGGACAAATGGTTGTCTCAGAGACGTTGGGCTCTGCCCATCAGAAGTCCTTGCTTTCCTTCATTCCAGCATTAATAGAGTCATATTTTCCTCCAATGGTCCTGTGTCTCAAAATCCAAGAAGCCCTTCCTCGTAGTCATGTTCGGATCAAAATCTCAAGAGTTCCACAATCATGGCCTTGAATCACCCTCAATTCACTCAATCTTTCCAGTCCCACACCTGTTTCAAGAAGGAGCTCATGCTGACCTTCTTAGCTTTCATCTCGACCATCCACGGATGCTCGAGCATTCGCCATGGTGTGGCTCGCCTGGGCGGCTCCTTCTCTAGACAGCACTCGATAAAGTACTTGAACATGTCGCTCCATTTGATACCGTTCTCGGGTTCGTCTTTCAATTTCGGTATTGGCTGGGCAACAATATACGTGAGCAGGTCAATCAAGCCAGCACGAGGCTGCATTTCTGTGCCATCGGCTGGAAAAGGGAAGCGATGCTGAGCGACTTCCAGGAGAGTCACACCCAAAGACCACACGTCGGAGGTGATGGTATAGGATTGCCCCTGTATCCTCTCGGGAGCCATGTAATAAGAGGTACCTATAAAGGTGTTGGCATCACCTTTTGTGCCGAATTCGCCGGAAACACCAAAGTCACAGAGCTTCACCTGGCCATTGCGGCAGAGAAGGATATTAGAGGGCTTGATATCTATGTTGCATCGCGTCAGTAAGTCTTTGGACAGAGTCCATGGGCCTCATTCGAAAGGCTTACCTCTGTGTATGATCTTCCTACTGTTGAGGTATGTGAGACCATGTAATACTCCTTCTGCGATCTTTCCCAGTACTTTCTCCCCCGTTCTTCCGCCCAGTTTCTTCACTTCACGGTATACACTGTCCAGGCTGCCACCCTCACAGAACTCCATTGCTATCGATATCGTGCTCGAGGATTTGTCCATGAAAGCGCCATAATATTGGCAAATATACTCGGACGTGCAATTCTTGTTGAATTTGAGTTCACGAAGGATCTGCTTTTTGACGTCTGGGTCGGGGCTGGTGGTGATGATCTGGGCGAGGTATCAATATTTGTGATGGAGCCCTCAATCCAAGTCTTCGGGGCTGCAAACATACCTTGAGCGCGAAAATTGTCTTGCCGCCTTCCAACATACACCGTGTGACCGCACCACCGGCACCTTCACCCAGAGAACCCAGTTCTATGATTTTCTTCTGTTCGCTCGCCGCACCCCAGCCTTCGTCGTCCAGGTCTTCCACATCGAGCGGTCTTCCTTTCTCGATGGCAAGTTTCTCAAAGTCTACTGACAATCCTCCCATACTTGATTCTCTTTCCATTGAAGTCCCGCCAATGCTAGCCTCGGAGTAGATCGAACTTATCGCAGAGGATGGGTCAGGTGTCCCACCTTGCCTGCCATGCATGGCGAACGAAAGAGCCGAGTAGGTGGACGACGAAGCAGACCCGGGAACACTGGCAGCATGGAAACTATCCCCCCTCGGCCTGCTGATGGCTTCATTTCCTGTCACCGCGGATATATTCAAAGGGTGTATCTGTGGTCTTAGATTGGTCCCTCCTTCTTGCACTGAGCCGAGACTTCCCATCGGTGTAGCGAGAGATAGTTTTGGTGGTCCCTTTGATCCAGCTGCGGCGAGGCTGAAGCGGGGGACTTCGGCAGCAGGCTCTCCTTCTCCGGTCACTGGTCGCTGGTTGGGTGAAGGGGGGATTCCCAATGTCAAACGAGGAGTCCGGCTACCGCTTGAGCTTCGTGCACCAGGGACAGGCGGCCGCAGAAGCGGCACCGGAGAAGACATTCTTCGTTATCGGGTGTGCTCAGGGTAGGATGGAAGGGTGATGCTCTGCGGAAGGCGACAGAGCAATTGAAGGTACTGTCAGGATTTCCAAGATTTTGTAGAGCTTTCTCTTTCTAATAAGCAGGTCCAGCCTAACTCGAGGACTCGGTAGTAAGAGGGGTTGTTGAAGTTATGGTGGCGGAATGCTACAGCGGGTGGAGGCAAATTTGTTGTGGTCTTTGGCCCGTTGGACGACGGTGCAGTCGAGGTTCAGACGCAGCCGCAGGGTCCAGATTGTGCCTTGCAATCCGAGTACCTCTTCGATAGGTACACACGAGTGGGAGATATATGGTGTCTCGGGCTGCACGCTTCGGTCAGGCAAGGCAAGGCAAAGCAAGGCAACGTCTGGGTGGCAGGTAGCTGGTGGTATTGGAGATAGAGGGTTATTGTTGCATGGAAGTACGTGCGCCTGAAGGGCTGAAAGAGTACCAGGTAATGGATTTGCATTTGATTTTGCTGACTGCCCACGCCCAGCAGAGCCAGACCCTTGAGGCCACGAGGATGACGGGTAGACGTCAAGCGTGGTTTGCCGGACGAGGGCCAAGTCAACCGGGTCTGGCGATGGTGGATTGTTGATCTGCAACGGGCGGCTACCTGAAACACTAGGGAACGAGATGCACAGGACCAGCGCGGCAGAGAGCTACGCTTCGAGCAACCAGTTGAGTCAACTATTATCAACTCTTGTTTGCTGTTTACCACATGCCCACGGTAATTCCAAAGTCCACAATACAAACGGCCGAAGCGCAAGGTCAACCTTCGACAGTCTGCGAGGGCGAATGTCTCTCCACCCTCAAGACCCAGTCATGCATTCACTCATCTCCAATATTACGACTCTCTTTTCAGCTGTCCCCTCTGGGCATGTATGGAGCATTGACTGGCCTCCCATCTGACAGCCTGCAGCGGGCGTTGTGGGAACCAGGTCCCTTACCTACCCCTCGATCCCTGCCACCCCTGCCAGCACGGCGGCCATCACTACTGTACCTACTTGCAGGCCTGTTACGGACCCCATTACGAGGTACTCCAACCCGTGTCCCAGGATTGGCCATCGAGACAGTTTAAACAACAGGGATTCTGAAGCGCCTGGGCCAGAAAGATGCAGCAGTAGCGGCAGCTGCGGCGTCCGGGCATCAGCAGGAACTTTGACACAACCTCATTTGAGCCCTGGTTAGCCTATGGTGCCAGGAACTGCTGTTGATTCCCACATACCGCCCCTCTGGGGCTGACTTGTCTCATCCCCGCCTGTCAGAGGCTGTGAACATGCGGTGACCAATCTACGAGTCACTCACCTCGAGCAAATCAACATTTGGTGTCGGTGGTACTGACAGGTGGGTGCATTTGGGATCGAAGTTATCCAACAAGATATTACAAACTAAAAAGTCTCTAATTAAGCGAGGTTTGCAAGAAAAGTTTTCTTTGTTGGATTCATTCGAAGTAGCGAGGCCTTTGCGTCCTCTGGTTTGATACGCTCATTCTTTTCGACTGGCATGAGTTGTGTTATGTAGGTGCTCGACAAACATCCATCTCCTGCATCAGCCAGGTGATTCCTGGGTTCTGAATTGGTCATATCCTCTAGATAAGCCATCGACACCCCCATTTTGAAGGGCATCTCTTCCGCCGCTATTTCCCGACCCGGTGGCTACTCGTATCGTTTGCTTCGCTTCGGAGAATCCAGCCTCGAGGATATGGCTGTGATGTTGAGGCGTAAATTTGAGGAACAGGGGTAGAGGAAACGGTTGATTTCAGTTGTGAGTCGGGAATCGATTTGCATTGGTGTTGGGTAGTTGGAGAACATTAAACAAGGATCGACGGATGGAGCTCGTCACGTCCAAGCTCGAGATCATGTCATCATTCGTCAAAAAAAGTCTCTCGCGCCCCAGGCGAGAGGTAAGGTATCATAGCTTCGTCAATGTCGCTTTGCGCAAGACACCATCTATCCGACGCCGAAGAAAGAAAAAAACAAGGCCGTATGCTTTTTAGTCGAACTGTCGTTTCGTCGAATCTGGAGGCGGGACATGGTTGGACGCGGGATTCAAGGAGCGTGGGGGGAGAGGTGATGTTGGGGACAAAGAGCCAGGACGCCGCAGCATCGGCGTCTTATTCGGAGGAGACCTGCTGTCTGCGTCCTTTCTCCGCCTCCAGGTTTTCGTAAAGGAGGTACAAGGCACGTTCATTGGCACTGGCGCTTCCCATAATGGTGAACATCCGCTCGCCGGTGTCGTCGTGTGGTGCTTTGGCAATGGAAATGCGGGCCCCAGAACTCTTGCGAATCTCGCTAATCTTTGCTCCTCCTCTTCCAATAATACAGCCGACCATATCGGCGGGGATGCTGATATTCTGGGTCTGAACTTCTTCTCCGTCCTCCGTGACCATGGGAATACCGCCGCTTCGTGGCGCATCAGCGGCACTGCGGTTGTACGTACGCGTCTCACTGAAGTCCGTGCCGTTGCCAGTGCGATTGTAGGACCGAGGGCCACCAAAGTTGCCGCCTGACATTCCCCCAGTGCCGACAGCAGGAGGAAGAGGACCAGACCCAACTTGAACCCGAACCGCCGGATTGTAGAGGACCGTCCCAGTGCCACGCTGCCAATCATCCACCAAGCATTTACCGATTTCCCAGACAGCTTTATCGATGCCCTCAGGAGTGCCTTGGACTTCGACTATGCGCTCGGTCGATTGTGGAAGCATCTCTTTCTGCGCAACCATACGAACTCCCGAGACATCTTGGATATGCTTGATCTTCAAACCTTGTCGGCCAATAATGGTGCCCATTTGGTTATGGGAAATGAGGAGACGAATGGCTGAAGGAAAAGTTAGCGAAGCTCGAGTAGGCATCGAGGAGACTGCTTACGATGCGTGCCGTTATTCTGAATGACGCCCCCCATGCCCATCTGTGGAGCGCCTTCAAGAAGGCCCTTGGCCACGAGCGAATATGCCTTTGCGATGCCCGATAGCGGACCCGTGACTGTTAAGACGCGATCGTGAACACCTTGGACAACTTTGCTGACGCCAGCTTTGACACCGGTTTCTTCTCGCAAATCAGCAACATTTTTCCCCGCTTTGCCGATAATGACACCAGCTTCCTTGGTGGATACAATAGCACGTAGAGTCAACTGGGATTGCGCATATTCCTCTTCGGTCTTCGGAGTATCGTTCTGCGGATCTCCAACATTGAGCTGGGACAAAGAATCGGCAACACCAGGCTCATCAATGTGGTTTGTAGATGCAACAGGCTCGGTAGAGGCCATTGTGACGTATATTGGGGGGTTATCAAGAGGAGTGTCGAAGTTGAAGATAATAGCGAATTTACTCGAGGCTCGGCTGCGAGTGGGGGTGCGACTGCAGATCGACAAGGTGCGAGCAAGGAGGTCCAAGGCTTGCGGGCACGGCTGGGATGGAGGAAGAATGGAGGGGGAGGAGTTGAGGAATACGATGAGGTGTGAGGATGGGGGGAATGAGGTAGAGAAGAGGGCGAGGATGAGGTGCGAAGTAACGGTGATTCGAGATGTGGTAGTAGTGTTGGTGTTTGAGGGTGCAGCAGGTTTTGAGAAACAAACGAAATAGGTGTGGAAAAAGCTGGAGGCGACGAAGCACAACCCCCTTGAAGCGGCGGATGTGCAGTGGCAGTGAAGAGCAGTGTGAGGGCTCGTCTCTCATAGGTCAACGAGTCACTGGCACGGCAACAGCAACTAGGTAGGTTCTTAGTACTTACATAGTACTTGCTATTCCTCGCTCCTGCTCCCAGCCTCTCTGCCTTTGGCCTCTGAGCCCGGACGGCTTGGCCCTCAGGTGCTCACTCGGCTTAAAAGGCCAAACAACGAGTGTTTACTTGTACTGAGTACCTCGTACTTGGTACATCATGATTCAATACCTCCCCTCCATCTCGACGAAAACACTACGAAATAGCTACTTAACCATCAGGCACAGCAGATACGTACCAATAGTCATCCAGGGAATTTACCTCGAACTCTTAGAACCAAGCATCACAGCCTATTTTCATGCCCATCACTGCACGTCTCTCAGATTTAACAAAACCGACCTGAGCCTCACCACAACCCCCACAGAGAGTGCCTGACCGTCGAGCGTACCTGGTAGCCTAGACCATCTTGCTTGGTCTACCAACGACCAATATGAAGTTGACCATGTCATTAATACTTGGTATTGTCATCGGCTTCAAAAATCACAGTGACCATGCGCAGGGAAACGTCTTTGACCCACCAAGAGGCCGAGCCAGTTGACAAAATAATGGCACAGCATCCTGTGCTAAATACCTAGTCAGACCGTACTATACTACCCGAATAGAATCCTGAGATGCTTTTCTACCACCATTTATTAGGAATTATTGTTTAATATTAGTATCATTATATAGATTATATACTCGTTATTGTGTCAAGGAAAAAAAATCCAGAGTTTTACACTTAAAATTTCGAGTAAAGGAGAGAATAACCTCAGAGTATTTTGGTCATTACTTCGCTGTGCCACTTGTTTTGTCACCTGGCTCGAGGCATGCAGCCACGATGTCAATACGTAGTACTTAGTGTACGTGAATCTTTTTGATCTCGAGAAACATGGGGACTCGTAGGAGGTTCAAAGGGTTGAGATCCAGTCTGCATTAGCCAGAACCATCCGCCAGGAATGCAATATCTCTTCAAGCACGCCTTTCTAGTGACGGTAACCAGGCAAGTCTTCATGGCCGCTCATTTGTCTGCCTCAAAAACCACCTTTTGAACCCTCATATTGTTGAACTCATCGTACCACTTGACAGCTTCTGAGAGAGGCTTGATATTGTCGGTCATGAAATCCAACTGATCCTGCTTCTTCACAAGCATGTCCAGGGCGTCTTGAAATAGACTTCTGACCGGACATCTGCCCATCTGAATTCTCAAGTTCTTCCCATATGCTTGACTGCCTGTCCATGGAATCTCTCCGTTGTGGACACCAATGCTAGAAATGTTGCCCCATGGCCTCAGAAGATCAAAGGCCAGGGCTAATGCACTGCTTTGACCAACCAGCTCGATTGCAGTGTCTGCTCCCCTTCCATCCGAAAGTTCCAGCACTCGCTTCTTCAACCCGTCCATATCCTTCTGGTAGTTCCATGGTTCGGCGCCGAGCTTTCTTGCCTGTTCCAAACGAGCATCGACGCTGTCGATGGCTAGGACTGCCTTGGGTTTGTACTCGAGGGCGCAAACAAGCGAACAAAGTCCGACTGGTCCACACCCAATCAGAAGCACGACGCTCTGTGATATTACCTCCTGGTCCAGTCCCCGAAATGCATTTGCAGAGGCAAAATACCCAGTCGGGAAGATGTCGGCCATTAGCACAAGCTTGTTCTCCTGAATACTTGCTGGTGCCTTGACGACCGTGCTATCTGCTAGCGGGATTCGACAGTATTCCGCTTGCCCGCCATCGAGGGCCGCTGATCCGAATAGTTGGCTCTTTTCGCAGCGTGATGAGAAACCTCCCTTGCAGTAAAAGCATTCTCCACAGCTAGCGGTGAAGGGTGTGACGATCTTATCGCCCTTTTTAACCGATTTTACTTCAGAACCCGTCTCGACAACCTCTCCTGTAAACTCGTGGCCCATGATGAAACCGGTTCCAGACGGCTGATGGCCTCGAAAGACATGGAGCTCACTTTTTGAGCGTCAGTGCATATAAGACGGCGGAAATTTGGATGCATACCTGCCACAAAGCGCAGTGTATCTGACTTTGACGATGATGTCTTTGGGATCTTGAATTTTCGGAATCGGCCTATCTTCAACTGCTATTTGCAGCTTACCCTTGAAGACAACAGCCTTCATTGTCTCCCTTGCGGCCATGATGCGCTGTACTTTGGTCTAATCTCTGTATTTAATTATCTGTAGAAATGTTTGACTCGGTTGGTAGGGCGAGCTGTTGCGGGGTGCAAAGACTTTGTATGTTCTGGACCCTGAAGTCAGAGGTGCTCCTGTGGACGTATACCTTATATGTATGTCTGACTATCTAGGTTCATATCCAATCCATCCTCACAGGGCGTATCCCACGGAAATGTGGATGGCCCGAGAATGGGCGAACGCCCCAAACGGACATTCGGCCGTTCTGTGGATCTTGCCATCGGTGGTAACACCTGGCTTTCCACGACCATTTCATATTGTGGCGACTCCGATAATTGTAACGTCTGGGTAGAGAGCATGGCTGGGTAAATACTTGAGATAGGGAAAGGCCGGCCAATGCTGAGAACTTGTCCGCAGCCTTAAGACACACGTATCCAATGAAGGGGTTGGAAAGCGATTCCGAATGCGCACCTCCTTCGGCGGCACGAGTATCTATCCATCTCTCACTACAGGCGGGAATCGAGTTCCGGCGGAATTAATATGAGCTTGAGCTCTTAACAAGATGGCTGCTTGGGAATTGCCAGGTGATGAAATCTGGCATCGAGAATAAACAAGGTGGGAAGTCGGCGGGATTGCCCGATCACACAGACTGCGTCCCACATATGCATGGGCCATCGCGGAGAAGCAGAGCGGTATCGCTCGTTCATCGCTCTAGTCAATATCCTTTATACCAAACCTAAAAGACCCGAACTGGTCCTTTCCATGTTCAAAGCGACAAGATGGCCAACTCCAATGGTGCCACCAACGGCACATACTTGTAATGTCAAAGAACTCCTGACCCATCCCCAAGATGCTCCGTGTACCCCATGGTATGCCGCTTCTTTCAAGTCACCGTGCAAAGCAGTTCACTTTCCAGTATGAATTTGCCCTCCTTGTACTTTTCTGCCGCCTCGTATGCCTTGTCGTATTTCCAACCCACTGTCTCATCACACTGCTTGCACTTGATATCTCTCACGATATGTCTTCCGGTGGTCATATTGCGTTCCATAGCCTCGGCCTGCTTGATATTGACGACCGTCGAGAACAGAAAGGCCTTCCCATGCTGGCCGCGGAAATTGCGCGAAATTATGTCGTCGAAGTCAGCGAGGTGTGTCTTGCAGTTCTGGGGGCGTTGGCAGATTCCCGTTAGCAGGAGAAAGACAACGGGGTATTCGAGGGGAGGGAGGACATACCTTGCAGCCAAAGATTTTAGCAGAGTTGAGGTAGACGTTGTACGCAAGACCCATTTTGCTCAGAACCTGTCTCTCTGGCTACAACGTCGCTGCGGTTGAGGCCAGAGATCGCAAGTCTCCGCCACCAGGTTGCAGTCTCCCTCTTCGGTTCGCAGAATTGTATTTAGAAGTCTTCCGGCCACCCCCTTGGTTTGGGGGTTGCTCTTAACACTCTCGTCGTAGTTCGAGATCAACGGGTCGATGGTAGTGCTCGTGTTCGGCGGAGGGAATGGTCAAGTGGGCGTCGTCAGGAGGAGGCCTAGAGAGACGAGTGGGAAGGGAGGGTTGGACACGCAGGGGTTCACCGACCGAGAGTGGCTCGTGAATGTCGAGGGAATAAACTGTGTAACCAATGAATTGAGCACCGTACCGCAGTGATGCGGGCTTCGATAGATATCTCTGTATAGTTCAGACTGGTATTCTAGGAGAATAAGTTGCACAACAAAAGGCACATGCAGTGATGGTGGATGGGCATCGATGCTACAGTTAGAAGCCGACACCCGCTAGAGTTCATCACTACCGTCCACTCGTGTCCTGTCCACCCCACCTAGAGTGGGTAAGCGTTGTGATCGTCGACTACAAATACCTCGTACCTAGAAGTCCTTTCGATAAAAAATTCGGGCACAGCTTCAAGCATGTGTCTTCTTGAGTAATAGACTTGCCCAATAATAAGTCACATTTGACACAAAACGATGCACGGGGGATACTCTCTCTATAATCCTTCAAGAGAGCTGGCACTCGTGACTTGGCGTCAAGCTCGACCATTTATCCATTTATCGATAGCGGCTGAACTTCGGTGAGAAATGTTGGAGCAGCCACCAAGCCACATATTGCAATAGGTACCTGGTAGGGTGTATTATTGCATTCCGGGAGCTATAGGGGGTAACGGGGCTACACAGGAAGGGGTTTTCAGGCATGGGTATGCGGGGATTCACAGGAGGGCTAGTATCTTCTGTGTCGTCGGTGGGTGCAGTGTCACTTTTTGGCGGCTTGTTCGTGTTCTCTTCTCCAGGTGGTCGTTTTTAGAAGCACAATTTTTGGCACAAGGCGTCGTGGTCGTTGTCTCGATACAATAATATAGTTCACTATGTTCATTGCTTGATGGTATGACTGTAGTCAGTGATGTGAGGTAGGTGAATGCACATGTCGAGTGAAAGCCAGAGAACCTGCCTGCTGTCCAGGCAGTGAGGAAATGGGAAATGCAATTGCCAGTAACTTTTTCACTTTCTTGTCATTGTCCGGCCCACATTCCACTCTCACTGTCCTGAAACTAACCCTGTTCATTGAACATCTTTTGACTTTCACAGAAAGGACACTTCTAGATGTTGTAAGATTCTAATTCTGTCAAGGATTCCGCGAGCATGGCTTGGTTGCTGTCTCGCAATGTGTGCGACGTACTCTCACCAGAAACTATGGTGTGGTCTCTTCCTGATGGAGACTGTTGGTTCTGTCCATTTCCAAAAAATGAACCATTGGGACGGAACAACACGAAGCGCCAGGTTACCCTCTCAGCTCCTTCATCAAAACATAGGCAGGAATTGAGGCATCAGGACGTCAAGATCGATTTGGGTGAAGTTTGGTTTCCACAGATGGTGTGCTCCATCCACTCCCTTGCAAAGAGACTCTGATCTGATATCAAGCTAGTCTCCTAAAGCCACTTTGAGGCCCAAGTCACTATCAACCTTCGAATGTCTTCCACCTTGCGTCCTGACCAGCATCTTCAAAAACATCTCCTGTAAAGCGAATATGATCAGCCTCGCCCTCACGTCCAAGGCCATGGCTGCACATGTTGCGCCGTTCATCAAACAGCCTCGATGGACATGTCCTGGGGATAGCGAGACCCATATGACACTGATGTCGAGGCTTGCGTCATGGATGCCTCAAAATTATCTCTTCTGCCATCACTGCCTCCTCTACCGTCCAGCAATCAATTTCGAATCGCCTACCACCTGGTCGTCAAACGAGTCGCAAGTGTGCGCCCGGTTTGAATTCACCATTGATCAAGGCATGGAGTACCACGGTAGTAAGAGAGAGCGACGAGAAGACTCCTTGAGCAGTATTTCCATTCGCACTTGTTTCGACTGCCATAGGACAATGGATTCCAGCAAGACCCATCGGGCACACAGTCTTTGCGAGTGCGGAGACATAGATATGGCGAATCTGGACTGTGACGGGTGCGAGGCTTTCCGCTGGACACAACGTGAGATGAAAGTAGTATGTGCCAAGTATGAAGTTGACGAGCCGCGCCCTGCTGCACCCGGGCCCTGCCAGATCTGGGATAAGGACGATTGCTGCGGGATATAGATCCCCACTTTGACACCAAGACAGAATTCCGGAACTCTGTCAAGGCAAGAGTCGGTTCCAGCACCCTATCAGGACGAGGTTCGGGCTCAACGGTGTTTGAGCATATCCTTGTACGAATACCAGAAGTCGAAGCAATCCTTGTGGCCCCAATGTTCAACCCAGAACTCACCGAAAATGTCATCCACGTCGGCATCGACGTCCTTCAATCTTTCTGTACGTTTCAATGCGCAAAGGGCACATGGCTTTGACATGTCAGGAAGATGAGTCGTTCCCAACCTCTTAATAGGAGGGGTAGCTGACAATCTCATCCGGCTTGGGCGAACTTCAGCTTGAGCGAGGATGCTGTTGAATTCATGGAGGTAGCTTGACCAATCCCGAATCATTTCTTCAGTCTCTCGTTCTTCCTTAGCCGTTTCGCTTTTGTTTACTGCTGCTAGTTTCATTCCACCACTCTTTCCTGATTGACCTATCCTCACACTCTGGGCTAAGACGGTGTCCCGCTTCCATCGTAGCGTCCTGCCCGCGACTATGCGGCTAGAAACTCGAAAGACGAGCAGCACATTCGATGCCAATTCGGATTTTGACGACACACTATCGGCATTGCTCTCGTGTATTGAGCCAAAGACTGACGAGAGCAACTGTAGAAGCGAAGATGGCGGTGGGACATTGTTCGGCCGTTCGTATGTCAATGTTTGATCACGGGATTGAGTCTCGGTCTCACAGGCATCATCTTTTCTCGATGTCGGTGGCTGTGGGTATATAGTCTGCTGCATTGAGGAAGGCACACTATCCTCGATAGGCTCCCAGTCATCATCGGAATGCTGAGCCTTCATTTCCGTGGTCAAAGGTGGTAGCGGCTGAGACTCGGTCTCTTCAAAGTCGCCCCAATCATCGTCCCACAAAGGTTGTTTCCCAATTTCTGTTGGTTCTGTGCCACTGAGAGTACGCTGAGCACCTAAGGTCTGCGAGACTTTGGTTTCCGGATGTGATGGATTGTCAAGCAACCCATTGGTATCTGGAAGGTCCAAAATTAAAGGTTCTGGATTGCTGGCCTTGGTAGACATAACTCCCTCATGCCTCAAGGGATCAGCCAGTCCAGTCTTGTTCAGATCGGTCGTGGAGTCCCCTGCCGTCTCAAAGTCTCCAAATTCGTCTCCTACGTCAGTTTGTTCGGCATCGAAGAGGATGTCGCTTCCACCAGTATCTCGCTGCCAAAGTGGTGAAGATACATTCTGTCGCTGGACTCCGTGGACAGATTCCGTGCTACGAAGTGGGGATGGATTGTTGGTTACACTTGCTCGTTTGTCATTTGTCTGTTCCGGCTTCGATGGCGTTTCCTCGACCAAAAACGCTGCGTACAGGTCGGCAGACATTGTTGGCTGACCACATGATAGATCAGCGCCGGTCACTGGTGAGCCATTTGTCGGTGGCAGCAACACAAGATGTAGCCAGCCCACAGTGAGATGACCGAAGATAGCAGGAACAGGAGAATCGTAAACCTATCGATGGCCTTGTGCTTGGCTCGGCCTTTTCACCCCACAACAAGGGTCTTGTGGGTTGAGAGGGGTGGGAGGGGTTGTTAAAGCGGCAGGGTTGCCAAGCATCTGCACCATCGCTCGCGCAAACCAACGCCGAACTCATGACTTTCCAAACTACCACGTCGTTAGTGCTACTCTGCTTTTGATTCTTCCCTCTCCCCTTGACAGGCTCCGTCCCTGTTGGACATGACTAGTGGTCATGCGAACATTTGCAGATATACAGTAAGTATTCTGTCTTCGGCATCAACCACCTACTCACCCCACTATAGGCGTCGATGGACGTTGCTGTTCAGTACCTCGATCGGTGTCGACTTGAGACAGGCTGTAAGAGACGGCGAAGGCTTTGATCCATGTGAAGATGGGCTGCGATCCGTCTCTTGGAAGGTTAGTGGTTGATGAAACTCTTTAGAGATGGTTTGCCAACACCAATGCTCCAGTCTTTCCTCCTTTACGGACCGTTGAGCCAGGGTTCATGGTCTAAGAAGTTAGCGGAATCGCGGTCCGCATATGTCTCTCTTCGAGACCACTTCTTGCGCTTTATAGAGCACCCGGATGACCTTCACTCGTCTGCAGATCCCCTTGCAGATGATGAAAATGTAAGTTGCTACGCCTCTCGGAATGACCTCATGAGTCTGACGTCTGACGAAGCAAAGTCTCCTTGGTCAACTTTACGGCAGGACGAGATCAGCAGAGAGGAGATATTCCAGGATGTTACCCGATGCATGCAGGACAACTACTTTTTCCGTGAACCCAGTACCCAGAAGAGGTTGCTCGACATCCTCTTCATTTACGCAAAGTTGAATCCGGATATTGGCTATCGACAAGGCATGCATGAGCTATTGGCGCCTATCATCTGGGTTGTCAACCAAGACGCCGTGGATTTAAGCTCTGTCTCGAAGAGTGATAAGAAGGCGGAAGGAATGGACTTCATGATAGAAGTGTTGGACGGCAAATTCGTGGAGCACGACTCGTTCAGCCTCTTCTGTGCCCTCATGCAGACTGCGAAAGCATTCTACGAAGTTGGTGAGAATCGAGACTCGTCCCCCATAGTTGCAAGGAGCAAAAGAATCCACGACGAGATACTGAGCGCCATCGATCCAGAACTGGCCCTCCATTTGCATGTGCTCGGCATTCTCCCTCAGATCTATTCAATGTGAGTTGTTTTCTTCATGTCGTTAGGTACCATGTCTGACAGCATGCAGCCGCTGGATTCGACTGCTCTTTGGCCGGGAGTTCGAGTTCAAGGACGTCCTCCGAGTATGGGATGTCCTCTTTGCCGAGAATTTGCGATCAGATATCGTCGATTTGACCTGCGTAGCAATGCTATTAAGATCCCGCTGGTCACTGATCAATGCAGACTACACCGCTGCCATTACCGCACTAACCCATTATACTCTGCCCAAATCCGCGGAGGACCCCCGCTCCCTTGTCAGAGATGCCGTCTTTTTGGACAAGAATCGGGACAGCGGGGCTGGGGCCATAGTCATCCAACGATATTCCGGCAAATCGCCGAAGAGAATTGAAGTTCCGAATAGTCGTAGTCAATCAGCTCTCAGGCCCAACAGAGTCGGTCAACATCGGCAGTCACCAACGACATCTCCTGGGCGATTCGCCTCTCCACAGCGGCAGCTCGAAGGGCTATTCCGAGAAGTTACTGGCAATCTACACAGACGAACGGAAGGGTGGGATGTTTCGAAAGCCGTTAGAAGCGCCGTTGGTGAAGTCCGACGCAATATGAACAACTACCAAACATCGCACCCTCGACATTCGAGCCTTGATACACCTCCTCTAGTTGCCCCGAGCTTGAAAAGACCAGACGGGGATGATGGAGAGTTATTCCGGAATTTGGAGCAGAAGGTGGAAACGCTTCAGGAGAGGAATCTGGTACTGAGCCAGATGCTCGATGATGCTTTGGCGTCGTTGAGGGCGATCAAGTTGACAGTCCCAGAAGCAGCTAGGGAGTCAGAACACGACCTAAATATCTGCCTCGCCAAGATCCAATTTGTCTCAGTCTATCTCTCCAATTCGGACATACCGATACCGAAGGAACAAAAGTTTCAGGATGCAAAGAACCCAGCTCAAACACCCAATCTATCTACCACCGAGTCAGACAAAGATAGCCATCACGAACAGGACAACGAAGATCCGACGAAAGAAGATGACAAGGAAGCAGAGCCACAAACCACAGATCCAGCCCATGCTGTCCTTAGCGGAAAGGGTGGCCCTATTGTCACAAGCCAAACATCGTCACGGCCATCGCTCATGGATTCCTCGTTCTCGTTTATGCTTGGTGAAAATCGTCACCGATCCAGTTTTGTCAGTTCAGTTGCCGACTTACCAGAACATAGAAGGGAAAGCGAGTCCAGAACTAGACCCAAGAAGAGGACGGCTGAGACCAAAGCGCAGCAGGAGCGTAGAGATTCGGGGAGTGAGGATGACGGTTTCACCTTGACTAAGATCCAAGGAGGACAAGGCTGAAGCGAAGGGGTGAACGCTAATGCAAGATACGATCGACTACGTGGTATTGTGTAACATGAGCGTACAAGCGATGCGTTCGAGGATATACGGGTTGCTTTATGCATTGTAATTGGAGCTGCCCATCAGACACGAGCTGGCAGTTTCTATAATCGTTGGGTTTTACATCTTTGAGGGACAGTCAAGGTCTCCAAATCCATAATGGCTGGACCTCGAGAGGTATATGTAATTGCGATTCTCAGGGATGACAGGGAGTAACGCCTGCCCACTACGTCGTTGCCTAAAGGTCCTTGCGAATAGCAACTGAGGTTGCACACTATATACGGAGGAATGGCCGGCTCAATGATCCGGCTGTCGAGATATACCCGTGTACCATGTAGAGCACGTACATAGTTACATATTTATGAGTGGGAATGAAGGCATCTGGCTGGCTCTCAGAACTTTTCGGTCAGGGTTTCTCTACCTACGTAGGTCCATGTATGTAGGTGTAGGTTCTCTCGTGAGCTGCAACCCTTTCTTCACAGTGGGTTGGGAGGTAGTGGACGCTACACGTAGTTAAATGGTAGGTGCCATGGGTACCATTGCTGCCCATGAGGCTGCCCAGATCTCTCGGCAAACACGCCTATGACGAGCCCACCAGCCTTGACTTCCGTGCTTCCATTCAAGCGGGACCTCTAGTCGTTGGTCCCTAGTACCCAGTCCCCTGTCACAGGCACATGCAATCCATAATATTGCTTAGGCCAATGGGTGGACCAATCGCCTCTGACTGCACACAAACTGCGCCTACAATACTGCACAGCCAGGACAGCTTGATCACAACTGACCTTTCCCACAATCCCCTCTCAACGCGCGAACCTGCAGAATAGCCGATGACCCTCTTGATCGACGATTCTTATTTCCCGTCCTGGGATCGCCACGACTTATCAACCTCACTTTCAAACTCCGACTGGTCTTGGACCCCGTTGCTGTCCGTTCTTGCCGTCCTGACCTTGCTCCCACCGAAAAGTTTCTCAACTCAAAATCTTGGAGATACAGCAAACCGCTCCCGTACCTTTGATTTCCTCGCTCGATCTTGCAAACTTGCCACTGTCCACGCTTGAAGAGACATGCGTCCCTCCAGGCTCGCACTGTGATACAGGCATTGGATCGGTCGGCTGGGCTGCCTGACGACGAATCAGGGTGCCAATAATCAGCATGACTCGAAATGGATTGGATATTCACGGTATGCATTGAGCCCAAGGCTCTGTTGGGAGGACCCTGGCGACAGTCGAATTTGTTTGGGCAACCCGCCTGGTTTAGACATGTATTGACATGTTTGCGAAAGGAGATACCACGCCGCCTCTTTCCCCCCTCCTCGCCGTACCCTCGGCGGGCATGGGGGGAGACCAGTCACTGCGAATTCCCAAGAACAAGAGCACCGGAAATCTGCACCCTGTTAAGCATGATGCACCTGCATTCTCTCAGAGAACACGCTTTTCCTTTGACGCGGGGACTGCACAAGAGATGAACAACCTGAAAAGGTGGGTTTGCACACTGGACATGGAAGATATCAGGTTTGACAAAACACAACCAGGGCTGCTCGTCTCGACCATGATGGCTTGGGCAGATCTGGCCTTCGACGGATCAGACGACCAGGGCCGTCACTACGGACGCCTACTCTGATCTTGGAAGGTGGCGAGTTCGTTGCCCCTGTACTTCATCACTCCAAGACTGCGCCAATATCTGGCTCATCCAGCAGGTCCGTCTCAACTGGTTACATGATGAGCGGTCCATCTTCGCCTGTGATCGAGGATCTCCACCGTTTCCCGTCAGAATCCCTCCACTCATTCTCTTTCGCCAAACAGTCGGAAGAAATCCTCCACAGCAGACAAAACATCCTCCAGAAGTCGATCGATTTCGTGAGAGACCGTTCATCGTGGGCGGCAAACCCAGCACTAGCACACGCTCAAGCGCGAGTTAGTGGAGATCCGGAGCTTCAGGGTATGATGGATCTTCTCAAAAAAGCCAACATCATTCCCATCGATACAAGCAACAGTAGATCGAAAGCGGTCGGCCTTGGGCCACTCACCGGCCCGGCTCAGCTCGACGGGCGCAATGTTTTCGAAAAGAGTTTCAGCCAGGAGTTAGAGAATGCTGAGCACGCGATTGTGAGCCCTGATCCGGAGGAAGCAATGCAAGGACGCAAATATTCTATAGACGAGGACGTGTCACCGAACGAGCCTGGTCTTGAAATGCAGATACCACCCACCAGATCAGATTCCATAGACGCGCCACGCCGGACTAGCCTCAAGAGAACCTACACCGATCTGCATCCTGTATCTCTCCAGCAGAGGCTTATAGAAGCCCTCGCACAACCATACTCAGCCGGTGACAACAATGTTGCGCACAACGCTGTGTATACATCTTCAATCACAGGTGTTCCTGCAACGCCTACCACTGGAAATCCCTCGTCCGTTCATACTCACAGCAGCAAGTGGTCGCCAGCGCACCAAGCTGTTTTCCGCACAACTGCAGACGCTCCCTGGACGATTTTGGCAGCTAATGATCTGGCTTGCTTGATATTCGGTGTCACCAGAGCCGAACTTCGGTCATTGAGTATCCTTGGAATCATCCAGGAAGAAAGAAGACACTGGTTAGAGGCGAGGCTGTCCCGATCTGAGGATGTTCCGGAACCAAAGTCCCCGCCTCCTCCAAAGAGTGAAGCGAGGACCACTAGTCTCTCATTGGTAGGGTCAAGAAGTGGTATTACAGCTCGGTTACTTAGTAAAGCTCCCTCTCGAGCTAACAAAACTTCAGAAAGAGCAAGGACGGACGATGGCTCTGGCGGCTACTACAGCCCCAAGCCTAAGAACCACCCGTCAACCAAATCTAGGGGCGTCCTGCTTTGCGGAGACATCGTGCCCATTCAGAGACGAGATGGCAGCAAGGGTGCCGCCAGTTTTTGGGTAATGGAAAAACGCGGTGGGCTGATATGGGTGATCGAAGAGATCACCGAGGATGTCGCATACCTCGATATTGACAGTTCAGGCGAGGTGAAAAGTGCTCATGGTGAGATACACGCCATTTGGGGTCGACGTGATCTCGATGGCACACCCCTCAATGCTCTCCTTCCCAAGTTCCCTTTGGACGCATTGGACTCCCACGACAAACATTACATAGGATATTTCGCAGCAGAAACCGCTGAACATATCCATGTACCGACTACAGTGGAGGTGTCACCTACAGGTGATCAACTCCGGGTCTCCAGTCTGCCTCACATAGCTGGCGTCATGGTCGTGGACCCAGATACATTGAAAATCACGAGTTCAAACAGCATATTCTCGGCGGCACTGTTTGGTCATCCGAAACTCGATGGTTCGCATATCGCCAATGTGATTCCCAGCTTCGAGGATGTTTTGAGCATTTTGAAACAGGACGATGGGGTCGATCTCGTTGATGGGATTGTCATACCTGAACACACCTTTCGTCGGGCGCGAACCATTCTCTCACTCCGGGAAGGCAAAGAAAATCCTGCCCACATATTCTTACGGCCATGCGGTGTCCCTGCTAAACACCGAGATGGATCGGATATCATGGTTGATATTCAGATGCGAGTCATTCGCAGCGAAACCGTTTTCCCCATGTCAGACGAAGCAGTGATTGAGGAAAAGGACGAGCTGCGGGCGGAGTCAGGTGTCGCAGTGGCAGAGCTCGTCTACGCACTTTGGATCATCTATTCCCGCAATATTCATGGCGTGGGAGTCGGTCCGAGCGATCACCATCCGTTGGCGCCTGAACGCTCTCTGTCGCCACCATTGCAGCCGGAGCCACCACCAACGCTTCCTTCTCCGCCCCCGGTGCTTTCGGATAGATCTCAAGACAGCTCCCGACTGTCTCTTGTAGCGGATCAATCCGATGAAACGGAATCGGTCACCATGGATGAGCCGCTTGAACATCCACCTCCCCACATGACATATATCTCTCACAAGAAAAAGACTATTGATGACTTTATAATTTTAGAAGAGATGGGCTCCGGAGCGTATGGTCAGGTTAAGCTTGTCAGGTATAAGAAAGGACAGTCGAGGAAGATGGTTCTCAAGTATGTGACCAAGAAGCGCATTCTGGTCGACACGTGGACAAGAGATCGCAGATTGGGGACCGTTCCGCTGGAGATCCACGTCTTAGACTATCTTCGGCGAGATGGGCTCCGACATCCCAATATCGTGGAAATGATTGATTTCTTCGAGGATGACATCAATTATTACATCGAAATGTTGCCCCATGGTATTCCGGGGATGGACCTGTTCGACTATATCGAGCTGAGGACAAACATGACGGAGGATGAGAGTCGGAGCATTTTTCGCCAGGTGGTGGACGCTATCCACCATCTCCACACCAAGGCTCTTGTGGTACATCGAGACATCAAAGACGAGAATGTTGTTTTGGATGGCGAAGGGCGAATCAAATTGATTGACTTTGGCAGCGCGGCGTACATCAAAAATGGACCATTTGACGTGTTTGTGGGAACTATAGGTGAGTGCAGCAAGAGACCTATGGGTGTGGCGCTTGACTCACTAAGGTATGCAGACTATGCCGCTCCAGAAGTGCTTCAGGGCAAGCCCTATGGCGGCAAGGAACAAGACGTCTGGGCCCTGGGCATATTGTTATACACCATCGCGTATAAAGAAAGTGAGTCGACCGTCCCTCTGCTTCATTGACGTGTTACTAATCCCTTGCAAGATCCTTTCTACAATTTAGGTAAGCAGTGTCACGGCAGGATCGGGCTGTCTGCAGACTGACTTTGTGACAGACGAGATTCTCGATCACCCGCTGCGGGTGCCTTTTTTGCCATTTTCTGAAGAGTGTCTAGAGCTCATTCGCAAGATGTTGGACCGAGATGTGGACAGACGTATCACTATTGAAGAGGTGCTTGATGACCCTTGGCTGGAAGAAGATGATGATTGAAATGATTGGGTTGATATTTGGGGGGTTTTATGTGCTACATGTGCTAAATGAACAGGTTATGGCCCAGAAGAAAACGAATGCTTGCGACTTATCATTGCGAATGGCGGACAACAACCCTTTCGACAAGTTGACTGTCAGGTCTTGGACGCTTTGAGATCTGAGATTGGAATTGAGCAGAGGCACAGTGAAGATGGATGAGGGCTCCCCGTCGGCAAGTTGTGGTGGCAGACAGCCAAACAGGGCGACGACTGAAGCAGCAGAGGCGGCGTCTTTATACAGGGACGGTTCAGTTCGGTCGATTACCCAATCCCGAGGCAACCGCATGAAGTGCAGGTGTGATGTTTCGCACATTGGATACACGCCGGTCTCGAGAACGTGCCTCGTTTGGATGCAACAACGGTCCAAATCAATCCCTAGCTGTGCAGGACTATGCAGCCCAGTCCGACCGTCGAGTCTGAACGGTCCGACTAGTTGTCCCTCGGCAGCCGGGATAGTACCTTTGCCAGGTCTAGAGTTTCAGAAGCGATGTGGAGCCCTTGAATTCGTATTCTTCAGATTCCCTTGCGTCTCTCTGTTTGCTTGTGCCCGTCTGCGGGGTCGATGAAACATAGTCCGTAGATCTCAGTGTCCGTCCAATGCCTGGAATCCCGTATTTCTCGCGCGAGTCTGCGAGAAGCTCGTAAGAGAGACTGTGTGATTCCGGGGATGATATTCAGCCGAGTTTCGGAGGACTAGGGGAAGGATGTGCTACTGCAGGGATCTGGTCTAGTGAAGATTCTCTCTCCAGATGGAGGAGAATCTATTTGACATGCCTCCGCTGAAAGTCTGGGGCTTCTCCAGTTCAAGTGACTTGGCCAGTAGCGTCGGTACGAGGGATGGAAGCGGTCCTCCAAAAGGACATTGAACCCCGAGTCCGCATTTTGCACCTCTGGCCGTTTGGGGTAAAACCCAGCCATCTCACTGCTATCTAACTGATGTATCAGGTAGAGCACGTACAAATGCCAAGTTCGGCTTTGCTCCGAGCAATACGCGGGCAGGCAGTGGAAGGTTGTCTGTCTGGGGAACTGCCGTACGGTCAGTCAGACCTCAGTTACTCCTCTCACGACGAAGTCGGAACAGGAAAGGGGAAGAAGGTTGAAGCCCTCGGTGCGGAAAAGAGCCCCGGATCAGCGTGTTCACAATGAACCTGTCGTCACAGAGGTTATCAGAAGTGTGAGAATCAAGGCACAACCCAGGTCAACCATAATCGATTTTATCCCAATGAGCAGTTGGCAACATCCCCATGTGACGATGAGAGACCGAGATACTGAGCGGTCTTGACGCGAGGAGACACTGGCAAAGGGTCACAACCGCAGGGGTTGTAGGTAACCCCCACGGTGAGTAGGAACGCAGGGTTCGCCACCCCCTGCTGAGCCATCGTTCCCAAATGCCTTTCGAGAAGGGGTCGGCCTGCAACCAGTGCCTGCTGACCAAAGAAAAATCGGAGTCCCGCAGATACTGCAGATGGCCTGGACCTTGCTTTCGCAAAACAAAATCGACTGCATGTCTCCAATTAGAGGCGGGACGATGCACAAGACGGGCCCGGTCGAGACGAGGTCCGCCGCATGCGGGCAAGTAGAAGGGGATGGCGAGATGGTGGCCACGAGGCAAAAGTGCACTGAAGTGAGATGGGGAACCCCGTTCCTCTTCGGTTAAGCGGACAGGATCCGCAGTGACTGCCCTAGTGTTTAGGCCGAAAACACAGCCTCTGTCTCCATCAACGCACACCAGCCCGGTGTGTTGTCGGCAGATCTCTGCGGGGGGAGGAAAGCGGGTGTCGTCGAGGTTCGCTTTGTTCGTTTGTTCAGTGGTCAAGTGCAAGAGGCTGGCCTCCCCGTTGGGGCTTGCATGAGTCGCTAGAGGGAATATAGCGCAACGGCATCTGACGGTCACAAGAATACCCTTGAATGGTGCAGAATCCATGTCAGGAAATGGGCTGACTTCCTGTGAGCACGCGATGATACACTGAAAGGGCTACGATAGGGAAAAGCTACGAGACGCTCTTTATTGATCACTTACCTTGGATGCATCTGGGATTTCGATATTTAGTGATACCGATAGGCTACCGCTCTGTAGTATGCTCTCTCGATTAGAGCCCTGCAGGGTCGTCAGATGGACAACGGCGAAAGGGTGAGTGCGTGTCTGGTGACAAATGACACTGTTTGGTGTTTTGGAGGGTGAAGTTGCTTTGTTCGCAGGTACGGGAAGGGAAGGGGAGGGGCAAGTACCTGGACAGCTTTCATTGGGGGGATGTCGTTAGCTACTATAGCTGGACCCTTGGCACTGATACGGCCCTGGCCAGCCTATCGATAACGCCGATAAGCCAAATCTGACCCTTTTTCCCCATGTCCCACCACTCACCGAGGTAGGCACGGGAGGTCACAGTAGGAGTGAAGTGGTGGCACCAATACCACCAGCCAGTCCCCGTCCGTACCTAGGTTGGCCTCGGGTTGCTCGGGGTACAGTACTACATTTTGGCTACCCTAACAGTGGCTCCCTAGGTTCACTATGTACCCAAACACCCAAAGGTAAGGTACTTGTAAGGAGTTGCCAGTACCTGTTTACTTGTATTTGCGCCCCCCCTCCCCCCAACTGCCACTTCCCACTAGTCTGACTGGTGATAGCGGTAGTCAAACTAAACCCACCTGATTCTTGAATTCCCCCCGCCCCGTTATCGTCTGATGGACCCTGTCTCCTACACCGGACAAGATGACACCCACTTCGCTACCACTAGGGAGGTATCCATGCAGACTATCAGGTGCGCTCGCATGTCCGTGCCCATCACCACCATCAATTGCGTATTCCTTGTCTCGGCTCGGCCTCTTAGAATCCTGAATTGATCTTCTTGCCAATGCTGCTCCAATCTCCATCTTTGTTGACACTCTCTTCAACCCAAGATTGCCCAGTCGCCTGACCTCGCCGTCGTCGCTCAGTCTTGCAAATGGACTGACCTGTTCCTCGGCTCGACACCCTTTGGTTCTCCTCCAGAACAGTTGCTGGTCAACTCGACTCTACTCATTGACAGAAATTCCTTCACCAAGGGTGGGTGAGGGGCTGCCTCTCCCTCGCTGGTCCTGCTTGATCTGATCGGCAGCCCGTCCTACAGCATCGGCCGCAGCAGCATTTGCAGTTGATCCTGCACTCCAGCTTCTACTTTGGACGTTGGTGTCCCCAGCCTACAACCACTTACATCATGGAGCAGCAGCAGTCCAGTCCTCGAGCCATACCCAACACTCTTATCTCGTCCTCCCCTCCTCCTCAACCTCGACAACTCGATTCTCCAAGGCCAACAACTCCAGCAAGTCCACTCATGGAGGCACAGACGGCCTTTGACCAGCCTGTAAAGCTGAAAGGTCGACACAGATTGCTACAAGGCCTGCAGCGCATGTCTTCTTCTCCATCCCTTCCCAAGTTGGGTAGAAATCGTTCCAGTGAGAAGGTTTACAAGTCTGGCCAGAAAGCCTCCATCTCCTGCGTCTCTCTCAACTCTCCGCCTTCGGCGTACTCATTATCACCCCACGCTTCCTATACCTTTTCCAATGGGTTTTCTACGGCGCCAACGACTCCCGGTTCACCCTGCAGCCAGCAGTCCTACTTCGAGACAAATGCCCGCGTCCGATTGTTAGACCCCAATGATATAACCACCGTCCCTGTGCCAGTCGATGTCCGTGTCTCCAAACCACTCTCGACTCCGCTCCCTGAAATCTCAGAGAAGCCGCTCCCGCGACGACCCAACTTCAACTTTTGGAAAGATCTGCCATATGAGTTAAGAGTATACATTTTGGGGTTTCTATCCCCCAAGGAGATCATCAGGGTGTCTGCAGTGTCCAAGGAGTGGCATGATATGTGCTTTGATGGCCAATTATGGACGAACCTCGACTGTCAGACATATTACCAACAGATCACCTCAGAAGCCCTGATTAAGATCATGCTCAAGGCCGGCGCTTTTGTCAAAAACCTCAATCTTAGGGGATGCGTGCAACTGCGGGACCAGTGGCTCAGCCTGGGGACAAGAATGACAAACCAAGAGTGCCGAAACCTGGAGAACTTCAGCATCGAAGGCTGCAAAATTGAACGGTCATCTATTCATTTTTTTCTCCTCCGGAATCCGAGATTGCTCCATATCAACATGCCTAGCATGCAGAACATCAACAATGCGACCATGAGAATCATTGCAACCCATTGCCCTCAACTCGAGCTGTTGAACATCGACTGGTGCTCCCAGATTGACACCAAAGGTCTCAAGAAGGTCATCCAATCGTGTCCAAACCTCACCGATCTGCGGGCCAGTGAGGTTAGGGGCCTGAACGACAACGAGTTCATGCTCGAGCTGTTCCAGCGTAATTCGCTGGAGAGATTGGTCCTCCAGCACTGTGACAGCTTGACAGATGAAGCGCTGGAGTCCATGGTCCACGGCGTTGACCCCGAACGGGACGTGCTGACTGACCGACCCCTAGTGCCTCCCCGGCGACTACGACATTTGGATGTCTCTCGGTGTCGAATGCTAACTGATCGAGGTTTGAAGGCCCTGGCCCACAATGTACCATACTTGGAGGGGCTCCGGACGTGCCAGAACACAACCTTGACCGATGATGCCTTCGAAGACCTCCTACAATCAACACAACGCTTGTCCCACTTGGAAGTTGAAGAGGTCGATCTTCTTACAAATGCAATGCTGATCAATCTCTCAAAGTCAAAGGCCGCACAGACATTGGAGCATCTGAGCATTTCATACTGTGAGCAGATAGGAGATATTGGCGTGTTGCCACTCCTCAAGGCCTGCCCTCGCATCAAATCTCTGTGTTTGGACAACACCAGAATCTCTGATTTGGTGCTCATGGAGGCCTCTGAGCAAGTTCGAAAACGGGGCAGTACAACCAAGAAGTCTCAGCGACCCACGAAAGGCCTGGAGCTGGTTGCGTTTGATTGCGCAAATGTCACCTGGGCCGGTGTCCGCGAGATTCTACAAGGAAATGGCCGCGTCATGCAAGGTCGGAAGAAGTCAGTCGTGCAGACAATTGATGGTGAAGACGAGTTTGGTGATAAACGGGAAATCCGGAAGGTCGTTGAGATCCAGACCCTACTCTACCCTACGGAAATCATCCATCTCAAGGCGTTCTATGGCTGGCAGCAAACAGTCGAGGAGCATTACAAACGTTGTGTCTCCGGCCGTTGGGGTGCAGCTGCACGCTTAGAACAGAAATGGGCAGAGTGGATGGTCGCAAGCGAAGAGGTCGGGGTTGTCGGTCATGGCTGGAGCTCGAGACGCCGGAGGCGGCGGGCTCGTGATGCCGAGTACCGTGTCAGAGATGATGAAGACGGTGCAGCTCAAGATACTGGGACGGGTGACGAGGAGGGCAGTGGTCAGGAGTTTGCGCCTGGCCGGGCTCCGAGAGGAGGGCGACGGCGCGCCCGGAGTGGTGGTTGCGTGGTGATGTGAGCTGCCTGGGTATGTGCGAGGTGTTGATTTGGGGGGTTTTGGTTTTCGTTCCGTGTATATGGCATTGGCAATATGGCTGCCCAAGTCGCGCATCATCAGAGAAAGCTGGGATATGATCTGTGCTGATATACAACTGTTTGGAGTCGGGGCATTTGGGGCATTTTGGGTATTGGATCATGTCGAAATATTCGGGTATCTTAAGCCGTTGTTGTGTGACAGCGCGTGTCATCCTTCTGATGTGATGGATGTCATGCCATCTCTGAGAACAGTCGAGGCCATGAAAGGCTGGTTCTCGCACGTCAAAGCTAGCTTCTACATATAGGAGGTGATTGATCTTCAGCGTTTACGACAAGTTTGTTTAGCCAGACTCTTTGTTGTTCCCTTTTTCCTCCTTGTGTGAATCAACACGACAGGCACGTGAAATGATTTGTTTGGATTCATGAATTTCATTTCAGCTGTGATTCAGCAAGCTATTGAATATGCCTATTTCCAGCTACTGCCTTGTAGGCTTTCACCCAGTCCCACAGGCATCAACGCCTTGTCCGTGTCGACCAGCAGAGTCCGTCAAGATAGGAGTGATGTCCCTTTCCTTGCCTTTCTGGCATAGACTTGGGTGATGATGACCGAGCGATAACCGTCCGAACCAAGTAGAGAGTGCAGAGAATACAGACACGCCGCCGACAAGTAGAGCCCCGGAGCGCGGCAATGCCATCGCCATCATGCCACGGTGAGAGTGGTGCGAGCCGAAAGGGGAGTGAGAGAGGGCGGGAAAGGGTAGAGAGGCGACGCCATGGTTGTTGTTGTTGTTGCTGCTGCTGCTGCTGCGGCGGCGGCGGCTGGCGCTGCTGGTCAGCCTACTCCGCCTCCTGCAGTCGCTTCTGCTCCTCGTGGTAGTCCTTGCGGACCTCGGACATCTGCTTGGCCTGCTCCCCAGGCCGACTGAAGATAAAGCGGGCCCACGAGTCACGACCGTCCTGCAAAGCACCGGCCGGCCCTGTGACCTGGTTCCCTTCCTCCCTGGCACGATCCAACAACTTTTGCTCCAGGTCCTTTGGGCCTGAGCAAAATCCCAGCTCATGCCATAACCTACTGCCATCAGCGTTGGATCTCAGTTCCTCCCACATCCAAAGCTCCGGCGCTTGGCGGATTGCATTTCCGCTCCCATCGCGCCTCACGCGCAGTCGAGGCACCACCAACGGCAGCCCTCCGACAAGAATTGGCTGCGCTCCAGCCTTGGTGACGGTGTCGGAGCGGTACTCGAGCTCGTCACCCTGCTGAACAAAGAAGTTCTCGGGTCGGGTCGCCATGAAATAGAACTTCCACTTGGCGGCGGTCGAAGGTCTATTGATGAGTAAACCGTTAGCGATGTTCTCGATCAGAAGAGCAAAGTGGTCGAGTGCACGGTGCAAGGGTGGTGCAGGGTAGGGACAACGTTGACAAGGCAAGACTTGTCCACGGCGTGCGATTGTGAAACAGGATGAAGTCTTGAGTTCGCAAGAACTGCACCAAGGTCCAAGGAGAGCATGAAGTACCGACCATCGACATCTTTCTTGACCAGCGTCGTTGGCATCTCATGGTGCGCAATTTCCAAACCAAGTGACTTTTCAACCACCCTGAATGAGGTGGGCGGGACACTGGACAGGAAAGGTGCAGACACCTTGAAGGGGGCCTTGTGGGGCGTCGGAGAAGACAAGGGTATCATATATATATAATAAACAGGGCTGAGGACAACCTCACCTCTATGATAGAGGCCAGGTGAGACAGAAGGAGGGATAGGATGTGAACAGAACAGAGGGAGGGACTTACACTTTAAGTAGGGCCGACATGTTTCTGGGATGAGGCAGTGATATCTTGGTGAGGAGGGCCTGTTAAAGCGGCGTCTATTAGTTGCTTAAAATAAGGCGTGTCTGGAGACGATTACGGTGAGTTGGGGGTCGGCAGAGTTTCTAAAGAAAGAAGAGTTTCAAGCGGCGAGATTTTCAGATATTTAAGGCTGTTGTTTATAGAATCACGCCAAGATCATTCACGCCAAGACTAGTGACGCTCAGACAAATCACGTCAAGATGCATGTGAAGTCGTTCTCTTTGTCACCTTCACCTTGTTACAATGTCACAATGCCGCTTTTTCACTCTTTCACTCTTTCACTCTTTCACTCTTTCACTCTTTCACTCCTTCACTACCAGTAAAGACGGAGAGTCAAGTTACTATGGGTTATTGTTGTCACAGACTTATTATACTCTATACATGTGATGAATGTATCCTATGTACGAAGCTCCCCCATTAAACTAGGACGTACAAGCTGCACATCGTGCTCAAGCCCAGAATCATGCTACCCCAAAAAGCGGCGTTATTGAGCACCCACCGGCCCCGAACCAGTTTGCTCCTCTGCAGTGCTACTATCGGCAGTTGAAGCATCATTGCAAAGAAGCCGTACCCACGCAGTTTCTTGGTGATGCAACCCATGATCAGCTCATGGCCCAGGGCGCTGACCAGAAAGGTGATTGTCATGGCCACGGGAGTCGAGAAGTACGTCTTGGACGAGAAGAAAACGTGTCGGCGCAAGAAGTGGTAGACAGGGATGTTCCACTCCCGGCTGAACTCGAGCCAGTCGCTGGAATTCCACCAGTCTGAGTAGAAATGGCGATCGGCAAAGCAGGTGATTTCTGCGAAAGCGCCCAAGATGTACTCCCAGATCACTAGAAAGACTAGGAGGAAGGTGATCATAAACGGAAACAGCATCATGCTCGTGGTCTCGGCCAATATCAAGGCCATTTCTGAGAGAGATGTCGTCAGACGCAGCCGGGAAGCTGAATCGGCCAGCACGGGCATGATGAATTCCTCGCTGATTGTGATCATCAAAAAGATGCAGCCGAAGACGGCAAGGGTCTTGTAGAAGAGCTCATCCCATCGGATTTTAGGTGTCCTTGGATACTCGAGCTCGTAACAAAGAGTCGGGCATAAGATGTAGTCTGCATAATTGTACAGTGTGAGATTTTGGGGGTAAGTGACTTGTCCAAGGGGAGAAGTCAACTCAGTTGCCAAATCTTGACGGAGCTGGGCCAGATCTTGCTCATCTTCTTTCTCTTCCTCGGAACTCTCTGAGTCCATCTGGCGCAGGCGAGATGGAGAGCTGGGGTATTTGACGGCCCTGCCCAGGTCTGCCGTTTCTGGCTTGTCGAGGGCACGCAGGCGTCGCTCGGTCTCACTCAAATGGCCATTGTAGAAGGCGTAGGAGTGCATCTTCATGAGAAAGGTCAAGGTGTGGAGAGCGAAAAACACCTGCGCAGTCCAGGTCCAGCCTAGCAAGAACGGCCAGCTCACCCACAATGCTAGCCATAGTGCTTGAAACGTGCTCTGTATCCAGATTCCAGCTCGTCGCCATCGCAAGACGCCATTCGTGCCTCGTGCCAATTTTTGGATGGGCAGACTCAGCGCGGTGCTTGCTACCATGGCCGCATCGCTGAGACCCAGAGAAATGACATTCCGGGATAGCAGAGCATATACCTCTACCCGCAGAGGGTGACCCGTCTCTTTGATGTTCCTCAAGCACGTTGTGATAACCATGATGGTCAGACTGATCCAAAAGAGGACGAAGAAGCCTCGGAAATCGCGGTATTCGCTCCGCGCATCGAAGTAGGAGACCCGGGACACGTAGTCGATCGTGTAGAACAAGCGGTGCTTCGCCTGAGCACGAGCGGCTTTTCTCGCCGTGGAAAGGGATTGAACCGAAGGCGGTGCATCTTGAGGAACTGGCGTGGAGCGGCCACTAAGTCTTCAGCGTCAGCACCGCAGTCCTGGAGGATGGAAGGAGGTAACATGCCTGGAGATGCTCGAGGAGACATCAGCAAAGCCATTCAGGCCCTGGCCAGCAGCTCGCAAGGCGTCCGGTAGCGCCCTGGTCGGCCGCGGTCGCAAGATGTTTCGCTCATGACTGGTAGAGCGAGGAAGCGCCATTGGCGGGGTATACCAAAGGAAGGGGAAAAAAAAAGAAAACAAAATGCTAAAGATGCTGCAGAACAATGTACACGATAGAAAAGCAGGCATCCATGATTCCGGATGCTCAGAATCCAAGGACCTGTTGCGGTGCTAAAGTGCAAGACTGGATCTTCGGGCTCCCTGAATCCGAATGCGCAGACTGACCATGGATTGTCCTAATGTCTGCCGGAAACGGAGTAATCAGCACAACCATGCCCCAAACTCAACGTCCTTTCGACGTCAGGCTCACTTGGCTCACTAGTCGCGGCGTCCATGATGATAAGGCGCGCCGATTGGGTCTTTTGTCGACGGCATCTTGGATTTTGAGGTGGTGTCTGTTGTTGACCCTCTCGTGACAACTGCGACCCAAGACATCTACTCCGTGTGTTTCCTACTGGATCGCTGGGATATTGGCATGGGTGAATTGTAGAGATATCAGCTCCGGTCCCGACCAGCTCTACATAGTCCGACACTAGATCGACCTTCAGGGGCCTCTACCATTGTGGAATAGTTTTTGCTCCAACGCCATCACACGCAAGGCGACAGAATGCTTCTTCCGCCGCGATTTCCTCGTTGTCATCATCCCTTCGGGCAGGGCAGATCTTTCGCCCAGCTTGTTCCTCTTCATTCACATGCTTGTATAGCACGTCCCTCACAAGGTTCTTGAAGTAGATGACACCCTTTTCATTGTGCGGGTGTAATGGTCCCTTGACATATGTGTCCATGTTCAAGTTGCGCTGTACGGCATTGCAGAGATCGAGATCTTCCTTTTCGACCTGTTTGAAGAAGGGGTTCATAGTGTCAAAGTCTTGATCGGAGCAGTCTTTGTGGCGATAGACCTCATATTCCAGCTTTAGTGACGTTGCAGATTTTGGTGCGAATCGCGTGAGATATGTTATTCCATCACTGTCACTCTGTCAGCAAGTCGGACCAGTGCCACCTCACATCGACACCACGTACGATATCAATATAGCAGCATTGGGGAAGAAGTAGGTGGGCTGCACCCCGTACTTGTGCTCAACACTGTCCAATGGCTCTGAGTAGTGCTCTATCCAGCCTTTAATTCCCCTGACATCGTAAGTGTCGAGCTTCGTGGTGGCCAGAATGCCTGGATGTGCAGTTGTGCAGTGGTAACACTGACAATATCATCAGCTTGAAATGGTTGAGACGGACGCTTCCATTACCTCGTTGTAGTTGTCCACCATGGCCTTCCAGTTGTACTCCCCCTCCATCTCCCATGCGTGGTCAAATGTGAAGTCATCCATGGAGAAGTCTTTCTGGCGTGGCTGTTCGTCAACTCTCTCGAAATGATCTTCCCAAGGGATGTTTGGTGGATTGGCAGCATCGAGATTGACCCAGACAAAGCCGAGTCTGTCAGTCCGCACATGGACACTATACAGCGAGTATTGAGACTTGTCAAAGTTCTCTGCAGTCTCAAAGCGTGGAGCCTTTGCGAGGTTGCCAGAAAAGCCATAAGACCATCCTAATAGACATCGATCAGCGGCGATGCCGTGGCCGAGATTGAGTACTGTGTGCCATGACTGCCAACTTACCATGATATTTGCACGCGAGAACACTAACCTTTCCACCCTGCCCACTTTGTTTCTCGATCACGGGATACGCTCGGTGTCGACAAATATTCAAGAAACCCTTGAGTTCATTTTGTCGGTCGCGGATAACGAAGAATTTGTAGCCGGCAATCTCGAAATTTACGAACTCCCCGATCTCTCTGAATCGAAGAGAATGCGAGACACAGAGCCATTGTTTGGAAAAGATCGCACGTTTCTCCAATTCGTACATGCCCTCTTCGCGGTACCAGGATGCTGGCAGGGTGGTGCTGATCGGGCCATGAGTGCCCACGCCATTACTGGTGCATGTCATCTCGAAACACTCATGAGATTCTGATAGTCAGCTGCGAAATCACTACAAAGTTACAAAATCCGTTTCCAAAGTCCAAGCAAAATTGATGCTGTGAATCCATGGAATATGTACACGTAGAATTCCTCACGGTCGTCTGTGCTGCAAGGACTCTCATAGAATAGCTTGCTGCCGCCAGCCATGAATTGTTACCAGCTTGCATGATAGGCGAGTATCTCCACGCAAAGCCGCTCGGCTAGAGATATGTCGTGGTCCAGAGTGAATCATTGTCAAGGATGTTCGCAATTTTGCTTCGGATTGAGTAAGGTGTAGAAGTATTCAACCAATAACAGGAGGTGCGATTATCCTGCCTAGACGGAGTATTTGGGGCTCCTTGCATTGGCCTCGCATGCGGCGTAGAACAAAAATGTATCAGCGGTGTATGCAACGGAAATCACCATTGTCGCGGTCTAGGAGGAACCCAACGGGAAGCATGCAGAAAGCCAGTGCCATATTCTAGCTTCTCTCTAAGGCCAGGTGTTGGGCCCCGTGTGGTGGTTTTCCGGCCTTTCACTCCACCCTCGCAGCTTGGAAGCAGGGTAAGTATCACTCCTCAACATATTTGTCTCCTCGAATGGTGAGGCCTTGGTCTAAAAAAGGTTTGATTCCCGGAAGAGCCTCGGGATCATGACCAATATCCCGTCCTGCTCGAAACGCCGCGTTCAGATGTTGAGTGTGCTTCCCGTTCTCCGAGTACGAGCAATCATCGAAGATAGTGATTCGGAGTGGCTCGAAACCGCAGTAGCCGAAGATGCCATATCTCCACAAATGATGAATTTGCTTGTCATAGCCCCATCTATCGAGCTGTTGGGAAGTCGCGCCGGCGAGAGCAAGGACTGTACAAGGCCGGTGCCTCAACAAGCTACCTTCAGGATTGCGCTCCCATTTGTAGCACCAGCCCGCGGACCAAACCCTGTCCAGCCATCCCTTCATCATAGCAGGCATTTGGTACCACCAGATAGGGAAAATGAGGAAAATTGCGTCTGATTCTTCCACGAAACGCTGATGCTCAAGCACATCCTCGGGCATTGGCACACCTTCAAATTGTTCCCAGTCGCGTGAAGTGAAGATCGGATTGAAGCCTTCTCGGTACAAATCAATGATCTTGACTGTATGGCCTGCGCTCTCTGCTCCTTTGATAACTTGATCCGCGACAGCGCGAGTAAAGGACTCCTGGTTTGGATGACAAAGCACGACCAGGACGTGCATTGTGAGAGTCGCACTTAATAGGTGTTATAGGCAAAATCTGACTGAAAGAATGCACAGAGCAACAGGAAACCAACGGCGTTGGAGACAAGCAAGAGGAAGACGGACCAAATCCACATCAGACAGGGCATCAGTGTAGACATTTAGCGCCAGCGTTCCATTCTTCTCCCATCACGGACTAATCCGTGACCGATATTTGCGAGCCAAGCAATGGAGAGCACCTCGGATGTGTCCATGGTCATGTTCAAATCATCACAAATTGCCAGTTGTTTTGGACCAATAAATCTACCCAAAAGACATCTGATCCCTGATCCATCAGCCTCCAGGTCTCTAAAACTAACAACTTCATGCGCCAGATTGTATTGAATGGTAGGATGTCTTGGATTCGCTGAAACCGCGTGACGACCAATGCCCTAGCTTCCGTTGCTGTCATTTGGCCGTGGAGACTGGAGTGTTCGTGAGACAGCGAGATTCCAGGCAGCTGGTAACATATGTCGCACTGTATCTCGCCCTCAGACCCAGAAGGACAAACCGCCCTCTGCGAAAGCACGCCGGACACAATCATGAGCAATATCGCTTCGATGGTCCGAGTGCCTGAGTTTTTCGAGTTCTGCTCCAGCACCCGGAGGACATGAATTGCCAATGATATGAGATATTCTGCGATCGATCTCGGGGTCTCCGAAACCAAGGTTCTCGCGGCATGCGAAGTTTCAGGGGGCAGCTTGTGGTCTAGCAAGTTGGGATAAGTACAATAAAGCAGTAAAAGCCCGCACAGTTGATATGCTCGGGCGATGTTGACCAGGTCATTGACAGAAGTATGAGGATCTTGCGGATCCAAAATCATGTCGGCTGTGGGAATTTTCAAAGAGACCAATTGATGTTCAAGGTTGCGAGACTCCTCAATACCAGCGAGTCCGTAATTGAGCGCTCCTGCAGTAGTCATCGCTTGTCGAAGGGCGGTCCTACGCTGCGAGAGGACAAGGCGGCCAACCTTCCCCAGAAGGAGTTGAGATTCTGGAGAGATTCCCGTCAAGGGATGAGGCATTCGTGGTTCTGGCATGTGCTGAGGAATTGGTGGTGGGTCTTGAATTTGGCGCAACTCCGGGTCGCAAGCAAAGGATAGCATCATCCACCAGTACAACAGGAATTCAGCGAAGAATTGGGTAGTCTTCGGCGGAATCTTGGGGTTCTCTATGAGCAGTTCGGACAGCAGTGCAGATGCACCGTAGTAGTGTTCCAACCCAAGATCCTTCCAATCGTACCAGCTACTGCTAAGGCCAAACATGCACACAACGAAAAGGACTTCTGTCTTTCGAACTGGAAGAGACCTGCTAATGGTTAGAAGGCTGGAGGACAATCCACCGAGAACGACAAGGCGCGCTTCATTCACACCCAGCCAGTGTCGACAGTTAGCATCGCCGCCTGATCGGTAGATACCGACAAAGTACTTGAACGCAGAGTAGAGGAGAGGCGAGCGCCTCCACTCCGAAAGGGCCGCAGCACGAAACGGGCTGAAGCGGCCATCATAAATGGATAGAACTCGGGATAGAACTCCGGAGTAGGAGTCGAGGAGTAAGACGGAATCCTGGAAAATCGACGACGATCGTGGGAATGCGGATGTACTCACGAGATTATCTGACGGGAAGGGCTTGGGAAATAGTATCGTGAGAACATCCTGTGTTGATCCTGAACTGACGCTTGCGTCGTTGTGCCTTGAGGTCCTGTCTACATTCGAGAGTGGGATTCCAGTATCACGCCATGAGCCACTGAGGAAGGAAGAAGAGATCTCTTGCTGGTGAGAATTCTCCGGCACAAAGTTGGACCTTGGATCTGTGGCACCCGAAGGAGCTGAACTTGGTCTTGCAACTTTCTCGTATTTCAGGGACCATCGGAGAGGTCGTCGGTAGCCAGGGCAGAGCCAGCCTCGGTTGGCGCCTGAAGCTCAATCAGATTGTTGTTGTCCAGGTTCACCATGCTTGAAGCATACATCTGGAGCAAGCAGGGTTCTTTTGATCACATTTGACATGGGCCTTTCGACAGGTGGCACATCCACCGTGAGAATACTTTGACATCGTAGGGCATTATGGGCGTTTCGACGAAGTGTAGCTATGTTGATGGAGGGTTTTGTAACATCATCTTTTGGTGCCTGCAGTGAGGAGTCGATATGAAGAGTGGATGGTTTACACTCTGTGCGCACCGAGTACCTGTGTCTGGGTCTACCGTCGCTCATTGCGTTAGTGCCACGGCTCTTGGCGTGACACGGGCATCAATTGGCTGGCATTGAAGGACACTTCTACAAGATGCCTCAGGCGGGTCTTGACCTGACGTCCCAACTCTGCATTATCAATTCTCCCAGACATCCTAGTGTCTCCGTCATCCTCGCCCGCAAGCCAAGTCTAGGGCCAGCCCAAAGAATCATACAGCCGTGCCGAGATCCATGAAAGAGTGAACATTCTTGGACGACCCCGACTTTGGGTCAGCGTGAGCCAACATGACCTCCCGTCAGTCACCCTGTATCCCGCATGCGGTGCTCGAGGCATACTGATCAGTGTTCAGTCAAGCAATTCATCCGCAATGTGCGAGCCTCCAAAACCATCGCAGACGAGCGTGCCGTCGTTCAAAAGGAGAGTGCCGCAATCAGGGCTAGTTTTCGGGAAGAGAGCGGAGATTCCAACATTAGGTCGCTCACCACAATCGCTATGTCGGCAGGGATGTATCTGACCTGAAGTAGAAGGAACAATGTCGCAAAGCTGTTATACCTTTTTACGCTGGGAGAACGCACCCATTTCGGCCAGATAGAGTGCCTCAAACTCCTGGCCTCTCCCAGATTCGCAGACAAGCGCCTGGGCTATCTAGGCACGATGCTGTTGCTGGACGAGAATCAAGAAGTCCTCACGTTGGTTACGAATTCACTGAAGAAGTACACACGCATTTCGACTCCCGTTAGGGCGTCTTGCTGACCATCCACAGCGATCTCAATCACTCAAATCAATATGTCGTGGGCCTAGCACTCTGTACCTTGGGCAACATTGCCTCCGTTGAAATGTCCAGAGACTTATTCCCCGAAGTCGAGACCCTCATATCCACCGCAAACCCCTATATACGTCGAAAGGCTGCGCTCTGCGCCATGCGAATATGCCGAAAAGTCCCAGATCTGCAAGAACATTTCATGGAGAAGGCCAAGGTGTTGCTGCAAGATAGAAATCACGGGGTCCTCCTCTGTGGGTTGACGCTGATAACAAGCATGTGCGAAGCAGATGAGGCAGAAGGTGGAGAGGAAGGGGTGGTTGAAATGTTCCGGCCAGTTGTTCCACACTTGGTCCGCACTTTGAAAAGCCTGACGAGCTCGGGCTACACGCCTGAGCATGATGTCTCCGGCATCACTGACCCATTTTTACAAGTCAAAATCCTGCGGCTTTTCCGAGTGTTGGGGCGGGGCGATGCTGCCACCAGCGAGCAGATCAACGATATTCTCGCACAAGTGGCCACCAATACTGAGTCCACGAAGAATGTTGGAAATGCTATACTTTACGAGGCCGTTCTTACCATCCTGGACATCGAAGCCGACTCGGGGCTGAGGGTTCTGGGTGTTAACATCCTCGGGAAATTTTTGGCCAACAAGGACAACAATATTCGGTATGTTGCACTAAACACTTTGATCAAGGTAGTTGCCATCGAGCCGAACGCCGTCCAAAGGCACCGGAACACAATTCTGGAGTGCTTGAGGGATCCCGATATCTCCATCCGACGGCGGGCACTGGATCTAAGTTTCACCTTGATTCGAGAGGACAATGTACGAGTGCTCATACGAGAACTTTTGGCCTTTCTGGAAGTCGCCGATACCGAGTTCAAACCCGTCATGACAACGCAGATTGGCATTGCTGCCGATCGGTTTGCCCCAAACAAGCGCTGGCACATCGATACTATGCTGCGAGTTGTCAAGCTTGCCGGAAACTTTGTCAAAGAGCAGATTCTCTCGTCCTTCATTCGCCTCATTGCCACCACACCCGATCAGCAAACATATGCAGTCCAGAAGTTATACGCGGCTCTGAAATCGGACATCACACAAGAGGCTCTGACTCTTTCCGCTGTCTGGGTCATCGGCGAATATGGCGACGCTCTCCTCCGTGGTGGCTCGTATGAAGAAGAAGAGCTGGTGAAGGAAGTTAAAGAAACCGATATTGTCGATCTGTACACCACAATCCTCAATTCGACTTACGCGAATCAAGTGGTGACTGAATACATCATCACTTCTGCAATGAAGCTGACTACAAGAATGTCCGACCAGTCACAAATTGAGCGGATAAGGCGCTTGATGAATTCCCGAACTGCCGACCTTAGCATTGAGATCCAGCAAAGAGCGGTGGAATATAGCAACATGTTCGGTTACGACTCGATTCGAAGAGGTGTCCTGGAGAAAATGCCGCCTCCAGAAATCAAAGAGGAACAACGAGTTCTTGGTCAGTCGGCCACGCCTGCGAAGGACAAGAGAAAGACCCTGAAAGCGAAGACAAATGTCAAAGTTGCGAAAACAACAGAATCAGACATGCTCCTCGATCTTATGGGCGGATCGGACGTGCCCGCTGTTGACACTAGCGCTACATTGAACGGTCAACAACAGACAGCAGACCTGTTAGCAGATATTCTTGGAGGTGGGAGCTCAGTTTCAAGTCCTCCACCACAAACAAAGAGTCCTGCACCAACTTCCAACACGGATGCCATCATGGACCTGTTCGGCAACGGAACTACGAAACCCGCCAGCCCTGCACCTGTTGGACCACGGTCACACCCTGTGTACAACAAGAATGGTCTGTCCCTTGCGATTCAAGTCTCTAGAAGTGGTCCTGCAATACAAGCCATTGCCAGGTTTAAGAATAGCTCCGCTTTTGAGCAATTGTCAAATGTCGGCTTGCAGGCGGCAGTCCCAAAAAGTCAGAAGCTGACCTTGCAAGCGATAAACAAAAGCACGCTGGGACCTGGTGACGAGGCTACTCAGGGCATGAAGGTGATTGCAGCGACGGGGGTAAGTCTTTTCAAATCTTTGTCATGTCTCGCTTGACTAATTGCTCGAATAGCCTCTTCCCACAAAACTCCGCCTACGGTTGAAAATCTCATACGCCAAAGATGGAGGGGCACCAGTGACCGAACAAGTCGACTGGACAGAGCCATGATGTGCCCGAATGCTTCGTTGCGTGTCTTGTGCATACGGGAGAACCCCACCTAACCTACCTGTCCAATGACATTGGTCGAGAAACTGGTCAGCGTGTCCGCCGAGCGCCCGGTCATTAGCCCACAACCCTGTCATGGCAAAGATTCATTGGGAGCCCAAACGACAAAGGAGAAAGGCATTGTGAACCCGAACCAAGTTAGGCTCGAGCCTGACTTGGGGTGCTGAAACATCTGAAAGCGCTGCGGATGTAGCGGCAGCAATCAAGACAATATCGATCTCCCAGATATTGAACCCCCATAAATCCTCGTGTTGATTCGACTGTGGCTTGCGACGCGACGGCACGGAAAGCGTTCCGCCCCAAGGCAATGGTTGCAACCCCACATATTCAGCCTAAAAAAAGATCTCCAACCACCCTTCACGTATCCATCTAAATTATTTTGTGCTGTTCCTGAGTAACTCCGCACACTTTCGCCTCTCGTCCTTTCGATGGGCGGAAGAAGGCCGAAGAGCTCGACCCAGGTAAAGAAATGTTTCCATGGCCACCCTCTTTGCTTCGAAGTATATCTTTGCTGCTGAGATAGTTGTAATAGCTCCTGGAATGTGTCGCTAACCTCTGGTATTCAATTTTATGTCTATCCTCTTGATCGAGACTCCATTGGCCTGAACCTTTCAAGGAGCCATGCTGCTTCCTCTCTTGATATACGCCCTCCCCATCCTTTTCATATCATATCTCTTCGGAGTTTACGTCTCCCTCTCCTCAATACCGGGGCCCTTCGCCGCGCGTCTCACCAATATCTATCGCCTTCTTCTTGTCTACAATCGTAATGCCCACGAGAAACATCTCATACTCCACAAGAAGTATGGGAACCTCGTCCGACTGGGGCCCAAGTGCATCTCCGTTTCAGGGTCGCAGAGTTACATCCCTCAGATCTACGGGATTGGCAAAGGCCTGGTGAAGTCCGACTTCTACAGTTGCTTCCAAAACATCGTGAATGGACGACGGGCGGCCAGCCTCGTCGCCATGACAGATGAAAGCCAGCATGCAAGATCAAAAAGGCTGATTGCCCATGCATATTCGCTGAGCACGCTGGTCGAGTACGAAGAACTTGTGGATCGCACAACGGATGTATTTCTACACACTTTGGAGGAACAATTCGCCAGCACTTCGCCGTCCCCTGGACGCGTGCTTGATCTGGGACGCTATCTACAGTTCTTCGCCTTCGACGTCATCGGGGAACTCACTTTTAGTCGGCGGTTGGGTTTCATTGAATCTGGTATCGATGTGGACAACATCATCGAAGCGATCGGGGCGAATTTCTCCTACTTCAGTGTCCTTGGACAAATGCCTTGGCTGGACGAAGCCGTCCTGGGGAAGAACCCTTTTTACGTGAGATACTTCCGGAAGAGCGTCAGTTCCCCAATCCTGCTGTTCGCCCAAAGACTGCTGAAGGAGCGATTGAGGGAACTGGAGGAGGCCGGCGACGCAGATGACAAGGAAGATAAGTTGAACAGACCAGATTTCCTCAGCCGATTTTTGAAAATCCGAAAAGATAGCACTGAAGGAGACGAGACCTTGACCGACGCTCAGATTCTATCAAACCTATTTGTGAGTCCTTCCCAGGAACCCTTCTTCCCAGCTTCATATCATCACGGCCTAACCCTCAGCTATGGCTTTGCAATTAGATGAATATCAATGCCGGCAGCGACACGATCGCCTCTACTCTCCGCGCGATCTTCTACCATCTCCTCAAGAACCCAGACTCCCTCGCGCTCTTGACCACCGAGCTAGACTCAGCCGCAGCACAGAAGAAAATCTCCCGCCCGTCCCCGACGTGGAATGAGACCCAGCAAAGCCTCCCCTACCTCTGTGCCGTGGTGAAGGAAGGTCTCAGGCTGAATCCAGCCTTGTCCTTGCCGCTGGAGCGCGTCGCCCCCAGAGAAGGCCTAACCCTACAACACGAAGACGGCACCAGCACCTTTGTTCCTGGCGGCACTGTCGTTGGTATCAATCCCTGGGTCCTCCACCGCAGCCCGGACGTCTTCGGCTCCGACGCAGAGATGTGGAACCCAAGTCGTTGGCTCACCACCAAGGAACAGGAAACTAAGCACATGGAACACAGTCTACTCTCCTTTGGTGCCGGAAAGAGGTCCTGCCTGGGTAAGAACATCGCAATGCTAGAGCTGCACAAGCTCGTTCCAGCACTCCTCATGAAGTTCAAGATTGAGTTGGACGACCCTACGTGGGAGTGGGAAGTAATTAATGCTTGGGTATTGAACCAAACGGGCTTGAATGTCAGATTGGCATTGAGGTAACGGTTTTGCATTACGAATGAATCGTATCATTGATGTTACAAGGTCAAAAAAATGTTTCACAGAGCACCACTATCGATCATGGCCAGCGAGGCGGACTCGCCTCGATTACCTCCACCAATACTTTGAGAGATCGCCATATGTCTTCATCCCACGACCCTCTCAAACCTTCGATCAACCTTTGTCCGATAATGCCAATGCTTGCCTGCATGGCTATCGCTCTCTTTCTTAGCGCGTACTCGTTAAGCTTAATCGACGATTCATCAGGAAGACCAATCCCCAGCATTTCTCGTGCCTTGTCGGGGATTCGATGCAAGCTTTCATTAGACGCTGCGGCCTGGGCCCAATACCGCTCCATGGGGACGACCTGGCCTTTCAGTCGGGAGAAGTGGAGGTCCACGATCACCCAGGCCGTGATTGCCGAAATGAGCAATAAGGACGCAGAAGGAAATATTCTGCCAAGAGCCTCGAGATAGACTGTGTTTGAGATTTGTGGATTCCGCAGCTCCATGACAACAGACGACTCGAGACAGAGCATGCCATCAGGGAATTCGTCAATAGCGACGGTGACAGCGTTGAGCGCCCTTTCCAGCTTTCGGCATCGTGACCATTTCGCGCTCTTGACAGAAGGTGACAATCTTGAAATAGACTGCGCGTCCATTTCTAGTGTGTTCCAAATCGCCCATCTCTTCTCTAGCGTTGGAGACAATCGATCGCTCTGCATCCTCCGAGGAGATCTTCTGAAGGGATCTGTCGATATCTTGATGCCGGTGTCGATGTCGTCGGTACCGCGTGGCTCCGTTACGCTTGTCCCACTTCGCAGTGTCAATGCCATAAGCTGTGGGAAAGGCTCGGTCAAGGGAGGCGAGGCTCCAGAGACCGGAGGACAGACGCTGTTTGAAACGTGTGACTTGAATTGAGTCACATCACAAGGAGTGTCATACGGGCTGAAGGCAGAGATCTCAACATGCGCTTGCTTTGGTGTAGATGGAGCACCAGTGCTATCGCCAGGCGACTCAGATCTCGACTGGCTAGACGGCGGACGTTGGATATGGATTAATCTTGGCTTGCCTGGTCCAACGAGAACGGTGGCAATCATCTGAGATGCAGTTAGTGGACTTTGAGCTGGAAAGAAGATGTACGAATATATACCACTCCATCCTCGTTGTCGTCTGTGCAAATAGACGTGCAAGGACGTTGCACGACTTGATAGTAGCGAGCCTTGAATCGCCGCATTCTCTCTTCATGCGATGTGGTATTGGCTAGCCACCCAGATTCGTCCGAACAAAGGGTGTCTCGATAGTCGTCGTCACGCGGAGTTCCTGGCATGGATTCAGAGGCCGTGCTTAGATTGTCGTCCTCAAGTGTGCCATGCTCAGAGGGTTGGCTTCCTTGGTCTTGCTCATCGCCGTCCCGATCATCGCAGTAATACGACAGTATACGGAGGCTGTCCAATGAATCTTCGTCTGGGATGGGTGTGGTCTGGCGCTCGCATGGGTCGTGCAATCTGAAATACTGTTGTCCATTCTGAAGCGTTCCCACAATAGGGCTTGGAAGCAACGGGCTTATTGGGGTTGAAGTGGTCTCATTCCGAGCCAGAGCACGCAAATCGTTATAGCTCGCCAACATCCTGCGCAGTCCGGGAGAAGGCAGAGTTGTGGTAGGGTAGTCGTCCCCCCAAATAAGAGGAGGAGATTCGGGTAGACTTAAAGGAGAGGCTGTCTCCGAGTTTGTCAGGGAGGGATGCGAAGTGGTTCTTCGCGTCCTGACTTCAAATAACCTGCTTGGATTCGACTTCGCAGGCTTGCATCGATGAAGGAGCCTTGATAGTTGTGTTCTGGATGGATTTCGTGAAGGCTGGAAAGGTGAAGGGGGTGGTGTCATTTGTCCCTCCCTCAAACATTGGGTCTGAATGAGCGGCAAGGACCGGCCTCGATGAACAATTGATGCGTCGAGGGCGTGAGGAGGGATCAAAAGTGCCATCGTGTTTGTGTGGGCTCGAATAAGTACGCTGCGGGTGTGGCTCTTCAACGAAGGAGAAGATGAGACATATATCCAGGGGAAGACAGAGTCTGGCTTTGACGCGTGTTGGAAATCCAACTGCCACTGGCTCCCGACCCTACGCAAGACGCGTGCAGCCGTTTCTTGAGTTCTTCCCTTGCATCGTCGTCGGGTATGCGATTCTGTGTCACACGCCATGGTTCCCCCCCTTCTTTCGAAGCAGACATGTCCAGCCACCTTGGGGAGTATTGGGGTGCAGCAATTCACCCCTTGCTTCAACCTAGCCTCAGGGTACACACCACAATTGTGACAGACTCGCAGAGTGGCAGGGTTTGTTGCACCGCATAGCATGTCATTCGAATTTGAGAAGGAAGAGGCAACCATGTAATTGTCATGCCTTACATGACAGGGTACAGAAAGTTGACACCGCATTTTCAAATCCAGCGCCGAGGGCTGCCACTTGGAAATTGCCACTTTCCAGGAAGAAACCAGAGTTGCCGAGGCCTGGGATCAAGGCGTGAGGTATTGTCGCAAGACTCGGTTCTACTGTCATCAAAGCTCATTAGAGGAACAGGTTTCTGTCGCTCCATTGTTGGACAAAGTTTTGAAAAGATCATGTTGTAGCGCCAATTCACCCCTAGAACAATCCGAGATATGTAGAGACACCCGTTCACCCCTCAATTGTTGCATAGTGAGGCATTGCTTTGTTAAAAGATAGCCTGAAGCTCCAGTCCAGAGGCTGTGTAAGACTCGTAGGAAAAAAGTCGATGCGAGGTTGCATTACAACACCAGTCTCAAATTGATCGCAGTCTATATATGCTCTATTGGTTCTTCTGGCAAAAGTGCCTCGTATTCACCGGTTCGCCTTTGCGGAAACAGGGCTTTGATCGGTGGTCTGACGAGGTCGTTGAACATGAATGTACCATATACTAGCTGTAGCAACTGTCAGTTACGTTCCCTCCTGGATCGGTTGGTGTTATGACTCACCAAGGCAAAACCAAGCACCTGGAGCCATTTGAATGACTCCCATCCAAGTCCAAGCGAGACAATCCAAATGAAAAGCGTACGGCAGGTGTCAATAATAGACCGAGAAGTGGCGGATATGCTTCGAGTTACCGAGAGTCCGAAGAAGTTGAAGCCGCCAATGGAGACCATGATTGCAAGACTTGAAATGCCGATTGCACGGTTGCTGAACACTTGACGATAGCCTTCCTCGGCATCAAAGTATCCGTACTTCCCAGCTTTGGTGATGCCAACCGCCAAGTGCAGAATGACTTGAATTATGACGGTGACGACGAAGCCGAACAAGCCTTCCCACGCAACCACCTTGAGTGGCTCCAGGGCGTAATGTTCCAGGATCCATTCTTCGAGACAGAATTGTGTGGCGGTGAAGATTTGAGCGAATGCGATCAGGAAAATACCCAGGATTGTGCGCAAAACTGTAGGATCCACCGATTCCAGTACAACGTCTCTCACACTGAGTATCGCGTGCCGCACCAGCTCCAGACTACCCTCCTTGGGTGCAGGAGAGGTCTTATCGCCAGAGGAAATCGCCCCAGCCAGACCAACCAAGGCAACCCCTAGTACCACAATGAGAAGGGAGACCCAATGGTACAGATAGAGCTTTCTCTTCAAGAACAGGACACTAAACAGTCCGACGAACAGAACCAGCGCGCCTCTGGTCATTTGGTATATGGAGGCAGCCACAAACAGTAATCCAACGTTCATTAGGGTTGTGCCTGCAATGTCACAACAAGCTGGAAGTCCTAACAAAACGACCCTCCAACCCTCAAGATGCGCTCGATCGTCGGCGTTGGGTAAGAGTGGCTTCAAGGCGGGATCGGTAGCATCGCGTGAAGAGGCCGGCCGGACAGTGTCATCGTCCTCCTCTTGCTCCTCCTGGTCGTCTTCGGCATTGACAGGTCGGTGGAAGAGAGGGGTATCTTTGGAGCGAAGGATCACGTAGCGGTACAGGTAGAAGCCCAACATGACGAGCCAACATCCCATCTCACCGATGAACATTTGTACTCTGCGCAGGTTAGCGATCAACAACTTTGAGTTGAATACTGGAACTTACGTCTGGATGACTGGTTGTTCGAACGTCCTGTGATCCTTCGGATTCTTGCTCGTGCAGCCCCTTACACATTGTTGATCTTGAAACTTTGTCAGAAGTGTGTTGGCGCACCCAGTGACCAGCATCATTCCCACAAGGAACGGTATCACTGCTTTGGCGGCCATGGTGTCTAGCTCGCGTGTTCTGAATCGGTCTCGTGATATTGCTCGTCCTGTGGCACCAGGTCAACAGCTGAACTCGGGGTGTTGTTGATGGCCTGGATATGACAAGATATCGAAACTCCGTTACACCCACGACTATGGTGAAGAATAGAGGAGCGTGGAGATTGCAATGCCAATTGTTTCCGAGATGTAAGCTGCCTTGGCTACGTAGCAAGGAGGTGCCTTCACTGATCGGCAGGAGACCTATCGGGTAGAGCACGGGCAGGAGCAGCAGGTTTAGCGAGTTGAGTTGTACGAGCCAGCCACGCCAGCAAACAGTTACTACCGAAAGGGATACTCTGAACAGAAGATTCGTAGAAAAGATCCTTATCAATTGGAGAGACTATGAACTCGGCAACCTTAATCAATACAATGGAGGTTCTCGTTGTAATGTCTTCTCGTTTGACATGGTGTCTTAGCAGCTCAGATCATCGTTACGGAGACAAGACTGCAATTCTCATGACTCTCCAAGCAACGCCGAAGAACATTGCGTGTATAGGTCAGTCGCGCATCACACTGGACTCTTCCACAGATCTCCAATCCTCTGTACATATCTGACACGTTTCGCTGTATTTCCATCTCAATTCCCCTCATCCCAAAACAAGGTGCCCCGTCTTCAACCAACCCTCACCGTGATTCACGGCCCGGTCATCTGCGATGCACGCATACCCCGTTGTCATGTTACCCAACCCGTTATCATTCCATCATCAGTTATCGTACAACTTGTGCTCCGTATGTCATTCTCATCTTGAGTCCGTCGAGATTTCGATTCGATCCCTACCCGGAGTAGACCCTACTTGGTCGCCGTACTCCTGATGAGCTACCACTTCGACTGCGTCGTTTTCGCTTGCGTTCAACTATCACCTCTTCACGTCGATTTCCAAAATTGCCGCCTTGTAACGAATTGAAGAGAAAGATCAAAAGGAGGGTTCCAAAAAAAGTTCCGATAATGGCACCAGCGAGTGTACCTCCAGAATATTGTCCGGAACACGACGTCGATGACTGCGTTACAACGGTAGTCGTGGCCTGGCGAGGTACGAGAGCGGGGGTTGCTGGGTTCAAAGCAGAGGCGAGCGTCGCAACAGGAGCCTGTCATGCGTTAATGCCGATTCTCAATGTTTAATAATGGAAGCGCTGACCATTTAAATAAAAAACCGAGAAATCCCGTGCGGTTCAACTATATGGCAGTTTCGAATAGAAAGTCAAGCAGGTGAAGTCTTGTGTGCTGTTTGGTTGTCGTTGTCGCAAACCCGAACCCATCCGCAGGCTCAATCGTTTCACAATACGAGACAGACCACCAAACAAAGAATTGGGTTATGTGGTTGCGCAAAACGAAGGGTCACAAACAGCAAAGGTCGGAAGCAAGCAGCGATTTCACAGAAATGAGTGCTTTCAAATGCGACAGCAGAAAAGAATGATTGTAAGATGGAAACGAACCGGAGGAGGCTGGATAACGGCCATTGTTGACGAGTCTCGTGTGAGGGCCGGGATGAGAGACAGCGAGAGCGAGGACAACCATTTGACGTCAGGCATCATCAGAGGCACGAAAGGACTCGAGGGGCAACCAACCGGCATCGCTTGTTGAGGGAGCCTCCACCCTCGGCCAATTTTCCTTGGTTGCTGCCGCCCATTGCTCACTGCTGGCGGCCAACAGCCGCAGGCCACGAGCTCCCTGATTCGTGCTTCTGCTCTTAGTCCTCCCAGATACAGCGATGAACATAGATTATTGATTCTGAGTGCATGATGTTTCCGACCGGCTTTCCCTGCCGTAAATTTGTGTTAGTTGTGTCCTGGATTGTGCTACTGAAGGAGAATAGTAAAAGACACTATTGTCATTGTTGGAACTTTCCGCTACATAAAATCGGAACTCCCAGCCCACGATTATTGGGATGTTCTGACTTTCTATTTCCGTGCATGAACCTCCGATAGTCCCACGCAGAAGCCTTTATCGAAAGCCAATTGCCCATTATATTTTGTTTCAGCATCTCCGGGCAGTGATGCAATGAAGGATCTCTTCAGGCAGGGAATCAGAAGTCCCGTGGATCGGCACATGGTCGCAGACGACCTGCCACAGTGCCAGTGCCAGAACCAGGACAATGGACCAGGACCGCGACGTGGTAGCTTGACGAGGCTCCCTTGCATCTAGTATGCTTCGTTTTTATAGGAAACCGCAATATGTTTGTTGACTGATGTTTTCTGGGCGACACTCTTGTGCTACCACAAACGTTCCAGCCACGTCGGCCCAAGGGGGTTCTGGTGTTTGCACTTGGTGACCAGTATATAGATAAGTTCCCGATATTTTCCAGGTCGAGGGTATACCACCGATACTGCGAACAACCCTGGATAGGATTCTCGCAAGAACTGTTGCTGGCACATATGATTAATCCTATTCCCTCGACAACACTTTCCCAAGTCTGATATCCTCAAAACTGTTGCGCCTGCCCCAATTCTTCGGTTGTCGTTTAAGGAATGCTCCAACAGCACCAAGATATCCTTCGTGCCGGAGAAAGTACGCTTGTTTTTCGCCTTGGGACCAGAACTTGATGGCATAGGAGAGAGTGTTCATCGTCTGAGTATGGCCTCGAATGAAGGAACCCCCAAAATAAATGTGCTGTAGTTTGTGCTTCTCTGACTGGAGATAGGCAATCTGGCCAATGTTGTTCGATATTGCGTATAGCAAACTTCTGGCCATGTCTTCCGTTTTGAATCCACGCAACATGTCGTGGTCGTCGTCCTGACCATCGCCGTTGAAAAGACCCTCGCCGTCTTCTGCGTGTCGTTCGGCCATCCTCTTCATTCGAAACACTTTCCCAAACGTGCTTGCGATGGTGGTACTTTTGAGCCCAATTTTACTGTATCCTCCGCCATAGATATCGCCCACAAGCATATCTACACCGCTGTTGTCGCCCCTTTCGGCCAGCCGCAGCATCTCATCGAAAGTGCGTGCTCCAGTGAGAAGGGACAGAATGCCCCAGAATGTTCCGCCTCCCAACGACGTTCCGCCTACCCGTTGAAACTCTCGAGGTCCAGAGACCTTGACCATCGAGACACCGGATCCGATATTGACCAAGAGGTAGGGGTAGATATCTGCACGGGCTTCGGCGAACTGCATCGGCTCTTCCTCACTATATGTGAAGACCTCTCGCGGGATTTCTGTAATGAAGAAATCCAAGCCTGTGAAACAACTGGTCAGTCATCGTGCACAACGCCTTCTGCTAAAATTCTCACCAATGATGAGGCACTCCATCTCATCCTCTTGAACTACGTCCACGTGAAGCAACTCTTTCATCCGGTTGTAGAACTTGTATGCGCCTCCTCCTGTTGCCATGACACACAGTTCCTGCGGAGTCGACCCATTGAGCTTGGACTGTGTCTTCTTTAATTCTTGGATGAAGTCAATGCACAGATCGATCCGGTCCGTCTCGAAGTTGACGAAGTTCAATCGTCCGCCCCCGTGTGTTGAGCCTGGCTCGCGAGAGAAGTAGACTAGCTTTGCTAAAGAGCCGCCAATCTAAGATCAAAGTTAGGACAGATGGAGGGGTGAGAGACGATCGCATAGGTAACGTACATCAAGAGCAACATGGCTCACTACATCTGTGTGGTGTGGGAGACGGATATCCTTGTGTTCCCAATGGACATGCTCATGCTCATCCCCAGTGCCATTGCGCGTATTCATCTCGTCGTCGACGATGAAGGCGCCTTCGACATTGATCTTGACTGAAGCTGGGTTTGGAGGCGCCCGCGGCGGGCGACCAGGGGCATCGCCGTCGGCGATTGCGGAATTGTCTTGTTGTTCATTGTCCGTCACCGTCTCTTCTAGGATCGGCATGGTGGAAATAGGGAGTCGAGGCCAGCGTTGACCCCATACGATGTTGAGGTCGACTGCGTCGTGTGACGACTCGGCAATATACGTGGGGTGTCTGAAGTTATCGGTCACCGATCATTTTATAATACCTTGAAAATATAGGGGCATGTTCACTGTGAATCCGGTCGGCTGAAATCATACAATGGTATATCCAAGAGATAATAAGGCACTCGAGAACGTTGGCTATGTCCAAGTGGTGCGAACCTCGGTCAAGGAAATTATTTCTCGGATCAATAATTTCACGCCGATTCAGGTAATACAATGCTCGACCCCTCGCCCCGATGCCCCGCATAGTGCGTGCATACTCACCAAAGCCGAACAGAGGCCGTAGTATTATTGCTACTGTAACATCATTCTGATGCGACCTAGAAAGAAAGACAATTTCTCGAGAGCCTTGCACACTGTACGGGACACATCCCAGTGACAATCCCCTCGCAAAGTCTCATTGCGACTCTCTATCAGCCCTCCATAATCACCTTGTCACGGAATCACTCACTGACTCCTAAACAAGCTTACGGCCCTAGCAATATCACTTGCTGATCTTTGGACCTCCATTACCGAAAGTCACACACCATCTACCCCATCAGAAGGTACTGTTGAACAAAGAAAATCCCCAATAGCATTAACACAATCCATATGGCGAAAATGCGGACGTGTGGTTTTCTGGAATCAGATGTGCGCAAGGCGGCCGTGGGGTCTGGAATGGCATTGACAGTGGTCGCAACATCGACGATAGAACTCTGTGCGCATTGCTCCGGTGTTTGCCCCTGTGACAGTTGAGCTTTGGAAGATTGGACGATGATACGGACAAACAAACTGGTTGACAGCACAGGTCAGCGGCAACACCAATGCCACATTCGAACCCACCGGAGCAGACTCCTACCCAGTGTTAATCAGCCAGAGCAGTTTGGAAGTCAAGGAGAGTTTCTCACCACTCCCATCAGTACAGCAAGTATCTTGACCACTAGCATTATAACAATATGCTCCGTTGAAAGTGTAGCATGACGTTGTCCCTGTCGGACAAGTGAGCAGAGGAGGTGAAGCTGGTCCTCGTTCTTGATGGATTGATATCGCCATAGTCCTCTGATTGCCGACGAAGGTAGAGAGCGAAGCATAATCCATTGGAGCTCAAATTCAATTCTGTTTCGAAAGGTTCAGGAGTAAAAGGTCTCTTTGGGCGGGTACCACCCAATCTTCCCAACATCAAATTGTGTCGGTCATGGCAGCCAAGATGTGGGAATTCCAATTCTGGCTGAGACAGGAGGGCCACATCTCCGTTACAGTTGACGATGAAAGCAAAAGAGAGAAGAAAAAAAGACATGTCAAGGGACATCGTCCTCATTCAGGCCCGAGGGAAACCGAATGAACAAAATTGTCGCTGGAGCCCGAGATACAAAGACCTTCAGCACGACCAACCCATATCACCCAAGCAACAGAAGTGCTCCATCTAGTCGAACAGAGCACGGTTGACCCTGCTTCTCCTGATGTCACCTTTCCAGGATGGCACATCGGCCTGAGTGACATTCCCAAGTTGAACGAACTCATTTTCAGACTACCTCAGGAAGGGATACCATATGGTACAATATCCTACTGGTAATCACAAAGCAAAATTTGGTCTTGTATAGTACCTTCCGTAGTTAAAAGCTTTTGCTGCTTGGGTGATTACCTGCGTAAATTGTCGACCGAGGTTGGCGAAACGTATTGGAAGGACATTCTCATTCTCTATTCTATCTACCACTTCACTACGAGCAACGAGAAGCAGCACGATAGTTTCCTGGCTGTCGGGGTTGATCTCGAGTACTCAAGTGCCTGTTAATGAACGAAGTCTTCTTGAACTATGTAGATCGGGTTGACATGGCGGTACGGTTCCCTTCTGGGACAAGGCTATAGCGTCTTGGAGATATGCGTGAGAGTGCCTTCAACTGAACGTCAAGGTAGTGTGTTGCTGTGTAGCTCAAGACACACCTATACTAGAACACCTCCATCTAAAACACATCAGCTCCATTCATCAGATTGACTTTGCCACACTCACCTATCTCTATCAGTTTTCCGGTGGAGTAATCTGCTCGAACGGCATAGAGGTACGCTTCAGCGATATGCTCAGGAGTGGCAACAAACCCCACCGGAAGGGTCTGGCTCGCTTTGTTGAATATCTCCTCCTGCTCTTCAAGGGTCTTGCCTTGTTTATCCCACAGGGGTGTTTTCACCAAGCCTGGCACGATTGTGTTCACACGGATCTTCTTCTCCGCGAGGTCTGCTGCAAGGCCTTTGGTGAGAGAGAGTACTCCTCCATTCAAGGCTCCACCAATCGCGGCGTTCTTCCCAGGCTTGATGCCGGCGGTCCCAGACGTGAGAGTCAAGGAGCCTCCCTTGCGCACAATATCGTACTTCAGAAGAACTAGAACCTGTGAGCAGCGCTTGACTTGTATATGCGAGCTTATCAAGCCAATATACCTTTCCCAGTGATCACTGCACCCCAGAATTTTACCCCAAAGAGATGCTTTGCTTCGTCTAAGTTTTGATCTTCTAATTTGCCTCGAATAATGTTATCAACGGCTGAGAAGATAACGTGGTCGACGGGTGCCAGTGATCGAAGTGTATCAGTAAAGGCGGCTTCATTACGGACGTCTGCGACAACTCCTTTGGCGTTCGGAGACCCAAGTCTTTGCAGAGCGGCATCTAGTTTTGCTGAAGAGGATGAAATGATGGTTACTCTTGCACCGACATCGAGAAGCGCCGCTGCAGCTCCGAAGCCAATACTACAATTCGTCAACACAGATATTGCTGAAGGCAGTGGGATTAAGAGGGACTCTGACTCACCCTGTGCTTCCTCCGACCACTATGATATTCTGGCCTTCAAGCTTATCCTTGAACCCGCCCATTTCGTAATCGGTACTAGAGATACAATTGAACTATCCTGATGAGAAGAAAATTCAGGAACTGTCGCCTCGTATGAACACAATCTTTAAATACAATCCAGAGATGTTATGGTGTCATTAGTCTCGGAATGACGCCAGATAAGTAGACTACTCAGGAGGAGGTCCTACGTAGAAGTAGTCGGTAGAGCTTGCAGAGCTCTAGGCGGGTGCATTTCTAGATCGGCGTGTAGTCCATCTACCATTTGACGCGACAGCAAAAGGGCTGTGCTTGTACGGGCAGGGAGGTGTAGAATATATGCACCTCGTACTCGGTACCTCTTGCAGCTCTTGTTACATATGTATTTGGTTCTCCGCACCACGACAGGCCTCGAAGCCCACGTGCCGCCAAGGCTCTCGAATGCGGGGATCGATTCTGATTCCAGAACAAATAATTAATTTCTTCTTTGCGCTTCAGGATATGATGTTATTCCTGCGCTAGACTTCACCGCAAGAGAACACATGCATGCATCTCCTTAGACATCCAATAATTTATAATGTCGCGCACAAAGCAAAAGGCTCGAAGGGGTGGTGGGAAGGACCCGCAGGATATTATCCGGCGTGAAAAGAGTGAGCTGGTCGCTGGCGACCTTGCACAGAAAAAGGTGGCTACAACGATGGGAGGGAAGAAGCGAAAGCTCGACCAGTCCGATGATCTCAAAACATACCCTCTACCGAAACGAACCGCCCTTGACACCGAGTCGAAACAATCTACACCCCCAGGCGTCGCCGTCGATCCCTCCCTCCTCGCTGATCACTTTGCGAAGAACATTCAAAAGTGGTTCTCAACCAGCAGTCCCATCGAACTGGAAGATATGTACCTTCCGAAAAAGGCTTTTCTCGACACCACAAGTTATACTAAGGAAAGGCTTGCTGCGAACCTCCCAGACTTCCTCGAGCAATTTTCCGCTGGCGGTAAAGAGGGACTTTCCATCTGCGAGGAAGTCTGCTCGCCACATACTATTGTCCTTGCAATGTCTGGCATGCGAATAGCAGATCTTATGCGAGAATTGCGAGTGTTTAAGAGCCAGGGTTCCAAAGTCGGTAAATTCATGCCTAAACACATGAAACTCGAAATGAATATAAAGTTTCTGCAAAGTAACAAAGTGGGAATTGCCATAGGCACACCGGAGCGCTTAAATCAATTGTTGGAAGCAGGGGCTTTGAAGACTCATGGGCTACAAAGAATTGTGGTGGATGGCTCCCATCACGACGAGAAGAGAAGTAATATCTTCACGATAGGTCAGATTTTTCGACCGATGGTCGCCTTTCTCAATGACGACAATATTCGCCAGAGATATGGTGCTGAACAGAACAAGGTTGATATAATAGTCTTCTGAATATGAAGGAAACACTATTGCAGGCGCAGCACCATCACCAACTACGTGGGCGACGACCAACACAAGGTCGTGGATCTGGAGTCTGGAAGTCTACGAGATGATCTCGAAACTAAGCACGAGGGAACAGCCCACACAGTACGAGGTACAGGAACACTAGCGCCAGGAACAGGCGGCTTCGACCAAGTCTTTCGCTTCAAATCAACAAACCAGCAAATCAATGGGCAGCTCTACCGAGTTTTCCAGGTCCTAGTTGTATTGGCGGCCCAGTGTTTCTCGGCTGAAGATAAAGCGGTGGCGCAAAGCCGGGGGGGGGGGGGGCGTGGGTACCTGGAGCCCATGATCGATCAACAGGCACTCGACTGTGTACTTGCTGAAATGATAAAAATCCGTTCCGCTGCTTCCAATAACGTCTACAGCACTTTGAATATTTTCTCCAATAGCGCCGATTGAATCTGACTTGCTGCAAACATCTGGAGGCTTCGCATGCAGACGAAAATAGTCGCATTGACTTTTTGTACTCCTTGGGACCAAACAGTGCTTCAGTTGCCTCATTCTGATAGGCTGGCTCTAACTTCATGCTCCCGGAATGAGTTACCAGGCATATCTCAAATCTACTGCAGCTCATGCCAGCAACAAAACTCCACCCCCAAGCTCTATTCATCGAAAACCTCCTCCGGGGGCTGCGCCGTCTGGCTCATCCATCCATAGCACTCTAAAGAGCAGTGCCAACCCAATATTAACCACCAACTCCTCGCTCACGCCTGCATCATCAACGAACTCTCCGGCAAACACCTCTGCCCCTAAAATACCACCCGCATCCGACTCGAACATTCCTGCTTCTGAGCCAGTCCGCGCGGACTTGACCAAAGAACAAATCGACGCTGCACTGAAAGCATGTTTGGACTTACAAAATACTGCGACGAGTCTGCACGAGAAGCGGCCTTTTGCAGCCTTGCTTTTGGGACCTGACAACACCACCGTCTTGCTTACACACTTTTCCATTTCTCATGTCCAACATGCAGAGACCGAGCTCGCTCGACTTGCTACCATCCACTTCTCGCAGAAATACCTCGCCGCGTGCACCCTTGTGTCGACTTGGGAGCCATGCGCTATGTGTACGGGGACACTGTACTGGAGTAATATTGGACGTCTAGTCTACGCTGCTCGCGAAGAAAAGCTGAAAGACTTGACGGGCGGCGACAACCAGGAAAATATGACCATGTCTCTGCCCTGTCGGGATGTGCTCAAGGCCGGCCAGAAAGACGTCGAGGTCATCGGGCCCGTTACACAATGGGAAGAGAAGGTTGTTGAAGAGAGTGGCAAATGGTGGAAAGAACACCAATCCGATGGCTTTGCTAGGAGATTGAGGGGAGATAGTGTGAACGGAAGTGAGAAACCGGGAAGCTTGTCAAGTATGCGTCACGGCACACCAACTACCTGGACAGGAGAAGACACTGTTCTCAGTAGCATCGATGATGAGGGTGAGTATAAGGCAGAGCTTGATATCGACTGGATGAGGTAGATTGTTACCGAAGTCGCCACGCTTGGTGATAGTGCTTGACCATGAACCAGAGTCCTTAGTGGAAGTGTCAGCATTTCGTCAAGGGATTGTGAATGTGAACTGGACCACTACATGATTGTACGACCACTGAAAACCGGTAGGCCGACGGCCAATTGAAAGAGATCGCAAAGAGGAAACGAGGCCTGGAAGACATAATGGTGCATTACATTGGTCTCACCAAAGTCATGATTAGGTGGCCATTGGTAGAGTCATCAGGAGGATGGCGTTGAGATTGTCTATTCCACAAAGGCACGCTTCTTATCCTTCTTGATCTTCCCTCGCCAGCCTTTAACGTCCTTGCCACTATCAATATTCCGAAGAGCTTCCATTCGGGCCTCGGCCACATCCTTCAATGTACGACCCTTCACGACACGTGTCTCGATATTCACGCCCTCTTCAGCCCATTCTATCATCTTGCTTCCTATATACTCCTCAATGGCCAGGACGAGAGCGACATCTCTCTGGCCAACGAATGTGATACTCGTGCCTTCCCTCCCCGCTCTAGCTGTACGTCCAACTCGGTGGACATAATCCACTGGGTTCCGAGGAACATCATAATTGATCACGAAGTTGACCTCGGGGATATCAAGGCCTCTTGATGCCACATCTGTGCTGATGAGAATCCGCGACTTCTGCGAGCGAAAGTCAGAGAGATTCTTCGTTCGCTGGCTTTGAGGTAGTTCGGAATGTAGCGCCGTCACAGGATGAGAGAGTTGGAGGAGGGTGCGGTGAAGAATGTCGGCAGTGCTGGTGCGGTTCACAAAGACAATGATCTTAGGCTCGGGAGCCTTTGTGAATGAGGGAACGCACAAAAGCACATGAAGAAAGGCGTCCCTGTGTGTCATAGGAGTCTGAAGGTACGTTTGTGTGAGTGTCGCAGGAAGGAGGCTGGGAGAAAAAGACGCATCTGAAGGACCCCCAATTTCAGATATGAAGATAGGTGGACGGTCTAGTGGTCGTGGAAGTTCCTTCAGTGCTCGAACCTCTGGCGTTATGGTCGCCGTAAAAAGAAGGGTCAAGCGCGATGTAGGTGGAGGAAGGGCAGAGAGGCATGTGTTGAGGTCTGGTAGCATGGACCCGGGTCCCGAGGACAGCAAGCGGTCGGCTTCATCCAGGACCATGACTCTCGCCCGAGACAGTCCGATGGTGGTCTCTTTGCCAGAGCTGAGAATGTGGTCTGCTAGTCTGCCTGGGGTTGCCACGACAATGTGCGGTCTCTTAGCCAGAGCGACTGCCTGAGGCCTCATATCGCATCCTCCTGTTATCAGCACTGTTTTGAGATTTTGCGGCGCTCCTAGTGCTTGGAATTGCTCGTATATTTGCAGAGCTAACTCACGCGTTGGTGTGAGAATGACAGCATAGATACCAAAGGGGTCTTCTGCCCATTTTTGCAATATAGGAACCGCAAAGGCCACAGTTTTTCCCGTGCCCGTCCTCGAGCCCCCAATGCAGTCTCTTCCTTTTAGAATTTCCGGTATGCAGGCCCGTTGGATCTCGGTGGGATGTGTTATGGCCATTGCGCCGAGTGAATGTATCAGCCATGGCGCCACGGCAAGTGACTGGAAGGTAACGGATGTTGTAGGGATGGGGGCGATGGGTGGCTGCGTGGTCGATGGTGATTCATTTGTCTCTGGAGGCAGAGTCCTTTTTACTCTGGATATCGAGGTGGGTTGGAGGACAGTGCCAGCGAGTTGATCACTCTCTTGTGAAATCCGTCTGCGCTTCGAAGGAGGATTCAGAAACTCATTTTCGGTGCTGGAATCTTCACTCGCAGAGTTTAAATGTATACTGAGGCGTTCCGGTGTGCTATTCCCTTTTGCCATGGTGCGCAACTTGTCACGTAAATAATTTTTGTGTAAGCCACGGAGAAGATGTCATTTCAAGAAGAGGCCACTAGGCCATCCTATTCCGGCTTAGGTGATTCGCATCCAAAAGTGGTAAAGAAGTTCTTGGCAAGAAGCCTCACAAGACAAGCTCAGGGATTAACCCCCAACCCAGCATCGAGGGCAGACGAGCTGAATGAAGCCTGACGGAGATTTTCCGAGCTTCCTAGACCGGGTGAGATTTCTCAATTTGTCCAGCTATCAACTGGGCTGTGTTCAGGCCCATCTTTAGAGACGCGCAATCACACCTCGGAGTTCCTGAAGTGGGTTTTGGGACCCCGGAAAGTTATCAATGGCGTCCGGTTTTCTACACAAACATGGTTGAAGCCACACAATCGTGTGTGAAGCCGCACTGCCGTATTGCGTATTGGTGCCTGCAGCCATTCACGGGTCAAGGGAAAACTCTCCACAGTCTGCATGAATTGTTGTTGCCTGAAAGTCAGGAGAAATATATACGGCGGAAATCCTTAGCAGATCACTCCACGCTTGAAGAGTTTTGTCAAGAATGACCTTAAGGCTGCGCTGCGGCCTGACTAGCTCCTGAGAATTCTTTCCCTGCCATGGGCCAAAAAGAAAATCTCTCTCGCCTACCCACTGCCGCCCCTCCGTCTTTGCAACTTTCGACGACCGACGTGAACGCAAACGAAAATGCTTACCCCGATGAACCCGACTCTCCGCTCCCTGACGCCTTTGCAGAAGATGCCACGGACGTCCTCGATGATGGACGCATCTCTCTCAACCTCAACTCAAAACTTGCACAAGTTTTCGCACAACTTGTGGAAGCTTCCGAGGATGACGAAGAAGTTGCCGAGCCTCCGCCGGCGTACTCGTCCATCTTGGACATAGACTCGTGGAAACTACCTTTAAATATCGTGATCCAGATTGTCGGTAGCCGTGGGGATGTACAGCCGTTTGTTGCGCTTGGACAAGAACTTCAGCGTCATGGCCATCGAGTGCGCCTGGCAACCCATTCAGCTTTTAGAAACTTTGTGGAAACCGCAGGATTGGAATTCTACTCCATTGGAGGCGATCCAGCTGAGCTGATGGCGGTACAGATGCTTTCCTGATTCCTGGGTTATAAGCTAATTGGCTGTCTAGTACATGGTCAAGAATCCCGGATTGCTACCTCGCATGAAGGCTCTGCGAGAAGGAGACGTCAAAAAGAACAGGCAGATGATCCGCGAGATCCTTGACGGTTGCTGGGCTTCGTGCATTCTACCTTCAGATGGCGGAGAACCGTTCGTTGCCAATGCCATTATCGCGAACCCTCCATCCTTTGCTCACGTTCATTGTGCTCAAGCACTCGGAGTGCCGCTCCATATTATGTTCACCATGCCATGGAGTCCAACTCGAGCCTTTCCTCATCCTCTAGCGAACATTAAAAATAGTAGTACCGATCCAAGGTTGGCAAATTACATCTCATACGGCATGGTCCAGTTGTTGACCTGGAATGGGTATGACACGTCTGCTCCCCTTGTAATTCTCTGCTGACTTCCCTTTGAGAATCGGTGATATTGTACAAAAATGGCGGAAATCCATTGGCCTGGAATCCGTTCCCATGTCAGAGGCTCCTTTCCTTATGGAAACCCTTCAAGTTCCTCACACCTACTGCTGGTCTCCCGCGTTGGTCTCGAAACCCACCGACTGGGGCAAGCATATCGGTCAGTACTTGACATTCTCAGTAAGCTCTTCCCTTGACGGACAATGCAGACATCTGCGGTTTCCTCCGTCGAGACCCGGTATCTTTCACTATACCTGATGGCCTCGAACAATTTCTGAGGTCTGGACCGACTCCGATTTATGTTGGCTTTGGTAGTATCGTGGTTGAGAACCCTGGAAGACTCCTCCACATAGTACTTGCTGCCATCAAGGCATGTGGCGTCCGTGCCATCATCTCGAAGGGGTGGAGCAACCTGGAAAGCGAAAACGTCGGCGAAAACATCTACTTCCTCGGGGACTGTCCTCATGGTAAGTGACAATTCGGTGCAATTTTGCCTGGTGTCACTAGCTAAATGCTTAGAGTGGTTGTTTCAACAAGTTTCAGTGGTGGTTCATCACGGCGGTGCAGGGACCACTGCTACTGGGCTGATGAATGGCTGCCCAACTGTCATTGTGCCATTCTTCGGAGAGTATGCTCTCACACGGATACTACTTTGTCGTTGCTGATCGAATATAGCCAGCTATTTTGGGGTAACGTGGTTGCCGCTTCCCAGGCTGGACCCCCGCCGATTGCTCACAAGAAACTAAATAGCAAGAATCTAAGCGATTCCATACGCTACTGTTTGCGTCAAGAGACCCAACAAGCTGCAAAGGAGGTGGCTGACAGGATGGCCGCCGAGGAGGGAGTCAAAGCAGCTGTCCGTTCATTTCATCGTCATCTGCCAGTTGATGACATGAACTGTGATTTGATCAAGGGACTCCCCGCTACTTGGGTGTACAAGAGATCGAAAACTCTGCTAAAAGTTTCCGGGCCTGCGGCTGAAATTTTGATCCTGGCTCAGAGGATCAAAGCTGACCATCTTCGACTGTACAAACCGAAACCCATTACTATCGAGAACAGACGATGGAACTTTCTCACCTCCTCAGTTGCCGTCTCGATGGAATTGTCATATGATATTCTGGGTGCTATCAGTGGATTTTGGAGAAATCCACGAGAAGTCCATAAGCAGAATGATAAAGATCGTGCACTTGGACGTGCGTCTTCAGCTCATCAAACCGAGTCTGGAATGGAGATGGACGCAATGGAAGGCTCAAGCAAACAAATTGCAAGGATGGTGGGCGCCTCTGCGATGAGTATCTCGCAGCTCACAGGAATAGTGGTGAAGGGATCCTTGATCGACATACCCGTCGCCATTGCCGAAGGCATGCGGAACACACCAAAACTCTACGGGGAGAAGGTGCCTGATCACGCCGCCGTGACCGACTGGAAAAGCGGCATCACCGTGGCTGCAACGACCTTCGTCCACCAGATGGCTGAGGGGCTGACAGATCTGGTAGTCCAACCAGCAAAGGGTATGGCCAAGGAAGGAATAATTGGCTTTGGCAAAGGAATCGGTAAAGGGGCGTTACAAACAGCGACGAAACCCACAGCAGGTACGTTTGGTTGCCCCTTGTCGACGAGTAAAGCCTGCTGATTTGTTGATTGAAGCGTGCATGGGCCTCGTCGGCTACACTGGCCAAGGGATCTACAAGTCCATGTATGCTGCCGTCCATTCAAAGACCAAACACTCTGTGGCTTCCGCCCAGCGAGTGCAGGATAAGTACTCTATCCGTGCGATTGGATTAGACATAAGCAAAAGTCAAGTCCTGGACGAATTCGACAGGCTCTATCGACAACGATCTGAGCCTGGGTCTGGTAGTGCCAGTGGCAATGTCAGTCTGATGGGCATATCCAGGACAGCAAGTCATGTTTCGACCCAAACACAACCATCATCGGCTACGCCACCTATTCTGGCCGACAATAAACCATATAGCACATCACCTGGGTCACCGTGATTCAGAACCTCACCGTATGCTTTAGGAATGCAAAGTATCCATGAAGAGGACCTCGACTGACAAGGGCTACGACGTATGAAACAGTATAGCATGCTTTCCGATGTCGCATCGAGTGATTGGGGCCGTTTCGGAAGACATGTTTCAAGATGTCCCCCCCGAAACAATACCGAAGCTGGCATTTGGCACCGAAGCTTGTATTATGATATGATCCCTGTGCGAGCCTGAGAAGGTGTACTCTTCTTGCCTCGCTGGTCAAAGTGGGCAAGAAACGCCGATCCAGGGTCCAACGTTATTCCGGTCCGGAAATGGCTGCCTGGTGCCTGGTGCCTGGGCTGTGCCTGGGCTACTATCCTGGGTCATCAGAATACATATACATAAGTCGTTTCTGGTGATCCAGCAGACAGGCTTTGGCAAGCCCAAATTACAAGCTCTCCCCAGCTCACAATCAAGCTCTTTACGAATAGGTCAAATATGGCAGCCGCAAACCCTCCAATCCGCTCCACCTGTCACTGTGGTGCTATTGCAATCATAGTTCCACGATTGCCCGAATATATTAACGTCTGCCAATGTACCATATGTAGGCGTTATGGTGCCGCATGGGGCTACTACCACCCAGACGAGGTCAAGATCGAAACGAAGCCAGGGGCAATCACCAAGCAGTACATCTGGGGAGACCGAGACCTATCTTTCAACTTCTGTGACAATTGTGGATGCGTGTAAGGAAAGATCAATCCCTCTTGCATGAGATTGCGAGCTCATACCGTGCAGATGCTATTGGTGGCCGTTGCGGCCTCCCGCGACAGATGGAGGAGAATATCTAATGGGCCTCAACACAAACAATGTCAATCCGGAGGCGTTGAAATATGTCGATCGGAAGTTTGAGTATTCAGTCCTGAAGAGCCCGGTGCGATCTAAAGACACTGCACACCCCGAGGACCTGGCGACCTATTGAACATCTCAATATCTTGATATGTACTAGAGGGAGGTAGAGAAGTATTCAGATACCTTCTAGCAACAGGAGATGTTGAGCACAAAATTACAGTTCATATAGTAGATCGAGTACTGGCCAAGCCCGTCCTAATGAGGTCTGCGGCGTCACTAAGGTCTCGAATCTTAACTAACTTGATTCTAAGTATTTTTAATAGCTATATAGAGATGTTAGGAAGGTTAGATAAAGGACTACGTGACCTATAGTATACTAGAGGAACTCCGATGGCCCACATTCTTTGGTGCCGTATAGATTTGAGTTTGATATCAAGTGGAATGACCCATCTGGTCCGGCGGCAACAGAGGCTCGCGGACTCGATCCCAGGGCTTTTTGGTCCCACAAGGCTGAAATTAACAACTTGGATTGACCCAAGTAAAGCGCCCGCAGTGGATGGCAAAATCTGGGGCACGTATATGATCGACGGTAATGAATTTGAACGGGGTAGGATCTCGATTCTCCTGTTACGATCTGTGGAAAAGTCAGGAAGTTGGGACATCCTCACATTTTCGCCGTGTAAGTTCAACCACTGTTTGTACTGCCAGATGGTCGCGTCTTCCACATCATCCAAGCCTGCCGTCAAATGCTCAGATTCTCAATTATGTCTGGACGAAGTGCTGCACAGGGCCCAGAAAAAGAGAAGGTGATCAAACCTCTTACGCAGTTTGGGCAGAGCATGAAAACAGTCGTCGGCACAAAGCTTGCTCCTGCCGACAGCCGCATCCCCGAGCGTTGTACTTGCTAGGAGTTCTGTGATGGCATTCATTGTTGCAGTTTGCAGAAAGAACTTTACTGTTGCAGATGATGCAACGGCGAAAGATGTTACAGTACAGGAACGCCCCAGTCCTTTGCGAGCTTATATGGTGACAAGACTGCCTGCGCACACCCCGCGGCTTGCGGTATCACATTGGTGAAAGCTTGCCCTCTTACCAGCCTCGGCCGGCCATCTTCTCCCCTTCTTCCATGGAGCTACAGTTGATGCCCACCATAGCCTCGCCGAGACCCTCACTGCACTTGGCTAACACGTTGGCATCACGGAAGTGCGCTGTCGCCTGCACGATGGCTTTGGCTCGCTTGGCTGCGTTGCCTGACTTGAAGATGCCGCTGCCGACAAAGACACCATCGCAGCCCAGTTGCATCATCAGGGCGGCGTCGGCGGGCGTGGCGATGCCGCCAGCGGCAAAGTTGACCACGGGCAGCCGGCCGAGTTGCGCTGTCTGTTTAAGCAGCTCAGCTTCGGCGCCGATCTCCTTTGCATACGCGCGGAGAGCAGCGTCACCGTCGGCCAGCGCGGTCTGCGCTCGAGCAATCTCTCTCTTGACTGTCCGCATGTGCTTAACCGCCTCGACCACATCTCCCGTACCGGCTTCGCCCTTTGTGCGGATCATGGCGGCGCCCTCGGCGATGCGTCGCAGGGCTTCTCCGAGATTTCGACACCCACACACGAAGGGGACCCTGAAGTCGATTTTTTCTACGTGGAAGTTGTCGTCTGCTGGGGTCAAGACCTCGCTCTCGTCGATGTAGTCTATGCCTAGAGCCTCAAGGATTTGGCACTCAACAGAGTGGCCGATGCGCGCCTTGGCCATGACTGGGATAGTGACCGCCGCTTGGATCTCTTTGATCAATTCCGGATCCGACATTCGGGCAACGCCGCCGTCCTTGCGAATGTCAGCGGGCACCCGCTCGAGGGCCATGACCGCGCAGGCGCCCGCCTCTTCGGCGATGCGGGCCTGCTCGGCGTTAACAACGTCCATGATAACGCCGCCCTTCAGCATCTGGGCCAAGCCAGCCTTGATGGCGAATGAGGAGGCTGTGGGGGCGTCATTGGCGGATGAGGAGATACGTGTGGTTGTGGAGGAGCCCACGTCGTCGGTGTCGTTTAATACCATAGTGATCTGGGATGAGAAGGGGTGCTTCGAGATATGAGGAAGGGCAGCAGACCGAGTGTTTTAGCGGTCCGGTTACTGGTCTGAAGCTATTGGTCCTGAGTGGTAGGATCTGCTGGACGAGAAAATCACGCCCCCAGACAAGCGAGGCTTCCCACCACCGGGAAAGTTGATAGTCGACAGTGGGCGAAGGGGAAAGAGCTACAGAAAAGTTGAAACGGTCTAGATCACATTGGTCGTATGCCACAAAGTAGGTTAGCGAGGAAAGAGGCCTTTTATACGTGTTCAGAGACGGCCGGACAGGTGCCTTTACCATGCTAGAGGACAGATACCCAGAGGACGCAGAAAAGTGTCAGTTGATAAAGGACGGTTTCCCAGCCTCACCAGAGGTATTATTACTTTGTGCTCTGATACCATGATGCCCTGGTGCTCTCAGATTGACTTAGCCCTTCACTCGTTCGCAGTCTCTTCGACTTTCTCGACCGGGCGTGCGCATCTTTCCCGACGAGCACCATTTCCCAAGGAGCCCCACTTTCCCGAGGAGCGCCAGTTTCCCGACAAGAACCAGTTTCCCGCCCCAACACAGCACCACTTTCCCGGGGCGCTATCTCAACCGGATGGACTCTCTGCACTGTACTCGTCCAGTACGTTCTATTCGCCTGCTGAAGCTAGGATCTACTTCGCGAGGGCGTGTATTCCGTTACTTGTCCAACGACCCTGTCGTGTAGAAATTCCGCCGTCTCGATAGTCCACGGCGCGAGTTCCACGACAGAACGCAACACGACACGACGACTTTTCCTCCAAGTCCTTGGTCAATGGACATCGAGCTTCCCGATCCACATCAAAGCACGGCTCCAATCGAAGGGCGGCCGTACCGGTCTCACATGCAACCGGCCTGCATCTCTTGTCGAACCAGAAAGTCACGGTGCAAAACCACGGTGGCTTCACCCGCGTGCGTAACATGTCGAATCAAAGGCACTGACTGTGTATTCCCTCCTCTGCCCGAGCAGCGACGTCGACGAAGGACCAGGAGTCGGCCAAAATCCCTTTCCAAAGGCACAGGCATTCAACCCACCGCCCCCTCCGCCTCCTTGTCGACCCCGTCGCCTCAGATGTTGAATCTCTCGTTGGAATCTTCCGACGTGCCGCAGTGCCTTCCTTCATTGAGCATGTGGAACGAAGCTCCATTCTGCGTGGTGAACAAGCCCATCTCGACGGTCCAAGACAGGATAGCAGACCAAGAACACGGAGAGGCCTCATCCCACTCCATCGCGCCGCCACACGATCTGGGCCCCGCTGTGGTGGATCCCATCGTCGACTCGGTCGAAGGCAGCTCTCACGTTGTCAGCCCTGCGATAGCCGACGATGACAACGTCTTTCAAATGTATCTATTCAGCACGCCCTACGGTCAACGTGGACGGACGGTCCGATTCTATCCAAACGCGGGCGATGCAGGTGGGGGTGGACCCGTCCGTGTGATAGTCTTCAACACTGCCCCGAGACGCGGCCGCAGGGAGAAGGAGGGCCGAGCGCTGGCGGCGTCAAAGTGTGCAATGATTGAGAGACACATCGCGCCCTATGAAGAAGAGGTTATCAATTTGTGAGTCTCGCCTCACCCGCTTCTGTTCCCTGCTCTGCGGTGCAGCTTTCCTCGTGTTGACCCGCTCTCCCCAGGTTTTTTGATAAGATCAACAAGTGCTTCCCTATCTTTGACGAGATCCTGTTTCGGCGACTCTTGCTTACTCAAAAAGACAAGATCTCGCCCTCTCTACTCGCTTTTTTATATGGAATTACCCTGATATACTGGAACACCTCCCCGAGCCTCAAGAACGTTCCTCGTCCAGACCCTTGGCCCCTCTGGAGGCTGGCTGAAGACACTCTTAACGAAGAGTTCAAATGCACGCCTGGCATTTCAACCATTATGTCAATCCTTATCAACCTCTCTACCCGGCCCAGTCTTCTCAATCTTGGGAATAGCGCCTTGATGGGGATGGCTGTGTCCCTCGCCAATGCATTTGGGCTGAATCGGGACCCTTCGGGATGGAACCTCTCACTCACAGAGAAGAAGTTTAGAATACGAATATGGAGGATCGTCCTGATCTGTGATCGCTGGTAAGGAAAACATCACTATGTCCTTCCCCATGCGCCCACTGTCTTTTTGGAGCCGAGACAATGACCACAGGGCATCGCAGGTGTAGCTTGGCCTACGGCACCCCGCCTCTGATAAATCGAGTCCACCACGACGTCCCGATTCCCGCCGTCGAGGACCTCTACAATCCAGGCGCCTCAGCCGACCAAATCAGCGCCACGCGTCGTTTCGTTGCCCTGGCCACCTTGACCGACGTCCTCGGCGATTGTTTAGAACTGGTATACCGCCTCGAGATGGACCCGTCCAAGAGGGACGCCACTCCACATGGCCTCGAGAGCCTTTTGACGCATTGGGAGGACTCTTTGACGGACAACCTCCGTCGTGAGGTTCTCCGCGGCAAGCACCTCGTTGGCCCAGGTGCGGCTAACCTTCGACTGGCGTATTTGTCGGTCAAACTCCTGATCCGGCGTCGCCAACTCGACCTAGACAAGACGTCTCGCCAGATCGGCGATGTTGACTCGCTGTGCTTCCTACAGGCCCGCAAAGCGGCCGAAGAGGTGGTCGACTTTGTGCGAGAGTTGGAGGAGTCGCACTGTCGGGATTTCTGGATCCCTTTCAACGCGCACACGCTTACGTCAGCGACCACTTTTCTTCTGAGAAGTGCCCTCTCTTCTAGGGGACCCGTACGGAAGACTTCGTTACAACTGGCGCGGCGCATGATCGAGGCACTCGACTCCCACCGCCGCAACTACGCCTGGGACCTCGCGGACAACTGTCTAGCAAACTGTACCGACTTGATGGACAAGATCGAGGCGGCATGTGCGGAGCCAACGTGCAGCACGGCGGCATTACAGGAGTCCATGCCGATGGACATGGACATTGAAGCACTCGAGGACTGGTTCCCAGACTTCCCGAACAGTTATCCTCTAGACCCTACGGGCTGAGCACCCCGAATTGCACGCTCGTTTCGAGGAACCTCCACGCACGGAAGTCGATTCCAGGCTTCGATACACCGCCCCCCCCCCCCCACCAAAAACTAAAAACAACATTGTCTCTTCTCTTCTCTCCCCTCTCTCAAAATGTCCCAAGTCTCCCAGATTTATTCACTAGACTAACCAGAACCAAATCTTCTCCAACAAATTTCTCGGCTTCGTCTCGGGCCACTCCTGGGCGTCCAAGGCCGCTTTGCCAGTGAACAGGTCTGCCTCCCCAGGCTTGACGAGGCGAGTCCGTTTGAAGATTTTCCAGAAGAGATAGAGACCAAAATAGATGGGGACCCCGACGTAGGCGGAAAGGAAACCCTTGACAGACCAGTTACCATTGGTGAACACTTCCCAGCCGTTGAACAGGAGGATGGTGCTGAAGAAGCACAGCGAAATCCACGCTGCGTAGGGTTGCAGAGGGGATTTAAAAGGGAGACTGCTGCGATCCACAGCCTGCGCTTCCAGAGCTCGGCGGAAACGCAGGTAAGAAATCGAAATACTACACCAGGTAAAGAGAGAGGCTACGGTGATGATGGTCAGAAGCCAGCTAAAGACTTCAGTCGGGCCGGCGGAAACCGAGAGATAGGCCAGGCAACTCCAGATAGCGGTGAATGCGACGCCGTAGATCGGAATACCCTTGTCCGTGCATTTGAGGAAGATGCGAGGGGCCTGATTGATTTGGGCCAGCCCAAACAAGTATCGCGAGCCGAGAAAGAGGACGGCGTTCGCAGACGAGGACGCCGACGTAATTATAACCGCGTTGATAATGCTGGGGAGAACGCGGATGTTGGCTCGATTAACGGCAATGACCCAGGGCGAGACACTTCCAAGGTCCGGGTCATCGCAGGGAACCAGGACGCTGATGGCGAGCGAGCCTCCCACGTAGAAGATCAGGATGCGCCAGACGACGCGCGAGATGACCCTTGGCACGTTTCTCCGCGGATTCGCGGTCTCGCCGGCGGCGATGGCGACCATCTCGACAGTGGCAAAGGAGAAGGCCGCGTACACGAGTGTCGAGAACAGCCCGAGGAAGCGACCCGCACCGCCGGTGGCCACGACCTGCTTCATCGCAGGTCCAGGGTTGTACCAATAGCGGAAGCCCAGACGGTCTCCCGACGGACTACCACCGAGGTCTACAATGAATGCCATGATCAGGAGACCGACGATCGTAACAATCTTGAGGCTGGCGAAGACGAATTCGGCCTCGCCGTAAATCGACACCGCCAAGACGTTGAGACAGACGACAACGACGATAATGATACTAATCCAAGCGGCCGGGTTGATCTCGTCGTTCCAAAACTGCACCAGGACCGCGGCAGCCGAAATCTCGGCGGCGAGGCCGAGGGCGCAGAGGATCCAGTTGTTCCAGCCGACGGCGAAGCCCATGGCCGGATCGGTATAGCGAGAACAGTACTGAGGAATGGCACCGGGGAGAGGTAACCACGTCGTCATCTCCGTCAGGCACAGCATCATGCAATAGACGGCGACTCCAGTGAAGGAGAACCCGAGGACGACGGACACAGGGCCCGACTTTGCAAAAGCTGATCCAATGCCGAGGAATAGGCCGGTGCCGATGGTGCCCCCGAGTGCGATGAACTGCAGGTGGCGAGCCTTGAGACTATTATCGTCAAGCGTTTAGTATGAGCCCATTGACCATCTCATGCGTTACGGGCAGCACCCACCCCCTGTGAACGTATCCTAGCTTCTGAGCCGTCGCTGCGTCTCCGTACACGTCCAAGGCCTCGCCGAATGCGCCGTTCGCAACGACCTTCTGTTGTCCCACCTGGACGTGGACCTGAGAGCCCTTTTCGGCCTGTGAGGTGGACAGCGTCAGCCTGGTGTCTGTCTTGAGGTCGTCCAAAATCTCAGCCATCTTTGCTGGTCTGCTGTAGAGAGAACTTGGGGATGATTGTAACGTGGATCACACGCCAAGTAAGGGACAGATGCGATTGAGTGGCTTCAGAAGAGACAGTTGCCAGAGGACCTGGTCAAATAAGTACATCAATAGCGGAATGCACAGGGGCATTCGATGAGTATAGACTCAAGACTCAAGGTTTTACCAATCGATTGGGTTGACCTCCTTATCTTCGATCCAGCGGATAGGACAACAGGATAAATGGACAATGCTGGGACAGGACCCGTGCCGTCATTTGACCACCACGAGATATACCAAAGTATTCCGTATGTTGCGGCCGTCGCGTCGTACGATAAGACCATCTTTGGTACAGAGCCGGAAAACCTATCATGATCAACTGAGGACGAGAGTCTCGGCAAACCTGGTACCTTCACAGTTCTTACTTTCCCGACAAAACGCTAACGGTAAACTTTGTCAGCTCGAGCTCGGCGCTGGAGGCGGACATGGACGTTGCCCGATGCTATACGCAGAGATGAGTATTCTGCACATCCATGTCCGATAAGGGGGCTTGAAGTGAGGTCTAAAATCCTAAAGTTGTGACTCGAGGCTCGAGAATGACCTTAATCTGTAGAGAACGGAAAAGGTGGCAGCGTGAGATTCCCGAGCGGCCACTAAAGTACCATTCATTGTCTCTACCCCATTCTGTAGGATACTAGGGAGGTGGTATAACATAGTCTCGTTGCTACAAAAGGATTCTCGCTCTCGAACTGAACTATACAAGGCGTAGACAGCTCCTGACTTTCACACTCAACCTCAACCTCAATCTCAACCTTCAATCTCAATCTCAACCTCAACCTCCAATCCTCCCCCATCATTCCTCCAAATGGGCTACGACAACGATGCCTTCTTTGCCCGAGCGGACAAGTATATCCTGAATACCGTCGCACCGTGGGCACCGACGGTCATCACGCGGACCAAAGGTATCTTTATCTATGACGCGGATGGCAAGGAGATCATCGACTTCACCTCTGGCCAAATGAGCGCGAGCTTAGGCCACTGCCACCCAGAGATTGCGCAGGTGGTGAGTAAGAGTATCACGGAGCTCGACCACCTCAACAGCACGATCCTGTCGCCGCCCGTGGTCGACCTCGCCGAGGAGATAGCTCAGTCACTCCCGGCGCCGCTGGAAAAGACCTTCTTCATCTCGACGGGCTCGGAGTCGGTCGAGGCCGCTATCAACCTCGCCAAGGCGGCCACCGGTAAGTTCGAGATCGTGGCCTTCTCTGCCAGCTATCACGGCGTCACCGGTGGCGTCTCTGCGGCTACCTACAGCGTCGGGCGTAAGCATGGCAAACCCGTCGTTCCAGGCCACCTCGCATTTCCCGCACCCAACGCCTATAGATCTGTGTTCCGCACGCCCGACGGGAGTTACGACTGGGAGACCGAGATGGACTATGCATGGGGCCTGATCGACGCGGCGTCGGTGGGCTCCCTGGCCGGGTTCGTCATTGAGCCGATTCTCTCGTGCGGCGGCATCCTTGAGCCGCCCCTAGGGTACTTCAAGCGACTCTACGCTGAGTGTCAGAAGCGCGGAATGCTCCTCATCGACGATGAGGCGCAGACCGGCGTAGGCCGCACGGGGGACATGTTCGCATTCGAGCGCGACGGCTTTGTCCCAGATATCTTAGCCCTGTCGAAGTCGCTGGGCTGCGGCATCGCGCTGTCGTCGGTGAGCACGAGTGCCGAGATCGCGAAAAAGGCTATAGACAAAGGATTCTACTTTGGGACCACGCACGTCAACGACCCGCTCCCCTGTGCGGTCGGCTGCAAGGTCCTCGAGGTCGTCAAGCGAGACGGTCTGGTTCAAAAAGCCAAGGAGCGTGGCCTCCAATTGACTCGGGGGCTCCTCCGGCTCAAGGAGAAGTACTGGTGCGTGGGCGATGTACGTGGCCGCGGCTTGCTCCAGGGCATCGAAATCATCGGCGACCCTGTGACCAAAGTCCAGAGCAGCGAGCTGGGCGCCCTGATCGCAGCCAAGGGCCTGGAGCTGGGCATTTCCTGCCAGATCCTCGCTGTCCCGGGGGCGTTTGGCGTCTTCAGGATCGCGCCGCCGCTGATCGTCTCGGCTGAGGAGATTGACCGGGCCGTGTCCATCTTGGACCAGTCCATGGCATTTGCTCTCTCCCAGGAGCCATATCGAAACGTCGTTGTCAAGGATCGCGCAGTCAACGGTACCGCAGTCAGTGAGAGCGCTGTCAAGGGCCCTACAGTCAACATTAATGCGGTTAATGGCGCTGGCATTAAAGCTCACTAGAGAATTGAGTTTAGGGGTTGAATTCATCTGCAAGTATGACAAAGAGATCTTATTCAACGGCGAGTGGTCGACGTCGAGACAAGACGTGTGATTTCTTCCCTCATTACATTTACTCCGAAAAGCTTATGAGAGACCTCCGCTCAGCTGTAGGTTCAGTCGCCAATCTCGTGGCTTATAAGTTATCGTCGTTGTCACTTAGTGTTATCGAAAAGCTCCCTATGCCATCATAGAACGTAGTACTTAGCATAAGAGATTAATGTACGTAGCATGGACTAGTAAATCTTAGTAGTGTCAAACTCCCTAAAAACTAGGTAAGACGAATCTTAAGGTACAGTAGAAGTTCAGTCTCGAGCTTAGGCAGGTTATACTAGAGGGAGATTCTGGAAGTGATAACGGGCAAGAAGCTATTGTTCTAGTCAACAGTAGTCTATAGTAGAGAAGTTACTAAGCGAGACCTATACTTTAGTGCCTCTCACTTTAATCCCTATTAGTAATCTGGAGAAGCGTAGCTAAGCTAGTATTACCAGTAAAACTAATAAAAAGGGCGTAATGTAATTAGTCCGCCTTATTAGAGCTAATTAATTAGCTATCAGGAATGCCTTACTGGAGATAGGTAGTGCTCAGCGATAGATCGATTATATAGTGTAATGGGGGAATCTACAGGCTGGTACGTAATTAGTGGAATTTACCTATATATTATATAGGTAAATATTTCTACCTCCTAATTAGCTAGATTTCTAATACTAAATCTAAGAGTTCTTTTCTTAGAGACTTTCTTAGAGGATTAATTCTTACTAAGTTCCCTTAACAAGAAGAGAATAGAGTAAGTAATTAATTAAGTAATGAAATCTATCTAATTAGGATAGAGCTCTCGCGCCGACTTTAAGAGAGCTCGGAGCTAAGAAGAACGACTAACTTCGGTATTAGAAACGGCCTTCATACGACCTAGAGCGCGGGGCGCCTAGAGGTAGGTCTACCGGGATGGTAGCCTAATAGTATAAGGCTAGGTTACGTACTATACGTAACTACTAGAAAAGGAAAGAGACGATATATTAATATATCGATATAGGCTATATTAATATATTAATATACTATTTCTAGTTACCTATTCGAAGTATACCTTATAAGTATATAGCTATACTTATTATCCTTTTATAGTTATACTCTCTCGTAGCTAACTTATAGTATCTACTTAACTATACTATTCTAAAGTTACTCGACTACTTATACCTTACGTATTCTCGACCTAGCTTATATAATAAAGGAACTATAACTAAGGAAGCCTAACCTCGTTAGGCTATATAGGAAGTAGCTCTGACATTCAGTTAATGACCCTCTACCTAATCTTCCGGCCGAGTCAATAATTATAAACGATCCTATTCGAGCTGAAAACTCGTTTCCTCTAAAACTTGAATATGTCACTCGTAGCCTAGAGGAAATCGTATAGGTATCACGAAGTCCGGCTACCTTAACCGGTAAGGCTAAGGAAGCGAGCCGCTAGTAGTCGGAGTGCCAGCTCATCGCCATGAAAAGGAGAGAGACATCTTAGTTCATTAGTAACTGACTCATCCAGCCTTTAGATACTGTACGATGTCTTCGACCAGACCATACTACACTACTCATACAGTAGGTTACTAAAAGTCACCGGATACTAGCCCCTTAGTACGCCTCCTGAATACTAACCCCCCATACACTTCATAGTTTTTTTCCATATATTTAATATAGTAGAATAGTATAAGTTATATTAATCGATAGCTTGAGAGAAACGCTTTTAGAATATCGCATCTTCTAGATTAAAACCTCGTATACCAGCCCTTAGCCTTAATAACTGCGTTAACTCTCTCGTTCATCGACTTAATGGTATTCCTGATCTTTACCTAGTCTAAACTAGCCTATGCCCTCGAGACGGCGTTTATAAAGCGATCGAGGGTATCCTATAAGCCCCCAGTTATATATCGAAGCACTAGATCGATGGCGTTTACTAGGCATTTAAGCTCGAACTAGAGGTTCTCGATAGGGTTTAAATCTAGCGAATACGGCGGCTAATCCATTATATCTATTCTATGATTCTCGAGCCATTCCTTAACCTTTTTAGTCTTATATATAGGCGCGTTATCCTATATAAATATCCTACTAGGCTACTAGACTACTAGGATATTATCTTCGAGAACTTAGAGGTAGGAATTAGCCGAATAGTCTATCTTTACTAACTCCTAGTCGCGCGAGAGAATATAAGCATCGGAAGATTCGCCTTCGCTAAAGATCGCTACCTATATTATAATTAAGATATCCTTACTTATACCCTTCTCAGTTATTATATCCTTATCCTACTTCTCCTAGGGTATACGAAAGACCTATTCGCCTTAAGTTCCACTACCGCGTTAAATAGAGTATTCGTCGCTCTAGATAACCTTAAGCTAATCTTCCTACGTCTAGTCCTAGTAGACTAGTACCCATTCGTACCTAGCTTTAGTAGATTAGTCCGTTAGTTTAGGACGCTTTTTAGCCATCCATTTCTTAATATAGTTATCACGAACACCTACGTGACACTGGACACTCGGCTTAGGCTACTAACTAGGGAGTTAGGCCGCCAGCTAAGTAGCTGGCTTACCGCATGTATATAGTAAGAGGGGTCATACCTATTAACCTTGAAGCCTTCTTTAAGCGTTAACATCTCTATCTATAGGCTAGTTATCTATCATTATTGATCCTATAGTATACACATTCACCCTCCAGTTAGGTAACGGGTCTGATACATTTCATCCCCTAAGTCATCTACTGTTAGGCGGAGGAGTTCGTAGGCGTACACTCAAAGGGAAACAAGACACGAGACTAGGGTGCTGAATTACTTCTGAGATAAAGGTACTTGTTCCAGGTAATGACAACTATATTGCAGCCACGTCGACTTCTCTCCTGCCCGATCATCAAGCCGACCGATCGGACTTCGATGGCGGTCGCCAGAACTGTCACCGCACAGGTAATAACTATGGCCAGGAGATGATGACACCACGAAGCCATCATATTATAGAGTCAAGGAGGTAGACAACTCGTCGATAGTGGACATGATTCTCAAAGGGATGGGAACGTATCTATCCGTCATCGAGAGCCAATCGTTTCGTAAGTATCAATTCCGCCAGGAAGGCGGGAAACGCAAATGGTTGGCTGGGCCTCGGCAGACTGAGTGAAAGCTTGCTTAAATCCCCACCATGTGAGGCTGGTCGTTATTGTTGCCTGTGCAGCGACCGTTATGGCGACCGCCTTGCAAAGCAGGCTGATGCCTCTTTGGTCGCCAGTATAACAACTAGGATTACCGGTTCAGTGTACTGTAGCCACATGCAGTAGGAACAAAGGACACTGACATTTGCGATGGACTTTCGAAGAGGAAGAACAGCGACCACGACACCTGTCCTCAGGAGAGAGAAGCCGCTCAAAGCAGAGAAGGAAGCTTGGAGCTTGGACGGAACAGCCCCTTTATTGTCTTTGACGATGCAGATGTCGATGTTGCCGTCGAGGCTGCCGTTACGGGTCAGTAGTAGCTAGCTCTCCCCGTCATGTTTTGTAGTGTACCGTCATAATACTAACTACCGGGAACAGCTAAGTTTAGAAACACCGGCGAGACGTACGTTACCGCCAATCGAATCTATGTGTAAGACGGCATCTATAATAAGTTTACTAAAGCCTTATCTAACACGATTTCGACTTTTAAGATCGGCCTAGGTACCTAAGTATCATAGTCTTATTATAATTCTGAAGAAGGAACGAGATATACTAATGAGGGTTATAGGACGGTATCTTCGTCGGACCCTTAACTTACGAGAACGTCCTATTAGAAGTGCTAATTTACAGTAAAGGTCTGACTTTATTCCGTAACGTGTAGTAATAACTAGAACGATACTAATCTAGATTATATAGAGGCTAAGAATGACGGGCGTAAGGTCATCCTGGATGGTAACCGAGTTAAGGGAACTAAAGGATACTATATCCAGTAGACTATTAATGTAGGTTAGTTTATCCTACTAATTCCGTAGGAGTAACCTTTCCGGCCCCTTTACGAGATACTAACTAGACCGGTACAGTAAAATAGATATACCCCGCGGTACTATCACCGAGCGAGGTAAAGTCTTCGACCCCGTCATCCCCTTATACCGCTTCTATACCGAGGAGGAAGTTATCGAACTAGCGAATAACGTCGACGTCGGGCTCGGTACCTTTATCATGACCTCTAGTATACTACGATAATGACGCGTGACCGAAGCTCTCGAGGTAAGCTATTTCTTCTCTTCCCCCTACTACTACCCCGACTTCGTCTTTACCCCTAGTAAATACTTTACTAATAATGCCTGACCTTATATCTACGCTTATATATAGGTCTATATCGTCGGCGTAAACATTAGTCTCCTCTTAGCCGTAGAGAACCCCTTCGGAGGCGTAAAGTAGTCCGGATTCGGTAGGGAAGGTAGACGTTAAGGCATTGACGAGTACCTCATTCTCAAGAGCATGTTCTTAAATGTTAGGAGTGGCTGAAGTCACCTTAGGAGAGGGGATGGAGAGCCTGCGAAGGTATGAGCTCGCAACTCCCATCACCCAGTATAACCTTCATCAATGGAATATTAGATTTCTTCACAGCCTCAGGTTGAGGTGCCCAGGATTTAAGCTCTTGTAAAGACTAACGAAAAAGCAGAGGATCAAGTCATTTATGCAAGCAATTTCTTGTTAGCACTTAGGGCCAACCACGTCCCACCAATGTCTGGCGGAACGGCCTCCTGACGAATTTCCAGAGCTAGTGCTCTCGGATTGTAAGAATCATTTTAATTAACGGCCTAGAGACTGGGTTTCTTCTGCAGCGCAAAGGCCGATACACTGCTAGCCACCAAGGCACCTTTATTGAATCGGTTCGGATATTTGTCCATCATTTTCCCGCTGAGTGATCTCGCATCATTAGCCTCCCCTGACTCAACCAGATATGCAAAATCCTTAATATATTGCTTTGTATTCTCCAAATGCCATGTTCCATGCATTTCTCCCGGTTTCTGATGCCCTGGAACGACCAATTCAGGCCGTAGGCCTTGCACCTTCTCGACTGCACGGATCCATTCCTCTCGGAGCTCTTTCTTGTTCGCAATTGCCAGCATTTGATGAACTTCCCCATAAACAACATCCCCGCACACCGCGAGCTTAAGATCGGGAACCCAAAGAATTGTGGAATGGTGAGTATCCGAATGCCCGACCTCAATAGCTTTAATGAGGTGATCTTCCAGCAAGAATTCACCAGACGCAGGTAGTTCACGGATAACGTCGAATCGGAATGGTTGGTCAATCTGATTGGGAAACTGCGAGTTCCATCTCTTGAAACCTTGAGGCGATGCTTCATCTCGCATGTGTGATATTGTCCCTTTAGTAGCAACGACAGTCAAGCCAGGAAACCGTGAAACTAATGTCGGGATGCCGAACCAGTGATCGCCATGGCCATGTGTGATGTATAAGCTGGTCAGTCGTTTCGACGGGCCCAAAGTTCTCGCAATCCAATCTGCCAATTCTCGAGTTTGCTCAGTAGTGATGGGGGTATCAACCAGGACAGCTTCCCGCTCCCCGTAGATCAGCGTGGAAGAGATGGGTGACCATGGTCCGCCTTCCACACCATTTGGCTTGTACCATGGGATAGCCGGTGCAACGTAAACTGCTGCTCGGAGGGAAGACATTTTGTTACACTGACCTAAGGTTCTATCATTCAAATCCATTTATATCGAATTATGAAAGTGATACGGAGTATATCCCTCGGACCGAGGTCAAGAAGAGGATTACTCATCACATTACGTCAGAATCCTTCAAGTTATCATAACACGGTGGACGCCCAGCATTCGCTCGAGGAATGGATGTAGGTAAGCCGACAGTCCAAGCAGGGAGTTGATATGTATCATTACTGAAATGCCACCAACCGCTCGCTTCTGCGTAAGGTACTGTTTTCACTGGCAGCAGCCTGTTTCGTTCTAGGGCTCCTTGTGGCAATTAGACGCCCCCTCTGTGTAGATTGTTGTCCAGGGGTCACATCTCGTTCGGAGCCCTGGTGACTTTTGCAGAACGAACGGAATGCAGAACACTCATCTTCGGGACTCGCCTTGTTTGGCGGTCCTTAGACGGTTGCAATCGTTCGCGGCTCAGATCACCTAATCCGCCCAACCCCATGGAGAAGCATTTCTTTCTCGGACAGGATATGAAGAACCTACTGCGACCGCCGCGTAGCCTTGGGTATATTCAGAAAATGCGTTCCTAGAGAATCCTCCTGGCCGACGACATTGACAGAAGTAGTGATGGAGGATGGGAGGTCGTAATAACGGGCACTAATCTCTGTGGCTCGAGGACGATATGCGGGGTTTCGAAATGGTCTGGTGGACTGAGGCAGAATCCACGCCTGAAAACATTCTTCGGGTTTTGGAGCCCTCCACACGTTATCAACTGTATCTCCCTCTGCTCTATTCACTCGGACACGCTAGGTGAGTCTCCTGACCCTGCCATTGATTGGTGCTCGGGAGCAAACTGGTGGTCAACGGTATCAAGTTCTTTTCAACATTATATGACGGTGGTTCGTCGGTGATCATCCTCCGGTAAACTATGAAAGTTCGTGGTTTATGACGCTATTTTGAGGTGTCTGAAAACGGTTGTCTAGTGGATCAGATGCTGACCGGAAATAGAATTCTACCCACCAATTCGAGAGGTTCGTCAGACTGCTGTAAAGTTACATTCTTTGTGGGCTTAGTTCGCTTAGGGGGAGATCACCATTCTCTTCGGACCACTAGTTATCGCAAGGGATGGACGAAGGCCCCCTAAATATTGAAGGCGCCTTAAAAGAGGTATTTAGTACGGAGGGGAGCATTCTCGACTATTCGTACGTAACATTAATAGGGACGATGATCGGTTTACCTATCGCTACGGTTTACGATAGTATCAGACCCGTTACCTAACTAGAGGGTGAATATATATACTATAGGATTAATAATGATAGATAACTAGCTAATAGATAGAGATATTAACGCTTAAAGAAGGTTAGGGTTAGGGTTAGGGTTAGGGTTAGGGTTAGGGTTAGGGTTAGGGTTAGGGTTAGGGTTAGGGTTAGGGTTAGGGTTAGGGTTAGGGTTA
>NW_013550610.1:600000-789907 GCF_000835455.1 Fonsecaea pedrosoi CBS 271.37
ATCTCCCCTCCCTTCGTTCCGTTTGCGGCGTCGAGGTGGCCTCCACACGCCTCTTTGTTCAAAGCATGCCGATCGTTTGTCGAGGGGTTCAAAATATTACAATAGATAGAACAGACAATGCACACTTTGAGCTCGAATTCGGTCCGTCCAACGAGGACATGTCACAATCGATCCCTTGATCTACCAACATCTCCTAGTGCCCAGGTGGATGTCTAACTATTGTCACCACTGTCGCCGCCCTTGACGAGGAATGCATCTCCTCCTTCCTCGGTACGACGATCGAGAACAGTCCTCGATCCAGAGACTGATACCTCTGACGGACCAAGCCATCGCCTTGGCCCAACTCGGCGACCACGGAGCGGCGGAGGAGCTATATCGACGCGCTCTCCGCCTCAGCAGGAATCTCCTGGGCCACCGCCACCGAGCCACCCTAACCAGCATGAACAACCTGGCCACATCGCTCAGCAAGCAGGGGAAACTGCGCGAAGGCGAACGACTGCACCGCGAGGAGCTGGAGCTGACGGTCGACCTCCTGGGCGAGCACCACCCGGATACGTGGACCAGCATGGGTAATCTGGCGGCCGTGCTGGTGGACCGGGAAAAGTACGGCGAGGCGAAGCGGGTCATGGGCCGGGTCGTCGAGATCAAGAGGGAAGAGCTGGGGGAGGATGATCCGTCGACGCTGTCCAGTCTCGAGATTTTGGAGTGGCTTTTGGAGAATCGGTGACAGGACTGGGACTGGATAGGGATTTCTTGTTTTGAAAGGAGAAGTGGTGCTGGTCATGGAGTTAGACGTAGACTCTGAAGCAAGTTTGAATGCCCCCCCTCGATTTGGACCTTGACCTTGATCTCAGCCACGTGAGCGATGATTAAACCTGCCTTCTTGTATGGTGATTAATCGAATAGAACGGACAAACCCTAAACCAATTCAATGTCCTGCTGCAGTAGGTGGTAGGTGTTAGTATACGAGAGGGGGAAAGCAACATATCCTCTCCACATTCTCTCATTTTCACCGTACCGCCATTCCCTGCTGTCTGAGCGGGATCCTATCGTGAGGCAGTATATCTGAGCGAGAATATCCTCATGGACGAGTCGCGGTTCTTCGTTCTGCTGGAGCTTGTTCCCGTCTTGCGTGAAGCAGGCGCAGGTCATCCGCTCAAACCATCAGAAACCTGATGCCACCATCCCCGACAGCGAAGAAGGAGAAAACCATTCGCTCACACCTACCGGAATTTACCCACGCGCGGGATCTCGGAAAACTCACAGTTTTTCGGAATTTACCCATTTTCGATGATGGGGTCCGGCACGCGCGTCAATCAGACGTGTTGCCCCATGTGAGCATATAAAGTCGAGTGAGGCAGTGCGTTTCGCCGAGTGGGAAACTAGACGTCAAAGTGTGGCGCAGACTCCCAATGACACAGTCTTTCGCCCTGCACTGACGAAACAGAAAGGTATCACCGTCATTTGATGGTGCCGCATCTCTCCGGTCCGGCATCACTGATGCACAGCCCGTCGAGCAGCTCTGATACAACCATGATTGACACGGGATATCTTCTGCCGGCTAGTGACTCTGAGACGGAACTATCCAAGTAAAGCAAGATCCAAGTCAAATACGTGCGGAATTATCTGAAAGCACGCTCCATGTCGGTTGGGGAAACAAGATCCTTGTGGCTCGTGTGAGACTCTCCGTGGCTTGTTCGCAATTTGCCGCCTCGCTGTCCATGTTTCCAGAGATTCGGGCTTTCGAGAGTTATCTTGGCATTGACTGGGTACTGCCCGTATCTGTGGGGGAATGAAAAAAAAAGGTGAGAACAAGAAGGGTCTCTGTGGCACTTTCCGTGTAACGATACTCTGCTGGTTCTTCCAATGAGGCGTACAACCTCAGCGCCCGTTACATAACTTCTGCTTAAGAGTCATCGCCAGCCTCTTCCCAGAGAAAGAGTAGGCTGGTGGTTGGGTGGTGTATTGGACAGCAAGAACCTGCTATTCGAGCGGGTAGTCCGCTGTCTGTGATTGTCAACGATTCCGGTTCGCAGGGGGCACAGTCATGTATCAGTTCCGTGACCGCGTCCACGGCTGCGGCCACTACGACAGGTCCTTGTCGTTTGTAAGCCATAGCGCGAAATCGAAGAAACTTTTGTGCAACACTGGAATAACTGCCGATGTGTCCACGACAGGATTTAGCCGGCTGTGACATCAACGGGTGCGACAAAATGCCATTCTCTGCAGCGTGAGGGTCCAGGGCAGTGTGTTGGTTCCATTGAAATGCCGGACAAGTGACATGCAGGCCACAGACGCAATGGAGGGTTCCACGAGGATGGAGTTGACTGGAATCAAGTGTAGTAGGAAACAAGAGGCCCAGAAACACTAATGAGAAATTTCCACTGTAAAGGGCGGCAGACAATCTATTGATGACAATATAACATACAGGGTGTGAGTGAGGATACCGTGTGGATGTCGAGTATAGGTATGCATCACACTCAAGATCGGTCATTAAAGCGTGTCTCTCCAGCTCAGAAATAATCGAACTAGGATCCGGGCGTAGTTTGGGGGGGATTCACACATGGGTGGTTGCTGCAATCTCTCGCAGCCATTGTGACCCTGGGTATCTCTCCGCAATCGTCAACATCGTTTTACCATACGCCCAGATGTCGCTCAGCTTCTCAGCTTTGAGCGAAGCCTGCAATGCTTTGAAACGGATCTCCGGTGCACGCCATCCGTACGTGACTCCGTCAATGCCGCTTATATCAATGAGGACTGCGCTCCTGCAGTCATCAACCACGATGTTGCCGGGCTTGAGATCCGTGTGGGCAATACTTCTTGAATGCAAACTTTGCAGAGCCTGGCAGATTTGAAGGGGCCAACGCTGCCAGTGCAGATTGGCGACTCTGTTCTTTTTCAGCCATTCTTCAAGAGTCCCTCCGGGATAATATGACACGAGAATACCTCTCATCACAGGTCGACCGTCTGTGGAGGGGATTGTCTGGTACGGATCGGGTGACGCCGCAACAGCTGAGAGCTGGGCAATACAAGGAGTGGAGCGGAAACGCTCGAGATTCTCCAACTCGCGTTGAATGACTGCGGTGTCTTGACGTCGACAGAATGGCCTGCCAAATGCCTTGAGTATGTAGGAAGCTCGCTCACCCCGTCTACGAAAGCGGCCGACGGCACCGGTAATGTCTTCCTCGATCTCTAACTCTGAGAGCTACATTGTTGGTGGCCATTTTGAATCGCTGGAATACAATGGATAGAGGATTCCCTTAGCGTCTTCGTAGGTTGTCACGCGCAGTCTGCGATACTCTTTGAAAAATCTATTTCCTCGAGTGTCCTGGGTATCACTTTGAAGCAGAAGGTCTGTGATTGCCCGATCCGGGAATGCTGACTCTGTAGGCACAAGCTTCAATTCGACCTCGGTCACAGTATCGTCCAGAAGCTGAGCCTGCCGAGTTGGAGACGGGAGACAAAATATCGGAGTTCATCTCGTCGTCTGAGTTGGTGCTTGATCGGTTCTTACGAGAAGCGACTTGACTTTTCTTCTGCATCCCCTTTCGAGATGGAGGCAACGGTGACATGCCAGCGCGAGTTTTGACAGCTGAATATCACGCGTTGTGGCCGGATGGGTGGTTCAGGGTCTCCGGTGCATATCAATGTCTGATCTTCGGTGTACGAGTGCAGCATTGCGAAGCATTGTCGGGAGAAGAGATGGAAAAGGAGGGTATTTAATGTGTGGTCAACAGAAGGATTGCCGAACCGTAGTTTACGCGCCACCGTATGGGTCAGTCGTTGACAAATATGATTCACCGTAGTGACCACGGGGAGCGGAGTGAATACCATTTTGAGCAGCAACCGCACTCTCACCAGGTCCAGTCACATGACAGACTATGTGACGTAATCCGCCAAGACCCCGGCCAAAGTCAACGTCTCCCCTTTTCGAAAGGCCTCCTCATTCAAGATCGTCCCCATCTCCACTAGCTGTCATTCATCAACCAGAAACTTATGACTGCAGACGTTTGTGCTTCCTGTATTGTGGAAGATGACCCCGCCTTACCCGCCGTTTCAACCTCCGGCCTGAAGTGGCTTGGGATTGGAGTCTCGGGCATCGTATACCCTCTCGACGAAGACACTGTCGTCAAGGTCGCTCCGACATGGGATAGCGATTACGCCACCAACGAAAGTCTTGATGATCTTCAGATAGAGAGGCTTGTCTATCAGCATCTGGGGACTCATCCCCGAATATGTCGATATATCTCATCTGTTCACCGAGGAATCGTTCTCGAGAGGTTTGGCGATCCGCTGCGAAAACGGCTAGTAGAGCTTCATGGGCGAAATGAGTCTCCGTCACACACTCAGGCTCTGAAATGGTCAACGCAAGCGGCAGAAGGCCTGGCGTACCTACACCGGAAAAAAGTCGTGCAAGGTGATATTGGCTGCCACAATATACTTTTGAAATCCGACGAGGTCAAGTTGTGCGATTTTGGCGGCTCCTCGATTCACGGGAAACCAGCCAAAGTCGGTTACGAATGCCGATCTCAACGTTGGGACGATACTCATGAAAATCCGTCTATTCGAGCCGAGCTATTCGCACTCGGCTCCACCATCTACGAAATCTGGACGACCACAAGGCCTTTTCAAGACGACCCCGACGACATGGTCGAGGAGAAATACAAATGCCGGCGCTTTCCGGACGTCGATGCCCTTCCAGTAGCCGGCATCATCAAAGGGTGCTGGTATGGAACTTATGATTCTGCAGATGAGGTTGTCACCGCCCTCAAATCACTCCAGACCGAACGAACGGTGGCCCCCAACTTTACCAATGTCAACAATTGGACAATATTTGCTACCTTTACCTGCGTCGTCACAGCCTGCACTCTAGCATTATGGCTCAAGCCACATGCAGCTGTAGGCACTCTTCGAAAGAATCGGTTTCCATGGTATTTCTGGGGACGTTAGGTCTGCTGCGGTCAGACAGCGGACTCGGAGAAACTTACCACAGTGGTTTCTGGCCGTTTGCCTTCACACACCGGACAATCCTGGTTGCGTTTTGTGGAACCAAATATAACACCCGGGAGAGGAGTAGCGTCTCGACATTGACGTTCCAGCCCTCTCGGACTCGGATTGGCGCAGATAGAATAGACTCTGTTGGTCACTCGGTGGCTGGCGGTACAACGGGAATAGACAAAGACCGTGTCAACATAGTGGCACATGACTTCGGAAATGGTAGCAGAGATAACACAGTCTGCGTGGCTCGGGCCTCAGGTTGTGTGCTCAGCGTTGGTTGTATGTGCTTCTGGGATTGACTGTTCGGACAGATAAAGTAGCAAAGGAGGTCCAAACTGACTGAGGGCTAAAGGAAGGTTCGATCCGTACCCAGAGAATGTTTCCACTGAGAATTGCCTAAGATCAGCACTAGAGGTGAGGTGCACTGGGGCAGTCAGCACAAGTCTGTGATGAAGTGATTTTCCGGGGGGAATGACTTTCTCTCACGATAGTCTGAGAACGTAGCCCCTTGTTGATCAGGTGGACCTAGTTAGGCGTCCAGCTGGTGCCGGCCATGCAGTCAATTGGTAGCACTGGTAGTACAGAGCGGACCTTGAGGGATTTTTGCTACCACTCAACAATCACGGAGAGCGGGATGGTCATCACCTTGCGGCACAATCGCCGATGGCCTCTGACAGTCTGGGACTCCTGTAGTGATCACAAGGTGTTCCGTCGGAATCAGCGAGACGTTTGGACAGCAGTCCAGTGCTTGGATATGGTTTGCTGTTCCTGTGCAACACTGACCAGGTCACCCCGACCACCCTTTGCACTGTCTGTTGCTCTGACCGACACAGCCAAGCCTCAAAGGAACAACCAAAGTAACTTGAAGGGCTTTCAGTCGTGAGACCTCCAGGGTGGTTGCCACTGTTTCAAGCACTTGGACACTCATAGACCGCTTGATAACGAGACACACCATTTCAAGTCACTCGGGAGCTCTCGCTGTGGCGACCTTGTCTATTCTGGTGCCTGCCTCTGGGGGTACCGGCGAGGTAGGTGAGCGGGAGTTTGCCATGTCAGCCCCGATACTTTTTGCTGGTCGCTGGGGTCTCCCGACGCAGCAAGGAGCAAATATTTCAGATGTTTTTCCTTTGCTTGTATCACATACTCGCGCTCACTTCTTCTCACAAAATTGTCAACAGCTTCTCAGAGGAGCCCAAAGTCTATCCAGAAGGGTTAACTTCCTCGTGATTTCTGGTCAGGGGGTAGGCAGCTGGTTTGTCCTCGTTATTTCATATTTTCAAGAAAACTAAAAGACACCGTACGTGGATCGACAAAGTCTGGAGGAGCATTGGTAAGGAAAGAAAAGGTTGAGCCTAGGAAGAGCCGAGGTAGTGATATAACAAGAAGTCGGTGATCATTCGAAGAACACACGCTCATTCTCATCGCAATTTAGTATCTCCAAAAACTTTTGGTAGTAGTAAAGTAGCTCTCTTCCAGCTGCCTCGGGGCGGCAACCGTGTCGACATCGTGCTGAACCCTGGCTTCCTGACTGTCGAGCTGAGCCTCGTCTTCCTTTGTCCGTGCGTCGTGGTCGAAGGGAAAACGACTTGATGAATCGGTCCAAGTCCTGTTGACCGTATGATTCGGAGGGTGGCTCCCGTGGCAGCGGTTTTTCCATTCAGAACACCCTGCGTGCACATTTTAGGCTGTCGAGCAACAGATGCATTCGTTGAGGAGAGACCGGACCCAGTCCTCACCGGGGTCGTGACTCTGTTTGAACTGGGAAGCTTAACTGTGTTAGGCATGTTATACCGAAACGTCGAGGAGAGAGAGAAGGGTACTACTTTTCAACATCAACCGCCCCACGTCCGTCCTTGAACTAAAACATTCAGAGCCAACCAGCACCTTCAGCAATCTTCTAACGAATACAGACTCCGAGGTCTTTCTTTCCTGCGCTGCGGAGGTGTGTTCACGACTGATGAGCTTCTTCAAATCGACGTTACAGTGAAAAATCAAGATTTGTCCAGGAGTGAATTCACCCTTTCTCTGAGTGTTTCTTGGTTTTTAAAGTCACCAGCAACGGTCCGCAGGACGCTTGCACCAAACAGCGACCACTCGAGCAGCCACCAGACATTCGATACTGGTAGAGATATCCTCTCGGATATCGGTTGGCCGCAACACCGAGCAGATACACGGGCACTTTTGCGGAGTTGCTCTTGAATATGATGTCGTTCATGTTCCTGTTCGTGCTCTCTAATGCTCATGCTCATGGTGGCGGAGGGGCTTGAGAGCTTCGACTGCGCTGGTGGATAATGCTGACGTCTCTGAAGTCGTTTCATAAGACGCTCTGGTTCGAGGTCAGGTTCACGACTGGGTTCGAATCGTGGTCTCACATCAGCGACTCGCCGTCTGTGATGCTCTGGCGTCTAGCGCCGCCCGCACTCTACTTCAAGGTCACGATACTGCCCTGGGACTATCCAGAGCTGTGCCCGCCAACGCCTTGGCGACCTTAGCCCCGACTGCGCCCACCCTCCCCCCGAGCCCGGTGCCCCAGCCGCCAAGTGGATTCTCAGCTTCTGCGTCGTCGTCCCGGGTACGTGACCATGATCTGATCATGTACATACTCAGGCGCCAGCTCCCTAGTGGTGCCCCAGCTGTCGGCCACGCCTGTGGCCTCTTGCATATTGTCCATCGCGTTCAGGTACCAGACTGCGACGACTAACCAATAGCTGTTGACGGCGCTAGGCCTATCTTGATTTTGCTAGTCCCAGATAGGTCTAGCGCAAAGCTTAATCCCACGGCCAGAAGTCACACAATGATTACGATCGACTCCTCAGTGGGCACCAAGCAGGCCATGTTGCGCCGCACGAGCAAGATGTCTCTGTCCTGTACCAGGCCAACCTGTCATAGAGCTCGTGCATGCAGTCTACACGGCCTTGAAGATGGACCCGAACTTGTTCATGGGGCCGAACGGCGGCCTCATCATGAACGTCCTCTATGTGCTCCGATCTGGGCTGCAGCAACACATCCGGTGTAGAGGAGTCAGAGACGATGCTACTCGGACCGGGTTTCTTGTACTGCACCAAGCACGTCCCGATGAGCGAGAACAACGAGAGGACTGCTTTCTTCGACCTGAACCTCAACATACGCATGTGTGTGTGTAGTTGGTTTTGTTTTCCTTCTGCGAGGAATTCATTTTTTTAGCCTCTTTCGTGCTATCGGTCTCGTCTTGAGTGCTGCCTAAAGATCGACCCCGACTGTCTTTGTGTTCGTGGACGTGTTTGTGTTTGCCAGCTTCGACTGTTCCATGAGCGGATTGATTCGAACCTCGTTTATCTTACCGGTCGCGTCCACCGGCCCATACACCTGCTGCTTCATGGTCGAGCCGTGGTTTCTTTGTAGTGAAGGAACCATAGGCGTGTGCTTCGTACCCGTGCTCGTACTCGGAGATCGTTCTGGGCACCCTCTACGACCTCGATCAAGGAATGCCTCGACCATGCTCCTTGCCTCGCCTTCTCCATCTCTGTCATCGCCTTTTAGCAGAAATTCTTGGCCATCTCCACGAACTCTTGTCCGTACACGTTACGGATCGATCGTGCTATCCAATGGCACCAAATCCTTAGGCGTGGCTCACAGCGATCTTGTTCAGCGTCAGCCTGGTATAGATATTCTGTGGCGGTGGACAAAATTTGGACATACACCAGCCAAGTATGAACGGTCGCTTCGATGCCGGTCTTTCCGGGATAGCCATAAGCTGGTTTCCATCACGGCTCTTGATTCCGTCTGGTTGACTGTCTGAACTTGCCCAAGCTGTGGTGTCAAGCAAGGCATTGTTAGAGCTGGTTTCTGGTGTCGAGTTCGAAGATGCCTCAGGTGCTACATTCGCGCCCGTGCTCGTGGTCGCCATCGTGTCGTCGTTCGTCGTGTGCTGGCTGTTCTCGCCCTACTCGATCTTGATAAGAGGGTTGTAGCTTCTGACCGTGGTCGGCAACACAGCCATTCTGTTCTGTACTGACACGGCCTCGGAGTGGGTGGTAGCCGCTCGTGGTATCGGTCGTGTATCCAGTCGTCCATCATGTTTCTTCTCCTGGGCCACTGGGACCAACGCCCATCTTTCCGGCCACGCCGCGCTGTCTTGCTGGTAGTTATCGTCAACGCGGGCTCTGTCGGGGCCCTGTACCGAATTATGTTCACATCCCCACCACACTTGCTGGCTTTCACCGCCTCTCGCTGATCAAGATAGACAGGCTAGCTCGACTGCTCGTTCAGCATTGCCCTCGTACAACTTGTGTGGTCGGTTTTCTTGCCCCCAATATCCGGCCGATGAGACGACAGACCGGATTTTAGCCTCGTGCTTGCACGACTTGATTCTTTCGCGCCATCATGAAGAGTGGATATGTATTGATATATTTTTCGATGGCGCGTCGCATAGCATTGTCTCTGATCCTCTGGTAAAGAGCGAGCGATCCGGCGAGAATGGAAGCAATGGTAGGGAAATGTTTCGATCCGCCGCGTTTCTCAAAAATTGCTATGAATGCGGATCTGATACCTCCTCCGAAGAGCCGTAAATGTGTCAAGATAAATGCTGATATATCCAATGGCCGTAGGCCTGGCCTTGGCTATTGAACCCTGTGCTCTAAATCGCGGAGCAAGTAGACACGCCAGGAATCTGGCCTTCAGACAGTCAGTGTCAGTCTAGCAGTCGAGGAGATATAACCCACCTACCTCAGTGTCTGCGTGAATGATAAGGAATAGCCTTTCAGAGGAGAAGGAACTGATTGAGATCAAGACAGTGAATCGTAGGCAATCCTGGTTCCGCAAAGATTGCATGACGATGAGCTGGTTTGTTTTGTCATTACCTGGGCGGTGTTCACATTCAATTTGAAACGGACCACTATGACGAGCTGGTAGGAAAGTCTTTGTTCGGGGACTCTACACAGCAGCGGTGCGTGTCAAACCTCCCTTGATTGTTTATCGGGTGGAAGACCAGGCTATTCAGATCGTCCTGGTCCAAGCCGAGGACACGATGTTGCGAATTTTAATGGTACTGTCACTGCTTCCTGCTTCCTGCAACCCAGCAAGGGCAAGTCATGATTGATATCAGGATCGTGGCCTTGTTTGCACGACTTTCGTATACGTAAATAGTAGAAACGATGTCCTGGGTGGGAGCATAGGCAAACTACGGCAATCCAGGCCACCTCCCTCACCCACAGTGGAGTTACCGGTACCGGTACCGGTACAACCACCACTGAAAATCACTAGTATATATGTTTTCTCTCTCCAAATCCTGCCACGCAAAGACCCCCTTTCTTACAACAAAGGGCGAATCCACGAGTTCGAGTCACAGTTACGGCAAATCCAGGTCCTGTCAGGTCAAACCTAACACCGGGTTAGCGGGCATCAGGACCTCGATTCGAATCCCTCCCTCCGAGATTCCGACGACCATCAACCACGTAGTAAAAATTTCCGTAGTAAAACCGGGCGAGAAAAACCAACTCCGCAAGGAGCGAGTTTTCCTTATCACAGACCAGTCGGTTGAGCTGTTCTGTGATAAGTTTTTGCCATTTTGGTGGGAGGGTCTGAGGAGGCATTTTGTTTTTGCCTTTTCCTCCTGAATGTTCGTTCGTGTGTGATTGTGATGAAACATGCTGAAGTAGGTTGTCCGAACGGGTCACTGCCCTGGAGATTTAACATTGGGAGATTACGGGCGTCGTGTAGTTTTTGAGCGTGATGCATGTTGTCAATCACTGGCACAGGCAAGTTGGCTTCAATTCAGCTGCATTGTTGTTCTGGATGTCTCTGCTGACCTCTTTCTTTTGAACCACTGCGGACAAGTTATGCCGAGCACGGTGGAAAGAGCCATCGGCATCCCTCGCAGATCTTCATCAGTGAATATTCCACGAGGCAATTGTGCTTTTTCACTGCAAAAGTCTGTGGGTTCCCTGGTCAGTTATGAGGCAATGATGTGAAGAGCCACGACCAACCAACTGCTTTCCCTTCACTCTCCACGAATCTTCTTGTTCTTTTGCTGACGTCTTCCCGACTTTCTTCCCTCTGTGCTCATCCACAATTCCGACTTTTGACACCACGTGCTTCAGATATCGACCCCCTCGCTTCTGATACCATGGCCTCTCACCTCCTTCTTTCGCTCGCCATCGCTCTATTCACGTTGCCCATGCTCGGCATCCAGCTGGAGGCAGCGCTCGTGAATATTCCCCCAGAGATTGCATACCGGATGCAGGTTGCCGTGGATGACTGTGTGGCACTCGCGACATTCGTTTCGGTGACCTTTGACGAATGCGACCCGGTATACCTGCGATTCTTCCCCCATGACGATGCCGCGTTTGTTCAACAAGTCTTTCGCCGAATCGCCAACATCCCGCCAAACGTGGTACTAGGCCCATCTGACTTTGCCACCATCATGCAACACCGCGCTGCCATCGGCTTAGATCCACGCCTGGTGGATCTGGTCATCACGTACGGCAACCACCCGCAGGGCCAGATCCAAGACTGTGGGACCGACGAGGACCCTGAGGCGTTCTTCGCACTGCTGAATTCAGGCCAACCCTCCGTCAGCATCTGCCCGCAAGCTTTTGAGAGATACCCGGACCTCATGGAGATATTAGACCCACCCGCTTGGGCGAGAGATGCACAAGGACACCCGGACCCGGGCTTCGGATGCGATGGCCTGGGCGACCAGGACTCGGAGCTCATGTGGTGTGTGGGCGCAATATTGCTGCACGAGATCCTGCACTATCCGGACCTCTTCAACGACATCCCCCAGTTTGACAAGCTGATCAACTTCCGCGGACCGAGACGGTCGATCGGTGACTTTTCGGGCCCCAGTCCCCCGAACGGTTACGGCCCGTATTACTCTCGCGTCCTGCAATTCCTCTCTGCTGTCCGGCCCGGTGACTACGGACCGCATGAAGCCATCAACAATGCAGACAGTTATGCCACGTATGCCTTGTCGGTTTGGTGGAGGTGGAGGTGCCAGAGGCCTTTTCGGGAGTCGGTCACGTCGATGGACGCTTGGCTTCGAGATCCGCCTCCACGGCCTTTTCCACCACCACCACCACTACAACAGTAATGGCACAGCAGGAAGTGGATGACGCACCGACGAGTAAAAGGATCAAAGATGCGTGGAGTCGAGCGACATTGAGACAGACGTGGGTTGTTGTTGGTCGATGATCAAGTACTCAGAGCGACGAATGACGGGTATGTTTGTCTGTTTCGCTTACTTTGGCGCAGAAGACCATAGATATGGGGAAGACATGGACGGTACATTTGTATTAGCATCAGGCTTGAAAGAAACAATAGATATGGAATGTGACATGGGCGGTACATCGCGTCAGTATCGGGCTCGAAAGCTTTTCAAAACAAAACACAAGGAAGAAGAAAGAGTGACCGCCAGAAGGAGAAAATTATTACTTGATCATGTAGGAATATCAATATACCTTGAATCCAATCACTTTTCCACTATTGCTTTGTAAGTAATATGTGCTCGGAACCCCGTCCTTTTGCATTGTATCAAGGAGATGGGTATCCGCAGGAGGGAAGGGAGGGTCGTGTTGACAAGACAGCTTGACTCCCCAGTGCGCAGTGATCAGATCCCTCGCCTCGCGGTGGGCCAGTAGGCATTGATTAAAGCGCGAGTTGAGATATGGGCGAATTTGTCGTGCCGTATAGCCACCATCCTACTCACCGGCAAATCTTTTGACCTCTGGAAGCCTGGGAAGCAGCTCGCTAATAACTGACCCGAGTCATGTCCAAGCCACTCTGATAAGGATCCCCCAGTACGGTTCGTAGTCCCTAAACCAGCCCTGAAAATTGGCCTTGATCGTCCGAGGTACGAGGGCTCGACGGACCATTCTGTGGAGGAATCCCAGTTGTATAACACCATCTTCTTGAGCCCATGTCTTGTCTTGAACTCGTGCTTTGTCTTGAAACCTTCTCTTGTGGCCATCAAACCAAGACCTTTTGTCCGCTCCAGCTCGCCGGCAGAGCTTCAGAAGGCCGAACCGCGGGTCTGTCGTCATTCCGACGTCCGTCCGTACGTTGAGGGTACTCAAGCGATCTTGCAGACGTACAAAGGTGGCATCTCAGGCTCTTCGCTGTGCGGTGACCAAGGAACAGAAAGGAGGAGGGGGGCTGGGAGGGTCCCTTTGCGCCGAAAATTGGCCGGACGGTCCTTGTCATGCCCAGAAAATGGACAGGAAGGAAAGGACGGCCTCGAAGAGGGGCGCAGCCGGAAGCAAGTCGTCTTGAAAGCATCCTGCTCGGGGCGTTACCCTTTCCTGCCTCCTGCGGCAGCAAGGCATACAGAAGGTCAAGAGTCTTCCAGAAAGTAGGTACAAGATGAAGAGAAGAAAGAATGTCCTTCACGTGTTTGTCCACGTGCTGAGTGGGAAGACCAGCCTTGTCGTTGCTTGTCACGTGCATATTCAGAGATTGTGTCGATATAAATATCCGCCGCGACCTTTGTTTTGGTATCATTTTGATTTCGTCCTCCTCACCAACTCGCGACAGAAATGCAGAGCCTTCCTCACCGTCGCCGCAGCGATGCTGGCCCGCAAGCCGCAACACAAGCCCAAGCCACTACCACAGACCCCTGTCACGTCGCTGCGACAGAAAGACCCGCTTTGTCCTACATGCAGTGTGACACCACAGGCAGGCCCCCTAACACGTTGCCTTGTTCGGACCACTCTACTTCCAACTTTTTGGATCACCCCCTCCCTGTGCCTGTCATTTTCAAACAAGTGCATGACCGCCAATCTGGACGAGTTCCAGGCACTGAATGGAACACATATCACGTATCCCCTTCTGAGTGGGCGACCCTCCGAGAACTTCTTGAAAGCAGTGACATCTGGGACAAGCTACGGTACGCACAGGGAATCACCACCAGCTGAATTGTAGCTAATGTGAAGATATTCTTTAGGGTCAACTATTTCTCCCAAACCCAAACCTTTGTTCATCAAATGCCTTGCCTGATCCATGACGTGGCCCGCGGGGGGTTCGCCAAGCTCTTCTACAGAGACCTTGACTCGATATGCCGCGACACGATGGATGGGGAAGCGTTCATGGATCAGGTTACGAGCCGCGGCTCCAGCGATGTGGTGAGCATCCGAGGCCCGGGCATGCATCAACCAGATGATTGCTTCTGTTGTTTGGACGATTACTTCTATGGTGTTGTTCTAGAGGTGGCATATTCGCAAAAGTCCGAGGAGCTCGAGAAATTGGCTCAGTTCTACCTGTTCGAATCCTATCTGAATATTCGAAAGGTCATTGGCATCTCCTTTGGCTACTTTCGGTCCAAGCGAATCACTGTGCACGTCTGGAAACGCGACAATTCTGGTAAAACCGCCAGTGGTCAACTTCGACACTACTCCCGAGTCAGTATCTCTGTCACGGCTTTGCGATAGCGTCACTGACCTTGGTGCCTAGGAAGTGCGAACCGAGGCCGGCGCGCAGGTCCCTGGTCCTCCTCTCAAAATTTCTGTGTTCGACATAGCACCCCCGGCTCTCGTACCGTCTTCGCTCCATGGCGCAACTATCCAGATCCCGCTGGACAAACTCTGTCACTACATCGAGAAAGCGGAGCTCGCAGACGCGGAAGTTAAGAAGAGGATGGAGGCACTACAATCTCAGCGTTTGAATGGCTTGGACCGCGGTGATGATGACTCTTCCCAGGAGAATGAGGATGAAGATGGCGCAGGCACAAAGACACTTGATGAAGATTATGTTCCAAGCCGAGTCGGTCGCAAAGACCCTGAGTCAGGTCGGTCTCCAATCCGAACCCGTAGCCGGACTAGCGGCGCATTCAGCGACTGATGGCGAGGGGATCCGTCGACATATCGAAGCGACTTTGTAGAAGCAAGTGCTGGAGCTTCTGGTTGAGAGAAACTAGGCGAAAGGTGAATGGCAGGGCGGTTGCTCAGGTTCTGCCGGCGAAGTCTGGTCTGGGAGTGACTTGCGGTTAGATGGCGATGGCGTGGTGGACACGACGACGGTTGGATCTCGCGTCCGACGCTCGACAGCGCCTACTGGCACCGGTAACACTGTGTATCTCTTCCCTCCATACACAATGAACAACCAAGATATTTCTACTACCACTGCTCGGATCGGACTTTGATGCATTTCTGAAGAACGCCGTGCCCAGCCAGCGGAAAGGTTTAAGCACCACAGTGAGTCGTCGTAAACCGTCGCCATTGTCATCGCCGTTAATCGTGACTGAAAAGGGTGAGCCAGACTAAACAGTACCATATACCATATTATAAAGTAGACTGAGAGTAAAAAAGATCCGGTGAATGACGGGTCTCTTGGAATCGAAATCGACAGTGAGCGTCATTCTTAAGTACTGTATACCAAACGGCTTTCCATGCCACATCCATCGCAAAAAAAGGCAGAAAAATAAACAATAGCCATCTTGTGTGTTTCGCTTATTTTTCACTCTCATCTTCGCCCTCTTCATTCGTCGTGTTTTTTCAACCACCCATCACGGAGGTTTCTCCGCCTGTCCATATCTGTGAACTGGCGCCGGTGGACAAGTGGACCCCGCCGCTGCCGCTACAAGACTAATCTACTTAGATTGACAGGACCATGGCGACCGGGTGACATTAGCACATTTGTATTTGACCAAGATAATCGTGCAGAATCGATATCCCCTTTCAAAAGTAGCATCAGAAAGCCAACCATTTCGCCTTTGGCCATAGCGTCCGAATGGCCGTCCTCATGGCATCGACAGCCACAGACTCTGTCCCTCTGCTGTGTGATGAGCATGACTCGTGAAAATCAGTCGTGGTTGCAGTCCCGTGTCCGGGATACATCCAAGAAGCAGGCTTCAGCCTGCGATCGTCTCAATCAGGTCAATGCGTTGTCTTCTCGGACACTCGACTCGTATTTCAAATTCTTTTATCTGTACTGTCGAATACATAGAGTTGAACAAACCCCAAAGCATTTGTCGCGTCTCCTGGAATCTTTCATCTTGCCACTGCCTTGCTAGCCCAGACAGGGACGGCACGCGACAGTGGAGTGAGTCACGAAATCGAGACCATCCTGCCGGGCTGGGCCTCTTGCAGACCCAACTCTCACGTCACGGTTTGTTGGTCATGGTCCTCCAAGTAGATGTGGCAGAAGCAGACGACGATTTTCGGTTGATATCCATTTGAGGTGTGAAGTTGGAATTCATCCAATGAAAACACAGTTCCAGGAACAGGCAGGCAGACAGAACAGTCGACCTTGGCGCTTTCAATCGAAAAGGGGCCGAGGAATGGTCCGTGCGCTGCTTGAACAATAGTAGCTAATCACATACATCTTGGTTGGATGATTGAGCATTCTCAGTGAACGCCGATGCATGCGTGCTGACTGACTGACTGACCAAATACATGCGGACAGAGGGAATATCTCGCCCTGTCTGACCGGTTAACTCGAAGGTAGACGAGTAAGTCGAGCCGTCCTGATAAATCAAATGATATACAGCGGGCTTCTCTCGTCCTTTCCAAGGTCTGGACCTGAGTTGCTCCCCGCAACGCTGGAATCCCTTGTCAAAATCCGGCATCTGCATGCATTCATCATGCAAGGTGAATTCGTGGGAGGGCCCGGACCGCAGTCCTTCGTCCTTCCCGGGTATAAAGTTGTCCAGAGGTCTTCCCCCTCCAGAGGCCCAGAGAGTCCTCTGCTTGATGTTTGAAAGATTCTGGCCATTCACCATCTCATCTGGCGCAGCTCTCGAGGTAGTTTCACCGAAAATGTCGCTAGCGGTGACCAAAATTTCAGACATCGATACCTTTTTCAACGTCTCTGGAGAATTACCACTGATTTCCCTGGATTCTTCGGGGGAAAGAAAATTTGAATTTGTCCTTGTGAATTCCGCATTCCTGACGGGCGGCAGCGAGTCCTGATTGACCGTACGGGGAGTAGGCTTAGATGACAATTAGGATGGAGAAGCTGTTCATCTGCTGATTGATCAGTCTGTTAGACGAGCACCACAGGCCCTGGATCGTCTGCACGTACTTGTCCTTATACACGGATAAAAGCAGTCCGCGTGGGTCCCTTCATCACCCTGTTCTTTGTCGAGCACGCCAATAAGGCACACGAATATCAAATAAGCACTCTTCTCGTACACAAAAAACACACACAAATGCCAGATCTCAGAAAGCAGAGCGTGGGGGGGATACAAGGGTCCAGATTCGCCTTATCGATCATAAGCGCCAATACGATTCACGCAAGGGCAGATTCCCAGACGGGGAGGATGATATCTCAGAGTTGTTGACATCGGGATTCGTCGGTGCTGTTCCATTCGGGATCAGTTGCCCGTCCCATAAGTCTTCTCGAAACTCACACGAGCGATTGTCGCTAGCCGTCAGTGTTGCTGTTAGGTACGGCTGTTTCGATGTGCGATTGAACTGAGGAGTTGTAGTACCAAGGACCAACCAAGGTGTTTCTTAGTCAACAGCGAGACCGTGCCGCATCGCAGGGACCGGAGCGCAGGCAGAGGCTAGTCTCGCCGCGTCACGTCGCGTGTTAGAAAACGACATGCGATTCGATATGTTTGTGCTAGTCGGGCAGAGAGGGCCAAAAGGCGATATTTGTTAGCTACAAATCATGAGATGCTGTTTGGAGACCTTGATTGAACCCCGAATGGTCCGACCCCTTTGTCTACATAAATCCCATGTCTAATTCTGTGTTCAACACCACATATTTGTACCGCTGATGTATATTCTGACGCCAGATGGACTGATAAAGGTAGAGAATCAAACGCTTCCTGATCAACGAGGAAGAAATTTCCGTAGCTTTCCAAACTTCCCAATTACGTGACATGAGCGCAGCCTCACCCTCGCACCCGCAGCCTTGTCACTGAAAGCCTTGCAAGTATACAAAACCACCCGGCGAAGCTCCTGTATAGCAATTTTGAATCAGAAACAGAATAAAGGAATAAAGGACCTCCAGTGTGTTATCGAGACAGTACCCCATTGAGGAGGGGGATGGCCCTCCATCATGACTTGATGTGATCGTTGCAACGTGAATCAGTAGTGAACTTCATTCACCCTCTGTAGTTTTCCCAGAAGCTGTTCGCTAAACCTTCACTTCCTCGCCTCCGTCACACATCACATGCTGGAGGGGAGTCCCACTTTTTCCAAACAAGTGTTATTAATTATAACCGTGAAATCCCCTCCAACAATTGCCGGATCAGGTCTGCATCAATCTGTAACACCAAAGTTCAGGGGTTCAATTCGAACTACCCACCCTTGGTTTACAAATTTCCAACCACATGGTGGTGTGATGTATGGGCTCTTCCTGGCTCCGCTACTCACTCACTAGGAATTGATGACTGCAGTCCGCATTGTTACAACAGCAGCAACAACGACAACGACAAATCAAGGCTCAAAGCGAGAGAAGGGGGAGGGTATATTATGGGGTTGAGCGCTCACGGAGGAAGAAAGAGGAGGAGGACGAGCAGGAGGGAACCACTGCGAGAGGAGAGAAGGGCTTCCAAAGTCCAGGAAACATCAAAAAAATGTGCCCATTGCACCAAGGGCTACGTTTTCTCCTAAATGGAGTTTTTTGCAGTTTTATTGGTTTTTACATCTAGAATTTTTGTGTGTGTGTGTGTGTGTGTGTGTGTATGAATTACCATACCTACAGGAAGAAGTGAGCCGGTCGAGTGAATATACCACCTTCTTCACCGAGCCAAGACAAGACATATCTACCTGTAGTCATAACCACCTGATCCACCGGGTTTCGAACCGAGGCGGACATAGTGAGAGGCTCCAGCATGACAGAGCTCGTGTGAGATGCAAGGGAGTTCCAATCGTTCGCTTTTTCCTTTCCCTTTCCAAAGCTTTACCACGATTCATCATTACTGGAACCGTGGACATGATACTGAATGACGCACCATGTTCTTCATCTTGTTGCCATTCCATTGTCATCCCGGCTGCGCTGACCCTTATACTATTGCAGAGCGGTCGGTCCACGGCTGAGATTCAACGGCCGCATGTCGCGAGAGAAAGGAGTACAACGATTGACAAAGGAGAACACGTACAGACAATGTCTCTACGGAAGACGGTTTACTGAATATCGTTACGAGTCGAGGTACCCCTTCCCTACAGCCCGGTGATCTTTCTGGACGCAGCAATCCTCCCTTCCAGCTTGACACAAGGTACATCCCAAGCAAGAGTTGAGGCATCCAGTCAGCTGCAGCAGGCATGATCAAAGTAGAACCTGTGGCTAACAAGGCAATACAGGCGTTCAAGCGCGCGTTTCGTGCAGCCTCGGTACCAGTGCGACACGACCCTACCAGCATGCACTTCAAAAGATATATCGATGACGAGAACAGAACATCAAAATACAGAGCTGCCCTGATATGAATAGCACTGCATACACATCTCTGCTACTGGGTGTTGACAAGACGACATACGTCATCTGGACAGCAGCGGAGGGGATCGGAGAACGGATGCTGGTTTCCAGCGCACCAAAGAATCAGCAAATTGCCACAAGAGAAACGAATGCAACAACATTGAACAGGCCCACAGACAATATCATCTGTCAAAGCACTTGGAATATCCATCAGCCATCAGTGTGTCGGCTGTGAGTTACTCAATCCGAGGAGACGCGCTGTGCATACTGTGCCATGGCATGTCGTTTGAACTGTGCCCACCTCGGCCACCACCTACATTTCCATCCCTTCCCTCCTCGTCTCTCTGGTCCCAGAGTCAACGACAACAATCAAGAAGCATCTGAGGATTCTATACCGAAAAAAGGCCGTGTCTCTCTATCTGTCTGTCCGTGCCGTGCTCACGGCCCGCCGAATCTCGCTGGGGGGATCAGCATCCCTCTGTGAAATTATAGCAGAGCAGCACTCGACACCTTGAGTGTAGCACTCGGCGGAATACGCCATCTCCTCTTCAAGCAGAAGTAGTGAGTGTGAGTGAGTGAGTGCACCATTCCCGCCTGCGACTGGTTCTTCAAAGTGGTGTTTTTCCCTTGATTCGCTTGCGCGTAAAGAACCTGGGCAGGGATCAAATTCTGAACAACTTCGTCGACCACACCGTTCGTTGGCTTCGATAGCTCAATGATCATGCGATGAAGATCTTGCCAAGTCGCGGTTGAGACTTGGTAGGGCATTTTTGCAGTGGGATATCAGGAAGAGAGAGAACGAGGGTCATGTATATCTCAGCAAAGGGGTTGTTGACTTGTCAAGAGGCGCTAATGCACGGAGGAGGTGCACGGGCCGTAACTGACACCCACGACTCTTCGTGGCCCGTGCACCTCCTCCGTGCATTAGTGCCTCTTGACAACTCAATACGGAGATAAAACGCACCGTTGTGCCAAGCTCGTAACAGTAGATTATGATGTCAGAATAAAAATATATCTCGTCCATGGACATTTTGCCGCACCACGGTTTGAACAGATCCAGAATGTACGGACATCTGGAGAATTCCTCCGTACAGATCACAGGAGCCTAGATCCGTTGGCCACAAGATGTCGGCCCGCTCAAAACAGAGAGATTGTTGACCAGGTTGTCGATTGCCGCCAGATGCTCCTCCAAATGGTCGTGCTCGTCTTCAGTGTGGCTAGATCGTGTGGATTGCAGAATCGCGGCCGCCCGATCAAGAGTTCGAGAAACGGTGAGCTGATTCGGACGAGGAAGCAGGGTGAAGTCGACCAGAGGCATCACTCTGGGAGAGGAAATATGCGTGACTCGACACTAGCCTGAGGGCCGTACAGGTCCCGCTGATAGTGCGCCAGAGCTACCAGCAGGATTTGGAGTAGCCCCCCCCCCCCCCCCCCTGGTCATTGTGGCCGATGATACGCAGGCCATCGAAACTCGAGCCACTCCAGAGCTCTGAGGGTTTTAAGCATGGCTGGGAGCGTCATCGGGTTGATCGAAAGATGTACAGTCATCAACAAATTGTTCAACCCCGAAGACTTGGGCTGAGGTAGAGTCTCGTCCTCGTAGTCGACAAGAGGACATTTCACGTGGCGCCACGTCAAGCTCGGCGCCTCGGGTAGAGGGGCGATCCAAACGGGTTGCTCGTCTTGACCGGGGCATGGCGCAGAATCGCAGATCGGACATGCCACACTTGGGCAGAGTAGCGCTCAAGGCAGTGAAGAGGTTCTCGTACCCAGCGGTTTCTGTTTTCACCCTCAATACGCGCAGCGAGCAAAGCTCTGGCGTACGGCGGACTGTGGCTTTGAAGCCACGAACTCGCAGTCATGAAGTATTGCACGGCCAGGGGAAGATTGCCAGCGTTTTGACGAGGTCGGCTCGGTGCGGATATTCATTAGAACGCCATCCGAATGTAGGGAGAGGTAGAATCCCTGGAGAGGTTTTTGTGGGGGGGGGGGGGGGGGGGGAGGCCGCCGAGCAGGGAGGCGGCGAGTCATCGGCACAGCCTTGGTACAGCCTCAGAGGAGCGCGAGGGCCCTCCCCTATATTCTGGAAGCATGGGAGGAGAGGGAATAGCAGGGCTGATATACGCATGCTGAGCGATGAGGAGAAGAGTGGCCATATAGCCAAGGAGGACGTTGAGGCCCATTCGATGTGACACTTGCGAGGCCGAGACGGGAGTAGCTGAGTAGCTGAGTGATACGTCAGACCCTGGCATCTGTTGAGCATGACACGATCGATACAGCTCTGAGGCGTCTGATTGCTACGTGGCTTGATCGTAAGGCCGCCTCGAGCAACCGCCGATCCACTGTCCTTCCGGCTGTTGAAGTCCAAGCAGAAGAGAAGGGCATGGGAGCGCTCACAGTCGGTCGGCTGCCTCAAACGCCCTGGAGGGTGGTCTCGACAGTTAGCCTAGATATTGCAGTGATTGCCCGCTGTCACTGCGGCGTTGTAGTTACATTGTCTGACAGAGAATTTGCGTTGCAGATTGCGAGAATGACGGCAGTGAGTACAGCGAGTCAAAGGTACCGAGCGCAGAGACTTGTACCCACCAAGTCAGGCTGCGGGCCTTTACATCGAAGATTATGTAAGGCATTTATTCTATACTGTTTTAGGAAGGTAGATTGCTCGCTGACATCACTACTTTTATCACATGACTGAATGAGCCGACATCAACGAGGCCGGAAAAATACTATTCCAGGCGATGAGGTCCTCGGATCTTTTGACGGCCCGTCAATCGACTCTTGGCATTCTCAGCCTTGCTTGATCAGGCTCGCGCCCCCTGAATGCTGAAAATCTAAACGAGGTCCGAGGTCTGCCTGTCAGAACAACACGGCTTCACGACCATGCTTCTTCTCACGCTGACCACATGACGGACACGTCTGACGAGAAGTAGTGGGGCTCAGGTGGGACATTGACATGTTGGAATCTTGCCACAGACACCTCTCATGGTAAACTGGCACCATTCTCCATCTCCCACCGTGCCCTCGTCGCACGGATCGGGAATTGTGTACCAGGTGCGGTATGAAAGGTTTGATTTTCCGTCTGTCTGTACTATCTACTCGCCTGCCCTGAGACCCTCGCTGTTGACGTGCACATCAGTTTCCCACGCGGTCAAAATTGTCCGTGCTCCAGGTCCAACCATGGTGGCCGGAAGTAACTATACTTCAGAAACCCGCGCGACAACCGATCTTCTCATCTGAAACTTTGTCAAGAAGGTTACAAGTAACACTGGGCGTGAAGATGCCCCGTTCGAGTGGCGTCCCCACAAGGCCAATTGTGTGGTGGTGATCAGTAGATGCTGGTAGACTAGCGAGCCAACTGGGCGCTTGTCGTATCCATGTCGACTAATAGTGACTGTATTCTTTGCAGTTACGACATTGAGGATATAGTTGTGATTGACGTAACTTGTATCCACGGTGACTGACTGACTGAGTGAATAACTAATCAATGTGACTTGCATCCGCTGAAACATGCCTACTGCAGTCATCCGTGAATTTGCCCACGGGAATGACTGAGATCCACCAGCGGTTGAGAAACTCAGCAGGCCTCTTCAGAACTGTCTATTTGGGGTCAGGAGTCAGGCAGCACTCAAACTCTCTGCCTCTTGCCAGGCCTTCCCATGGCCAAAATCGGTCGGCGTCGGTAGAGACGAGCAAATAAAGAGAACTTCTGCTCGGGAAAACGCGTGCCGTCATATATTCCCTGACCGGAGTCCATGAGACCACTCTTCACTCCACCCCGTCACAGTTGTCTGTGTCCGGATGGAGAATGACGAGCTTGGAGAAGCTACGCGGGCAGTTGATACTACTCTCCTTCATATATGCCCTGGCTGATTGACTGACTGACTGGCCAAACTGGCCAGAAATCCCTCATTTGTCCTCTTCTCTCCTTTGACCCTTGGCACAGGGACGGACCCCTCGTTTGCGCAACGGAGTCCTTTGCCCTTTTGCCAGACAGTCAGCCAGGTAGATAGACCATTATGGCGCCTGCGCCTTAAATACATTGTTCTCTGTCCTCAGTTCTTTTCTTGTTCTCCAGCTCCAGCAAAAGGCAGTTCACATGGTCCAGCCAACAAGCCAAGCCAGGTCCTGGTTGTTTGTGATGTCTTATTCGTAGCATGGCGCGAGGGTAGGTATCACGGCAACCGTCTGCGCCGATATTGAAACAAATTTCAGCACCAAGGTTTTTTACTTGATTCGACAATGAGATCATGCGGCAGCAGCGGCGCAAGCAGTGAGCCCATCTCGTCGCGTCTCCACGAAAGCTACCCATGTCTTCGCGCATGTAATGCGTGTGTGTGTGTGTATGTGTGGCTGACTGACTGACTGGCTGACTGACCGTCAAATTCATCGCATCGATGAGACGACACGTCATTCAAATTTTGGCAGGACACGACGCTCGCGGAGACTAGATGTCATCATCATCACCACCATGTGAAAAGCTTGCTAGTTGACGCGTGTGAGATGCACCACAACGTGGCAAATCTGCGGATCCGAGCTTGTCGGTAGGTCGCGGCAAATATAGGAGGGGGCAGAACTGCGATATCAGGAGAACCAAGAGAAGGACCAGAAAAAGGGGAGAGGGGGAGGAGCGTACAGTAGATAGCTCGCTAGATGTCAGAGAAAGAGAGAAACAAGAGATACGAGATGGTAAACAAGTAAGTGTGTTGTGATGCGTAGTGGACACTCAGAGGTCAAGGGCGACGGCAACGGCAACGGCGACGGCATAGAAGGAGGGTACAGGAATAAAAAAAAAAAAAAAAACTAGAAATGTACAAGAGTCTCAACGTATAGGGCAACGAGAGTCATGGGCCATGCAGGATGAAAGGAATAGACTGACAGGCAAGACACAGAACAGCAGGTCCGAATGTTTTTTTGATTTTTCTCCCCGAGTTTGTGAACGAAAAGAAGCTATTTACTCTGAACAGTGTGCTTTGTTGGTGGTAACGCCGAGGTATGCTGACGCAGTGACCCTCAATGACACTGCGTTTTAGAGCAACACTACGCAGGCCCGTATTTGCGCGGAGCTACCACCACCACCATGTCGTCGTCGATGTCGTCAACGACATTTCCTGGATTTGCTTTGTTGGTGGTAACACCGAGGTATGCTGACGAAGTGACCCTCAGTGACACTGCGTTGTAGAGCAACACTACGCAGGCCCGTATTTGCGCGGAGCCACCACAACCATCTCGTCGTCGATGTCGTCAACGACAATTCCCGGATTTTCCGCTTTGAACGCCAACTTCAGGTACTCGCATAGTTTTGCAGTAGAGATTTTGATCTCGGTCAACTCGGCTGGGAGCGCGTTGACCATGGCTCGGATTTCCTGAGTCGGTGCGAGGTAAGCGAGCGACAAGTTGAGACCGGCAGAGTTTTGGTTTGGGTGACCGTCGGCAGTGCAGAAGACCTAGAAGTGTAAAAAGGAAAACATTAGTCTTTTTGTGCACAGGGTTGACAGACGAGAAAACAACAAAAAGAAAAAAAAACTAACCTCTTCCTTCACGAGTTGCTCGACATCGAGGCTCTTGCGGCCATCCGACAAGTCGGTCAATTTTGGGATCCAGACTGACAATGTCGCTTCGTTGCCTGCTGGGTATGGCAGCTTAAAGCCGACGACGCAACGAACCCTTCCACCAGAACCAAGTATGTAGTCCTCAGCAAGTCGGGGAAGGTCCTCTGCTCGCTGGGAATGGGCCACTTCCATGACGACTCCCGGGAACCGTGCGCCCAGATACAGCAACGAGCCATCGGGGCACTTTTCAAAAGTGTTGTCCTCGACAGTCAGAGCGAGCTTTGCCGATGCGGTATTCAAGACATTGCCACCGAACCCATCAAGGGACGGATGTTCCAAGCGTGCAAGACCGTTGAGGATATCACGTACAACCGCAGGGGCAAAGGCCGCGTGAACACGGGTTTCGCCGCCCATGGCGAATTCTTGGGTGAAGGAGGAATAGAAGGTTCTGCAGATCATCGTAGGTCAGTTCCAAATAATCGGAAAATGTGAGGTCTGAACCTCTTACTCTAGGCCACGGAACGTGTCGTCGTTATCCAAGAACTCGGTAAGCTGGTTGTAGGCAGCGGGGCTCAACGAGAAGCGTATCCAAGTGTGTGGCTTGACATGAGATGAAGACTTGAACTCTTGCACGGCACGAACTGCGTTGTTGAATTCGTCATTCACAGACAACGACAACGCCGGCGTGACTTTAGGTGCGTCAGGCTGCGACGGGGTGGTGGTGATGTCGTCTTGGCCGTGTGACTTGGGTGACGGCTTGGCGACTTTGCCATCTTTGGCGTCCATCTTGAGTGTCGCGTATGATTTCGAAGATGGTCAAGTTCAGAATGGATTGTTGTGGACGAATGTTGTTTGTGGATGAAAGTTGTTGTGTGAACGAATTTCGAAATTAGTACTAGATATATAACTACGGTCGATCATGTCGCCACTGCCCTGTTTCTCCGGCGAGGCACAGCGACAGCTTGTATATAGCACTACGGTCGATCATGACGTGACGGCCACTGCCTCGTCTCTCCCGCGACGCACCAACGCCCTTTGTCTTTGTCTTCTGCTGTGCGCGGTCACGACTGACGATCTTCACAAAGGGTTTTTCCGTTCTCCTGGCGTCACAGCTACCAGCTAAGCAGAGTGCAGATAATAGACAGAAAAGGAGGCCAAGGTTCAGTATGCGTTGTTCCCTTCAGATCACAGACCGGCAGGTAAAAGTTCAGTTGGGCTAACACTAGCAGGACAGCACCACAACGGATTCCAAGGCACGACACATCTCCTACACTACAATGCACGAATCCATTCCTTCTTGTCAACGTTGAAGCCTACACTGGTGGTCTTCGCACCGAGTGCTGGTACATATATAAGGAGGAGGAGGAGTCGGTGCTCATGTAAAGAAAGCAGAAGTGGGGAAACCGATGGCCAGAGAAAGATTGTATCGAGTCTCTTGCTTTGCTCGATCTTCGATACTCGATACAGGATGCGGACGAGTGACTCGTCACCTGAACAGCTCCCTCAGACACGGTACGTACGTGCTCAATGCTCAAAGCAAGGAGCGACGTTCTGTTGTCCACCCTTTTCACAAGTTTGACGGATGACCACGCAAAACTGAACCCCTGGTGCGGTGGGCGCACCGTTTCATCTTGTTTGTCACACAGTACCCCTCGGGAAGAGAGAACATCTCACTTGGAATGGCCCGGCCCGGCGCCTGGCTAAGCCGTTCGGACTACTACTTGGGGTGGAATGAACAAAGTTCACAGTTTCGACAATCTTTGCAAAGGTTGCCGGGTTGGCCGGGCAGGAATTGCATTCATGGCATTTGCAATACTCACACAAAATACTCTGTCAGACACGGCGCGCGCTTCTATCTGTCTTGTCTCACCACTCTGACCACTCTGGCAATCTTGCACTCTTGCAGGCACTCTCACGTCGTCAGTTCCAAGCTGAGCAAGCTTCTTCGTTTATGCGAGCTTTTCCAGTCCGCCAGCCGGCCAGTGTTTTCGAGAGGCGTTGAGATACTATTCAATAATTAGATTGCCATGGAGTGCAGAGGCGAGATATTATCTGCAGAAATATAACTGCGAGTTACCAGGTAATCCAGAGGACAAGCAGCCATTCAGTATAGTTTAGACAGGATAGGTATCCTCGCTACCTCGTAGGTGCTTTGCACGACCCTTGTCTCCTCCACACCAAGCCAGCCGAGAGCAACAGCGACCGTGCACGACAAGCATGCCGGCCCAAGCGGATTTTGAGGAGCAACCTGGCATCGACATACCACACCACCACGCTGGGCCCAGTTGACTGTTCCTTTGAGACTGTGGCCCGTAATACCGCTCGCCCCGTCAAACACGAACACCCGGTTTAATCGTACCTTGCTGTTTTGCTTGTTTTGCTTGCCGTGATCGTCTCGAATTGTGGATATCCGAGTGTCATGTCACGACCGTGAAGCCCTTCACTTCAACCTCCCACGTGCTTCAGGGCGACGGGGCTGCACGTTAACGCTGTGTAGCCGCGCAGCAAGCAGAGCTGACTCCAATATCATCGCCACTGTAGCTATCGCTGCTACAAGACAGCCGGCATGCAGACAGCCATGCTGCGGCAAGATGAGAGAGCGCGACATAGGTATGTGATGAACTCCCTGGCGAGCGGCTGCTTCCATGGGGCCACGCAGCAAGGTCATCCGTCTACGACATGGATGCATTTCGCCAGCACTTTCCATCTCACTATCCAGAGCGTGGTGTGTGACTCAATATCTCTGAGGATCCAACCTTTGCAACACAGCACGGTCAATCACAGTGACAAGGCAAGGCTGGATGTTGATTGGCAACGCGAGATAATGTCACATCTTATCTCGACTTCGGCTAGATCTTTCAGAGCCGACATCATCATCATGCGGTCTCACACAAACATGACCTTCCTACCCCTTCCTCCCTTCCCAACGTATCGAATGTCAGTCCGATCGATCAACAAGAGACCAGTTCCCACCACACTCTCTCTCCACTGTAAATACCGCACGCACGAGCGCGATCCCGGTATTCCACGCAGCCCGTGTCCCGCGAATCGTCTCGTCAAACGCGGTCTCAAAGGGCTAATCCGTCCAGCCCGACCCGAGATCAAACCAGGCGAGGGCACGGACTCCCCCTTGACCGAATGTCAATAGAAATAATGTTTTCTATCTACCTCGCTGTGGCAGCAGCGTGCAGGTGGACAATCATATCGAAACAGAAAGAAAGAACCAACGACGAATACGAACAAAACAGACAGACCGTCTGCGCAAGATAAGGCTAGGCCGGCGACAATAAGAAACACATCCCCTTTTATATCCTCTTTCTCATGAAGAACTTTCATCAAGTCGACATCATCCCAGTCCCCCCCTCTTCCGCGCGCGCCTGCCTCGTCTTCTTCTGATGAAGCCACCAGTTCGCACGTTTCCATTTCGGCAACCACTCCTGCACGTGCCAGCGCTCGGCGGCTTCGGGTCCAAGCTCTGTCGAATGCGTTTGTTAGACTTGTCTACATACTTATCCAAGTGTCCGGTGAGCAAGCACTTACCGCGGGAAAGCTAACTCGGATATTCTTGGGCCTGCGCCCATGCCTCCATGCTGGTCCAGGAGGGATGGCATGCCGGGATCGGGTGGTTCGGGATGGCGGGTCCGAAGGGGTTGTCGATGGTTACCGTGGATCCAAGGTTAGCATCAGGTCGTGAGGCCGGGAGAAGAGCTGAGGGGATGATCCCGGTCGGGGCTGGTATTGGAGTCGAGCGCATCATGGGAGTTGAGGCGACTATTGAGGTCGAGGGCGCGATCATGGTCGACGGAGCCCACCCTTGAAATGGCCGGGGGCTGTCCAAGTGCCCAGCAGCAACAGTCGGGTAATATGTCATCGGCCCTGTATTCGGCCTCGAGGCGACGAGGTTTGGCGGCTGGATTAGACTCGTCTGGGCAGTGTTTCCATGGACAGGTCTCGCGATGTCGGCGTCATCGTCATCTTCTTCTTCCAGGTACAAGGGAATGTAGCCTTCATTCTCTGCCGTCGTGACTCCTGGAGGCGCGTGTTGCTGCTGGTTTGGAAAAGCCTGTGCCGAGATTGGATGATGTTGCTGATGAGGTGGGAAGGCCCCCATCGAGATCGACTCAATGTATTGCGGCTGAGGCTGAAACCCCTGTATCGACATTGAATGGCATTGCCGGGGCATTGGAAAGGGATCCAAGGTGCTCGGTGCCGTGCTGTCGGTCGTGTTGCAGAAGGGTTCGCACTGGTGGTAGACGTCACGCTGTCCGTGGGTCTCGTAGGGAGGATAGCCCGTGTTGACCATGCCACTGTAGTCGGTCTGCACAGGCATCGTTCCCGGAGTGGGTTGATTTTGCTCGAACGTCAGCGGTGATGCTTTAAACGGAAAAGTCGATGTTTGGAATGCCAAAGACGAATTCGGTTGTTGAAGCGATGAAGCAGGTTGCTGTAAAGAAGAAGCGGACTGTTGAAGTGACGGAGCCGGCGCTTGAAACGACGAATTGGGTTGTTGAAACCATCTAGACGGCTGTTGGAAAGACGGTGCGGGTTGCTGGAAAGAAGAAACAGGCTGTTGATACGACGAGCAGGGTGCTACAAACGAATGAGCTGGAGTTGACACGAAGCTGCCCGTTACACCGCCAGGGGGGTCGGCGTAGTAGCCATACCCGTGCGGGTGTGCCAGAGCACTCGCCGGCTCACCGTACGCAGCGCCGTTGTTGTAGGCACCGTTGATGAGAGGAGCCTGTCCCACCGGTGTGAAGGCGGCGCCAGGAAGCACGTCTTGCGACGTGGGCTTCGGGAACACCGTCCACTCCAACACCTGGTGGTATCGAGTCCTCTTGGCCGTCGCCGGAGTAGTTCTCTTCTTCCCCTTGCGAGTGACGTAGAAACAGTGCTCCGGCTTTTCGCAATTATTGCATGGTTTCGCGTGATTGCACTTTTTCGCGATTTTTTTCTTCCTGCAGGCTTCGCACGCGCCACGGCGGTAGGACTGTGGGCGTGATGGTTTGATTTTAACGGACATGTCTGACTCTTGGCTTAGTGACATCGGACGCGTGGTTTCTTTTTCGGACTTGTCGTCTTCGACCTCGACGTCTTCGTGGGGCTTGACTTCTCCCACACGGAGCTTGGCTGTGTCTGAATCACCTCTGCCAATGGCGTTTGCTGCCACGCCGTGAGCCTCCTCCAACCCCAACAACGTCGAGCACACCAACGCGCCCCTTCCCCTTGTCTTCAGCTTTGCGTCATCAGCACGCATCTCGGTTTCATAACGCGTGATGTCTCGCTGCCGCTTCGGCGTCGTCGCATTGACCGGTGATTCGGTCTCGTCAGGTAACGCAGTCGTGTCATCAGGGAGCGACATCCACCCAGCAAAGGTATTGTCCGGGGGCTCGCATGCCTTTTTCAACCGTGTGCACCTGCCGCACGGAGACCCTCCATCACAGCTTGCCTTTGCGTAAAAGCAGCCGTCACATGTGTTCCGAGCGTTGCATCTCCGTTCGAATGTATGGAAGGTGCATGCGAGTTTGTATTGTTTGCACCTGTGGCACGGATATCCGCCCTCGCACCTTGATCTTGTCATTTCGCAGTTGACGCACGGCTTCCAGTCCGTGGCAAGGTCCACGGAGTTTGTGCCGCTGCATCCTGGCTCGGTGCTAGGCCCAGGTGCTGGGTGGTCCACCAATTTCCCGGCGAACGTGGGGTCTAACAATCGTTTGTTAGTCCATTTTCATGTATATCCGAAGGGGGAATAGTCAAAAAGTACGTACCTGTGACAGGCGACTCTTGGAAGGAAGATGCGCGAATCATGGTGTCCATCCAATCGGCTGAGCAGCGTCGGAAACCGGAAGGAGCGCCGCTGTCAACGCTTGAGGAAGGAAAGCGTCGAAGCTATGGAGGGATAGTCAGGGTGCGGGCCGAGGCAAAGTTCACGCGGCGAGAGGCACAAGGCGAGGAGGTGTAGGCACGGGTCTGCGCGTAGTGGAAATTTTGCGGATGAAGTGACGGCTGAGCAAGAGCGTCTACTCGGGCTGATGGACGGGACTAATAAACCACTTGATGTCAGTAGAAAATGGAAAACACTTTCCCTCCTCCCTCCCTGCCACCCCGGTCATGGTGTGCGGATATATCCTTCTCTGGCCGACTGGAGAGGCTGGTGGTTGCCATCGAGTGCTCGCAATTGGAACAGAACAGATCAAAAACTCGCATTCGCCGACGTTGGGCTCTTCGGATTGGTTGTGACGTGGTGGTGTGGTATACTGGGCAGGGGAGGGTTGTTTTTTGCTGCAAGATCCCGACCACTCGGGGGGCCTGACAACCTCTAGGTTGACCATCGAGCATTGAGGCTGTAACGAGTTTTGTTGCAGAGTGGAGAGCAGAGGTGTCTTGGCCTCATCAGCTCTACTTGTGATTGGGTGGACAAAGGCCCTTCTTGTGACTCACCATTTTAGCCTCCGTTGCTGTGAAGTTGTCAGGTTCTGATTGGCAGAGCCGCCATTCTTCCCTGGTGCTAGAGAAGATGCCATCCAGTCTCGCACAGCACAGCACATCCGAAAGCCGGTGAGTTCGTAACAATAAATGCGGCGCTGGTAGTGGCTGAGACCCAAGGAAAGCTCCTTCTCCACCCGGAAGACAGGGTGGACTTTCCGTGCGGCAGAAACGGGTGAGGAAAAGTCAAACCGAAGTGAGAAGTTGAGCTTAACGGGGAAGGAAACAGGCGCAACGGGGCGCAATGGGGCGCAATGGGGCGCTCAGTAGTGCCACAATATGACACTTGCTAGCGCAGAGCTTGGACCAATTCTCGCCTGAATTCATGCAGGATCCCGATCGGGATTTCGCATGCACTAGTCTGTAAAGGGATTAGTGAGACCGGATTGAGGCTGCCAAGTCTGACTTCTGTGAGATCCCAATCGCTTCATTTGGAAGTATCGTCTGCCCTCGCCCAATGATGGCGATTGTCGAAAGGGTCAGGCTTTACAAGGTCTAAAATACGTCCATCAGAGTTTCTGGCTTGGATTTGGGTGGCATGTAGCCAATATCTCCGTTGATAGGAGACGTCCATCCACCAATCTGGCATGGAGCCCGTTGTCGTTGTGGGGGCTACGAGTATGCTGCCTCATCGTGCCGCATGTCGCCGCCGTTTCTAGTGTTTTGCTATTTCTCTGCCAGGCTTCTCCTCCATGGTCCTGATTTTTTTTACTTTTGAACTTAACCTTTCCTCCTTTATTCTCGCTAGTCTCTTTACTTTCTTTCCTAGTCTCTACATTTTGTTGCCCCGGGGGTGAACTCACTTCCTATGCTTATCGTGGACAAGAATCGCTTCTCGCCTGAACTTTCCAGCACCGTCAGTCATCGTCGACTCAGCGTCAAGCCGAAGCCGCCATGTGGGACATCCAGATGACCCTCGGACCGGTCCGGATCGCTGTCGCCGCGGCCATTGGGGTGTATTTCCTCGGGGCCAAGTGCCGCCATGTACAGACACGCCGGCGTGATGAGGCTCCCTTTGTTTGGCTCTTGATGATCACGTTCTTTGTGGCTGCAGCCGAGCTTACCGCTTTGATTGCCCTTTGGGCCGATGGCATCTCCAAGTTCCAGCCGTTGGCCGTGGCCACCCTCTATGTCCTCGCTCTCTTGGTGCATCTCAACCACCTCTTGCCCACGCCGATCCAGGCAAACGACGACAAGACGGGGCCGTCATGGCATGCGTATGTGGGCGCCTGGACCTTCATGATCTTGTCTGATATGCTCGCCATTGTCGAGCTCGCCGTCGTACCCATATCCTCGCAGTCCGACCTCATCTTTGCCGCGGCATTGAGCCTCCGCGGTTGCCTTCTCTTGGCCAGGTAAGCGAAGACATACCCGGCTCGACACCCTCTCGCATGGCTGCTCCCTTCCCCCTCAGTATCGCGACTACCACTATAGCCAAGGCAAGCAGTGCGCAGAAAAGAAATGGACTACAAAGCAAGAAGAGGAAATGCTCTCCCACACTCCGGAGAAACATCAGCGAAGAGATCCGCGATGCTGGCGGCCGGTGGTAGTGGATGAAAAAATTCCGCATCTTCGTGCCGTGGATGTGGCCGAGCCAGCTGCCGTGGATGAAGGCGCGCATCGTCTGCGCCATCATCGTGCTCGGATTGGAGACGCTCCTGTCGCTGTGCGTGCCGGACGTGCAGGGCGCCTTTGCCCAGAGCGTCGTGCAGGCGTACACGGCCCAACACCTCGGCTCCGTGTGGAAGCCGCTCGTGCTGGTCGTGGTTGTCCAGTTCGCCAACTCGAGTAGCGGACTGTTGGCCGTGCCCACGTTGTTGTGGGCCAAGTTCAAGCTCGGCCGCAAGGCCAAAGTGCGCAAGCTCGTCTACGAGCATCTCATGAATCACGAGGCCGCCTTCCATAACTCGACGGACCCGACTGACATCAGCATGGCCGCGTCCGTCGTGGCGTTCGGCGGGGATATGACTCTGGCCAAGGCCCCGATGCGGCACCTCACGCGGATCCCCGAGCACATCATGGAAGATCTGTACAACGCCGACCACCTCCGCCGACTGCTCGAGATTGTGCCCAAGATGAAGTACGGGCCCAAGAACCTTAACCTTGACGTTAGTGGCGGCACCATCGAATTCAAAACCGTCACCTTTGGCTATCCCCCGGCTGCCGATGGCGCGGGCAGTTAGACGATCCTCAAATACTTCTCTCTCGTCGTCAACAGCGGTCACACAACCGCCCTCGTCGGCCCGTCTGGCTGCGGCAAGTCGACCATTATCAACCTCGTGAAGCGGTCGTATGATCCCGACAAGGGCACCATCCACATCGACGGCCCGGGACATCAAGGAGCTGCAAAAGGGAGAGTGAGTGACACTGTTTGCATTCTTGCTCTTACTTCTCCTTGCACTTGGATTCCCTTGCACAAATTTTCATGATGTTACTAACATATCGAACCCACCATACATGCTGTCCAAGTACATCTTCGTCATGGCTCAGACGCCGTACCTCTTCAACCACACTTTCTTGCACAATATCAAGTACGGCCGGCCAGATGCCACAGAGACAGAGCTACACGATGCTGAGACCGCGCCGGTATTCACGACACGGTCAACAGTCTCCTGGATCTCTCTTCTCGCATGATTGAGGTGGTGGACCGTGACCGTCTTGACATCATATTGTCGTCGAGTTGTTACTGACTATGCACCAGCCGTAACCGTTTGACTTACTTCTTTCTTCTTTCTTCTCCCTTCCGGGTGTCGTTAGAAGTGTCAGTCAATCAACCGACTTCTTTTACCTTCTGACTCTACCTCCGCCTCTACCTCTACTCTCCCTCCGTCTCCCTCTCTGACTTGGACTCTACGTCTGACTCTGTTCTGACACAGACAACGCCTCTCAACCATCATGGACGCCGACACGATCGTCGTGATGAAAAAGGGTGAGGACGGTGCGGCAAGATCGCCGAGAAGGCAACACACCGTCAGCTCATCCAGCGTAATGGCATTTACGCGGGATTGTGGAGGAAGCAGACTGGGGAGGACAAGGCGGACAAGGCGGACAAGGCGGAATGCGGGAAGTGAGATGTTCATCGCGTCGTTGTCTTCCAGGGACAGACGGTGATGGTGGTGGTGGTGGTGGCAGTGATTGAGATAGTAGTGACGGTGGTTATGCCGGTGATGGCAAAGATCATGATGACTATAACGACGACGACGATGATGGAAAGGAGGGTGAAGATCAAGACAAGGGACTGCGAATCCCTTGCGCGTACCCTTTATGCATTATGTCTAGTATTCTGTCACCAGGTTAGGGACTTGACGATATGTAGATGAAAGGGAAAAGGGAGAGGAAAGGGAAAAATAAAAAGAATGGGGAATTTCAGCTTTTAGATGTTTTTGAAATGGTACGACCCCGCCGGTATAGGTCGGCTGGATCGAGAACACCGACTCCGTGATAAAATATGAACAAGAAGGATAGTAATTCTTGAGGTAGCAAGTAGTTGGTTGGGCACTTGTCGTTGTCCGCAGCATGCTAATGTCCGATGATATAGGCAGAGAGGGAGAAGTGGCGGAAGATGGTGTGTGTATTTCACAAGCCCCGCGGAGCGGGGATTGATCCTCACCGTTTCGCGCGATTCCTCCGCGGTGGATAATCCTTGTTGCTCGGCTCCGCCGCGCACGTGTCGGTCTTTATTTCTTCGAAAGGCCAAGGGCATTGAGAAAGACTTTGGAAGAAATAAAGATGAGGCGGTATTGGACGAGACTGTAGGTATAAGAAAGATGAGGTCCTATATCAAAGGTGGTGCTCGCCAACGTTGATGGAATGTCTGCGTGTAGCATGGTGAGCCGCTGTCATTACTTGAGACCTTCGGAGGTTTAAAACAACGATAACCTTGGGCCAGTCGAGCATCTCGCCTGTAGCGCGTCTGCTACTTTCTGGAACATGGATGGCCCGCCTGTGCCTTTCTTGAGGTCGACATGAAGACCACGATGGCGGTCCAAAAGTGTTGTAAACCCCCGGATATGTGCTTGCAATGTGGCGTTATCATCGGAGCTGATTCACTAGCGGAGCCGTCCGTGTTCTCATACTCGGACACGCTCGTCCTCCAGCCAGCAGCGGAGCGAGCACCCAAGTCAAAGGGGTTGTCAGTAACGCTTTCCGACGAGACAACGGAGCAGTCAGCCCTGATATATGTCAAGAAGCACGACATCAATCCCACTGCCCACTACCTAAAGGGTAGCTGGCAGACCGTGATTGGCTAGTGCGTGACATAACGTCCAAACAGAGCCGGACATTATTCGCAGGATCTCGTGGTGGACATGAGGGTGGAGAAGATACCGAGCTGAGGAATCTAGCGCTTGTGTAGGAGAGCGAGCGAGAAGCCATGGACGAAGGGTCGTGTAAAGACACAACGGGGCACTATTGAAGCTGGGAGACTTTGGAATCGTTCCCGTGGCGTGAGGAGGCTCAGATAGAAGGACCTTGCTTGTCTGGGCTGGAGGATCTTGTGACTGACACTACTCTCGACCAACTTCCTCAGCAGGAGTAGGACGACGAGGACGACAGCGTGATTTGATCCATCGTACAAAGCGGACGGTTGAGGCATCGTCAAACCCTTTGCAGAAAATCTTTTGTCTTTGCGGAGTTGTTTGACGTGCGTGATTGAGGTTGAGTGATCGGCACCTTTCCTCAAGTCAGTCTGAGGCTCAATCCTGCGTGTGTGTCACAGAACTTCGAGGTCACAGACCGGGGTCATCTCACTGCTTCTCCTTGTCTGGATTCGAATCATCGTCCGTAGGAAGGGCGGTTGCAACTCATCCAGCATCGTCAGGTGAGGAAGATGGGGATGGACTGGAACGGGCCAGCAGATCGACAGCTCACAATGTCCAAGGAGAATGGCAGCAGATCATGGTGTTACGGAACACGGCACTTTTGACTGATGCGAAATGACTTGATCATGGTACAGTGGAGGCCCGCGCAGGCCAGTAGTGGTGGACTGAGGAGTGCATCCCGCACGTCTTCACAGTCATAGCCAGAGTCCACACAGCACCTGCTCTTCGGGTGCCAAAGACTGCGAGTAGTCGAGAAGACGGCATAACAATGAGCCAAGGACAGTCCCTGACAGCTCCGCTCTGTCTGCGACAACGTCAAGAAGATAAAGGGGAAAGGTCGACGTCAGGGCAGAAAGACAGCGAAGGCGTGAACTCCAGGCTACGACGGTAGCGGAACAGACGGAGAAGGACTGTCATATGCAGCAGTCGAGGTGTACTCATGTGCTGCAATTCCAGTGTCAGAGTGTGGTGAGAAGGGACCTTGGCACACGTAATCATGAGCTAGGCTTGATTTGGTAAGGACATAATGTTTAACTGCACTATCGACTTCCTAATTAGGACTAGCTAATTTAGTCTCACGTGAGCCACTCGAGCAATCCGCTTGGGCACTCCGCTTAGTCATCGAGACCTTGGCAGCCAGTTGGCTCACCGCAGACATCGTCCCGTATGAGTTTCGTGGTTCCACTGACAATGCACCGCTGACATCCACTATTTGGCTTGTAGGGTCATCACTAGGCTCTCACAATCTCTGCACCTTATCAGCGCCACCGTAAACACACAGCCTATTGTGCGTCCCTTGTCGCGCGGCTCTGTGCATCCTGCAGCCTGCTCTTTTATCGCCTTCGCTCTCCTGCGATCCCTCGACCTGTTCTCCGTTTCCTTACCCGCTACGACCTCCTGCGACACCGTGTGAGCTTTCCGCCTCTCCGATGCAATCCTTTCCATGAGCGTGTTGACGGAGACGCACCTTCATTTCGGTTGAAAATAAACCTTTTCAGGATCATTCTCTCAACGACACGCCTATTCTGAGTGTGGGCTTCGCTATGATGTCTCCTCGCGATTCTCAAAGTGATGTGGCTGTAGACAAAAGACACGAATCTGCGCAATTGGACTGGGAATACATTGAAAATGAGGATGATAATATGCTCGTGAAATTGGAATACCCACGGCTGAAACAGGAGTTTCTTGAGTATCTGGGGAGTCATACTGATGATATTGAGAAGATCGTTACCCAGCATGTCCGTTTGTCGCCCGGTCAACGTTGTACAGTCTCACCGCCATCGGACTGGCTTTGTGGAAGCTTCAACGCTTGCCTTCCGATCCACGTCAGCGGGCCAAGGCCGCAGCGACTTCTGATCAAGTGTCCTCTTCCCCATCGGCTCGGAGGAGTGACGGATCCACGGTTGTTAGACGAAAAGGTTCGCTCCGAGGCTGCTTCCTTTGCGTGGATCTCCCAGAATTGCCCTCGAGTGCCCATCCCAAGGCTATGGGGATTTGGTCTTCCCAATGGCTTGGCTGTAGGTGTCTCAGTTTTCGATCCTAAGTCAAGACTTACTCATAATCTAGTTTACCTCCGTCTCCCGACTTCCCTGGTATTTGCGTGCTTTTGAATATATGAAAAGAGGTCTAGCATGGATCCTGCGAAAGCCTTTTCATCGGCCGTTTGTTCCCCGTCGACATCCCGCATCTCTCAAATCCGGCTACCTCCTGATGGATTTCATCGACAAGAACCAAGGCACATTGTTGTCCAACAGGTGGCCACTCCGTACGGATGCCAGTGGTCAGAAACAGAATCTCTACAGAGATCTTTCCAGGCTCATGCTCAATTTGGCCCATCCATTGTGCAAAATAGGCACTTTCACGGTCGATAATGATGGTGAAGTGCGTCTAAGTCAACGTCCATTGACCCTGCAACTCGCTGTCTTGGAGAATCAAGGCATTCCCACTGAAATCTCACCAAATACATGTTATTCGCGGTCCGACCCTTATTTCCATGACCTCTTACGCTGCCATGACCTGAAATTGCAGCATCAGCCAAACTCAGTCCGGTCAAAACGTGATGCAGAAGGACAAATGGCTGTTCTAACTATCATGCGGAGTCTGACGGCGGCGTTCACGCAGCGCGATCTTCAACATGGACCTTTCATATTTCGATTGACGGATCTCCACCCGAGTAATATCTTCGTGGACGAACAATGTAACATCAAGGCAGTTGTTGATCTTGGATGGAGTTGCTCCTTGCCAATCGAAACGCAGCATCCGCCATTCTGGCTGAGCGGACACGAACTCGATGAGATGGAGGGAGAGAATGTTGCAGACTTTGATCGCACATGCAACGAGTTTCTCGACATATTTGAACAAGAGGACAGATTTGGGGTCCGTGACTCACCACTGGAGCCGGGCCTTTGTACAACAGTGATGAGAACTGCTCTAGAGAAGAAGATGCATTGGTACTGGAGCAGCTTGAACGAGCCGAGAGGCATGTACAATCTGTTCATGGATAACATACAACCAATGTTCGCCCCGTCACATTCAGAAAGGGGGCAAGCAACCCGGTTTCAGCAAACCATTGCGCCATACTGGTCCACTGCTTCTTCCGCCTTTATCGAGGACAAGGTCCGCGATCTGGAAGACTATCTAGAGCGAGTGCGGGCAAAGAAGCAGGAGTATTCTGGGCTGTGCCCGTGACTTTCAAATATTCATTTACTGTCGTTCTCCCTGTGCTTCTCCATGCTGTCCCCGTCCCGAGGATCCGCTCTGGTCTCAAACATTCTTTTGTGTGCTTCGGTAAAGGTATCCTTCGTGTCGACTGTGGCATCGACTTTGGTCATGAGTTGGTGGCCGTCTTGGCCAGACTCGATCTATCGATACGGCAATAAAACAAGGATTACCTCTTTTCCTGGGTAGGGAGATGGCTGACGGGCTCTACCTGAGTTAGGTTTGGAGTTTTGCTGACTGATCGGAAGAAATCAGAAAAGTTGAGAACGACATTGCTTCGTGTCTGAGAGTGGTACGCGATGGGTGTCCATCTGGATCTGGGTCGCTTCCGGCGCTTTCATGAGTCATGCCAGAGGGCGTAGCTTGAACATTGAACTGGACGCAGTCTTCAAGAACACATCATTCCTGGTCAGTCTTCTTTACAACAGCGTCTTACTATCGTCAGCATTGGTTTGGGCCTTGCTTACTATCCTTGCCAGTGAGGCAGCGGATCCATCACTTGTGTCTACACTCCATCACCTAGGCAGCTCCTATCTTCACCGCTGGTGTTCTGGCAGAGCATCGCATCTAAGCCGATTCTTTGCGCAAGATCATTTGTCATCTGTTCCCAGATACACGACAGAGTCTGTCTTTTGACCACGGGGCAAACGGGCCTTAACGCTGGTTCCACAAGGCGCCAACTCTTCTACCGGATGCCGTCTTCATGACTAAGGTCTCTATAAAAGACAAGAACGGTCCTTTCGTTGGGGGTCTCGACGTGACTTTGCAACCTCGCCCGGTGCATAACATGAATGTGTACTCACGGACCACTCTGAGTGCGTGCAACTATCTGCCGTTCTGATTCTTGCTGGAGCGACAACACGCTCTTGCCTGACCTAACCATATACATCGAGCCTCCTGCAGTTGTCAACGGCGCATTCAGGAACAGATTCAGAAGCCCACCGTACATCTACAGACTAAAGATACCGGCCGACCATCCATGTATTGTTCTTCACTGGGAATCGGAGTGGGTGGACAGGCCGATCTTTCTGGATATTGACGAAGGACTCGGTATTGCTCTCGATAAGGACTTTCTATGCAAGCCAGCCTGGCGATACCTGAACACCCTTGGCCAAGCCTTAGAGTCTCCGAAGACGATGAAGTGGGAGGAACTCGACAGCTTGTTGGCAGCCGCGTCTCCATTCAATTATCATCCGCCAGATCAGCTAACCTTCCACGGAGGCTCACCACGCACTAGAGCGTATACATTTGATGGAGGTCAAATTTGAGAGGACTTACTCTGATTTGACGCGCCGGGTATCATCGGAGAAGTGGGCCGACATCCGAAAACACTCCGAGAATGCGAGAGATAAGAGCAAGGGACAAGGCTCTACAAGAGATCGCGAAAGATCAAGCAAAGGGACGGATGCCCAAGGCGGCGCCGAAAGAGGGAGAATGTGGCAACCTAAATAAACGAAGAAAACCTGTATGGAACTGGAACACTAAGCTGGAGACCAGAAGGGCAAAGCCCGGGACAGTGCCGAGGAGAACAACGATAAACACAGCGGATCCCATCCCATTCTGACATGACAGCAACACAGAAGGGACAGGCCCAAAGCCAAGGTTGCCGCCGAGGACGGAGGATTCATTGAGATCGCGACGACTTTCTGTCTCCAGAGCCCAAGAGAAACGACCACGTTGAATGCGTTAGACCATAGCCTATGGCCACCGTCACGACCACACAGAGCTCGTACCGCCGTCGATACGGACACCGGGATGAGGAGCCCTGCCTTTGACGACACGCCCGTACTTCTCGACCACAGACCAGCCGAGCGCGACTCACGGCTGATCCATCCTCTGGAAGGCTCAGTTGCCTGTACTATGGCGACGATTCCAACACCAACACCAAAGACCCCGACGGCTACAGATATGACCAGAAATACCTGTGTTCTGCCCGCATGAGGGACGCGCATCGATCACCAGATAATTAGGAGACGGTGAACAGCCAGCAAGTACGTGTGCGAAGCTAGGTTCTGGGACCTGTCATCGCGGACTAGGCCTCCTTACCTGATTGGTGGCCCTGCTCGTTGTGAAAGGGAAAAGCTGTCGTCTGGGTCGGGCCCACGAGCTTCAAGAGACAAAACCAAAAACAACAGGGCACTCTCTGGTAGCTTGGGAGTTTCGGAATGGATTGCTGCAGCTCACTGGCGCTTTGCGTGTCGAGCGAGCATGAAATAATGCCGTTGCTGCCAAGGTCACGATTCGTTCGGACCAAGGACAGCCAGCGATACAGGGTGTAGGATGGCCAGTCCGCCCAGGTCGAGCACATCTCGAATAGGTCGTCCAATACCGTCGCACAAAGCGAGAAGAAAAGGGGGAAGAAGAAGAGAGATGAGGAGAGATGGAAGGGAAGTCACTGCTTCAAATAATCACGGTGCGACGAGTGTTCTACGACAATCCGCGGGAGAATGAAGATTGATGAAGGTTGCCATGGCCTTGACGAAATTCAAAACCGGCTTCAATGCCGGAGGCTTCCGTTTCCAGGAGCGCGATGTTTTGCTTCGAGCGCCGGTGTTGGTGCATCTTGGCACCACGTATATGCTGGAAGTCTATGCAGCAGCGGCTATTGGGGATCGATGACTTCGCATGCTGCAGCTTGAGAGATCGAGCTTGTCGCCCAGGTGCTCCAGAAAGTTGAGACATCTGGTACAGTTCGTGTGGGAACGTGTCCTGTCCCAATGATGCAGCAGCACGTCATCGAGTGAAGAGAAGCCACGCCAACCAGGCTCAAGCGGATGAGATTCTGTTGGTTGGTTAGCAGGTAACGACACTCATCGACCCGCATGGATACGGCTGGATGGCCGTAGAGCCATGGCGACAGAGGCGCAATGACACTGCAGAGAAGAATGGCTTGAGTCACAGAATGGAGATTGGAGATCAGGTGGGTTGGTGCTGCGGCATAAAGAGTAAACATGGCAAAATAGAGCGATCCAGCAGATTTCACAACGCCCATTGAATGAAGACAAAGTACGAATCCCGTTCCATGAATTGCGAAATCTAGGCGGCAGATGACCCAGTGTTACATTCAAATCCAATGTTGCTACTCATTGCCCAATGCCAGGTGACCATAAGATGACTTCCCATTCCTGCTCACGCGACCTTGTGTCGTGTCATTATCGTCACACCCAACCACGCAGTGGGAGAGTCGGAAACCACACCACACCCCACGCCCCCAGTTGGTTGTGATCGACTAGAAGTTAGATTGCCCACCACCACCGTAGCAACCAGCTGAGAAGCTCGACAGAAATCAATGTTGAAACAAGCACGAATGGCGTCCGCCGCTTCATTCCAGAGACTCTGCTGGATGAGGTGCTTAAAGTCGTACGAACCCGCGCTGATCACGTCTGGTATTTGTTAAGCTGACAACCGTGGCCTGCGAGCATCTTGCACATCCTCAGAAGGCTGCATCGACGCTTTCCTCCTCTTGCGGCTTCGGTCTTTGGCGCCCGTTAGCTCCAACGCCACGAAGATCACCGTCAAGGTGGGATCCTGCCTCCAAAACAGCGGGCGTCTTGCTCAATGATGATTCGACAGATATCGAGGGTCGGGGCCCAGTCAACACGATAGCCTCGCGGGTGCCGCCATGCAGAGCAGCAGCTTCCTTCGAGGATGGCTTTGTAGGCTTTGGAAAATCCGTCATCGGGTTTTTGCGAAGGTTTGTCGTTGCCGATCCGGTTCCTCGTGCGCGGAGGGTTGAATTGTTTAATAGTCGTTACCATCTCTTCTCCGGACCAGGAGAGAAGGAGTTGTCAAGAATCTGCACTCCGGGGCGGGAATCATACATTGCAGACATCTTAAGGCATGTATCGCACTGCGCTCTCCAATTATTGAATTCCAAGTACGAAGGAGTATCTCAACAGGTCACTTGGTTGGTTGACAGCGAGGTCATTGCCCAGGTAGTGACCGACCCTGACGCGTCGCTTGCCCCACGCGCGCGTCCCCACGTGATTGTATGAAGGCTTGGCTTTAGCCTTCCACCTCAGTAAAGCGAAATCCTTGGTATTTCTTGGCGCGAACGGACTATACTTTGTCCGCTCCGGAACGATGGCCGGCCAGGTGCAACCTCACCACCACCACTCCCGCATGTATCTTTTTTTTGTTCCGAAGGACAGGGATTGGCGCCACTAACATCGAAGGCGCACGGTATCCCCCGACGGGGCGCTGACGAACTGTGCTGAGTATGTGAATGCCTCCGTGATATCCATGCAGAGCTAACACTGTTGCCATGTGTCAGAGAATCGAGACAAACCCCCGAGTCGATCGATGAAGATTTCGAGTGCATATGGGAACAATAGGACGAGAAGCAGCTCTCGAAGTAGGTCATATTAGTCTGCGGCAAGGCGAACGCTGGTCAGAGACTCTGAGGCTGCAGGGCCATTGGCAACTCGGCTTCGGGACTCTATACCACTCGGGCGGGCACTCTACGTCAAACATGAGCCGGATATGTGTTCAATTTGTCCACATGTAAGGAGAAAGGCCCAGCACCGTCTTCATGAGAGTGTATGCAAGGGGGCCTTTGCGTTCCGCTCGCGACTTACTCGACTCATTGAACACTGGCTCGTGACTGGCTACCAAGGGATGTCCTCCCACTTCACCCGTTGGCTACCCTTCGAAGCTGCCTCTGTGGGTGCTTTTGCGACTCGGCAAAGGTGAAGACAGAGAAAACAGAAAACAAGGACGAACCCCGGTGAGGAGAAGCCTCCCTACGAGTGGAGATGGTTACCTCTGTAGATATGTTTATGAACCGACAAAAGGTCAAAGGCAGAGAAACAAAGATAAGTCTTCATTCCTACTTTTGTCGAAAGCTACCTCTTTAGATAGTTTTGTATCTTGACAAAACGGGTTTGATTTCCGCGCCTTTAGCTAGAATAGACACATAGTCACCTCTTTGGGAATAATTGTAACTCGGCGAAAAAAGTTTGATTCCCACGACTTTACCCAAAATGGAGAGATAGTTACCTCTTTAGGTATAATTGTGACTCAGCAAAAAGATTTTGATTCCCCACTCCCCTTGATTGAACAAAATATTCGAGACAGAGAAACGGCACGACTTCATTCCTACCGAGTGGCCATAGCTACCCGTTGACAGAGCGTTTAGTCCTCAACCTCCAAGAGGCGTCGAGCATGTAGCTGTGGGCAAATCCGGCATCTCACGAGTAAATACGCTTCGTTTTCCCCGCGATACTCTGCAAATCTTGGCACTTCTTGCCGAACTTTGGCCGCCAATCCGTCCAACATTGGCTCCCATGTCTGTAGTCGGCTCTTGGCTTAGTCACGCCATCAATGCCTGCGCTAGGGGGTCCTGCAGACTGTTAGCAATGAGCGCAACCAGCTGACCCAGCGCCACGTGGTGAGATGCTGTCGATTATCGCGGCTCCCAGTTCCGACGTCCAACCGGTCGTCGATTCCACTTCGCGCTGTGGGCCTAAAATCGGTCGGCTTGATGGATCATCATCCGCTGAGGCTGAGTGAGTAATGAGGGTCGAAGAGAAAGAGCATCAACCTCTGGAGACTGTGCGGGCGCTGTAATGATTGCTGCTATCCCTCTAATGGCGAGACGGCTTTGTTCTCAAACTCCGATAGGCCAGTGTCCAGAGTCGGTACATACCGTCCCCGTGCTTCTCGAGGCTGAGCTCGATATTTCCCGTTAGCTCCAGGAGCTGACATCGGGTAGGATCCTGCGATGGTTGTCGGATGACCCGTATGACTGATTCATAGACCGCGAACCTCATGACAGAGGCCAGGTCTAAGTCCGCGAAGATTTCTTGTATGCAACGCGGTCCCAGGTTGTTCCAACGTGGCCATTTGGGTTTGCCGCAAAGTCAATCGAAGGGACAATGCGGTTCGAACAGAGTCTCCTGCCTTTATTGGCAGGGGCGCATCTCGTGTCTTGAGCATAGTCGCTGACTCTCAGGTGTCGAAAGGTGTGGATGTGACAGGCATCGAGGTACTCGGGGATATATGTCGGGCAATTCGGATACCCCAAAAGCGATGCTCTTCTTGAAGAGGTAAGAACACCGTGATTTATAATCATCCGTGCGATAATGATACCCCGAAGACGATCCCATCTTATTCTGAAGTACCGGAAGAGTAATAATGGACATCTCCCGTTCCAAGGAGCTCAATGGCGAAGTAGCTGACCCAACAAATGGTCGGTCGCCAGCTCTTGGCTCGCCCGTAAGTGTGAATTTGCGAGCATCGGTGGCCGCCGCGTCTTCGATCCCCCCGATGAAAGTCTGTCGTTTCTCTCGTAGCTTCTGTAAGGTCTTCCGAAGCTGAAGAGCGAGTCGGTCACACCTCAGACTAGAGGCTGACCCTCGACGAATTCAAGAATGACAACATAGGATCCATCCGGGAAGATAAAGTCCCCATATACTTTGGGCACCGGAATGGTCGTTTCCTGGCGGACAAAGCGCAGAGCGTCCGCCTCGTAGCCTCTGGCGTCAGGTCCAAGCTTGACGATCACATTTTCCCAGCGAAAAACCTTGCGGCACACGCCCATCAACGAATACAGTGTCGGCAAGATCGAATAGCCGTTGAAAGATTTTTAATAAGTTCTGATCAGAGCGTACCAGCAGCATGGTGTCCACGCGACGGATACATTAGCCGGCAAAAGAGGGTTCTTGTGATGGAAGCGACAGAGCGCGTCGGTAACCTGCCGAGCAGCCTGTAGCAGGTAACAACGGCCCAGAGGTATATGTTAAAACAAGGTTTGGCCATATCATTCCTTGGCATGTTTGACAGCTTTTAACCGGATGAAGGTTAACCCGAACAGGATCTCGGGTGTAATACACAGCAAAGGACAGCCCGGCTGATCAACCAGAGGAACTGATTACCTTGTGAGTTGCTGAGCAGCGCCATCTGGACGTATCAGAAGGACATGTTCTCGACTGCGAACCGATTCTGAGTTCTTTCCAGGGAATGAATGAATGAATGAATGTACCACGGCGCGATATGCGCTCGAATCGATGGATTGTAGTACCAAGGACTGTCGAACAAGGTTGCTAGAGACTTGATTGACAGCGAGATCATACCACAGTAGAGGCAAACACTACGCCACCAAGTGTGTAATCGTGACAGAATTGACTATACTGTGGAATGAATCAAAGGTATTTGTCATTGTCATGCCACGGACATGAGATCTCGATACATGGTGCCGCATGGGACATCTCCATAAATCGATTAGATCTGTGGCTGTGATGGTTCCGTGGCATGTTTGCCCGATCCCTTGACCCGATGTGACCGAGGGCTCACTCACTCCCTCCCTCCCTCAGACCTTGACAACTTCCAGCCCAATCCCAGTCTTCGCAACGACGGCTGGATCAACCTGCGACGACAACTTGTTCACATCCTTGGCGGTCGTCTTCTCCTCGTCCTCGTCATCATCGACCCCCGTCCCCGCGTCGAGAGCGGCAGCGGCAGCACGTTTCCTTTGATCACGCTTCTCGAGCACGCGAATGACAAAGGCCAGCACGATCAGCGCACAGCCCAGACACGACGACGCGATAAACGCCGCGTGGAACTTGGGCGCCAGCACGGTCCGCCACACGGTCAAGGTCCACCAGATGCCCATGATGTAGCTGAACATGTTGGACGTGGCAATGACAAAGCCGCGGAACTCGTGGTCGTGCGGGATCAGGCTGGAGAACCAGGAAAAGTAGATGCCCGGCACGCCCATGGCCGTAAAGCACAGGTAGTAGCTGGTGAATTTGGCGCTGTCGGGCACGTCCCACACGGCGATGATGATGGAGCCGATCAAGCAGGGGACCTGGAGCAGCAGCAGCGACTGCCACCGCCGGCCCTGGAAGAGGGGCGAGTCCGAGAGCATACCGGCCACGACTTGCGAAACGGCGGCGACGGCGAACTGGCCGGTCGTCCAGACGTTGATTTCGTAAACGGTGTGATTGGTCGACTTCAGCCAAAGGGCAAATGCCGGCTGCTGCACGGGGAAGCCGGTCTGGACAAAGAAATAGCCCAGCGGGAGAAGCCAGAACTGCCACTGCTTGGCCAGCTTGAAGATCTTGGTGCGGTTCCAGGCTGAGGCGCCCAGCGGTTTCATGCCCTCGTTGAGCATCCTCGCCCGCGCCAGTTCCCGCTCACGCTCCGTCAGGTAGATGGCCCGTGTCGTCTCGGGGAAGTCTGGGAATAACACGTACCCGATCAGCGCGATGGGGAGACTGACGACACCGCAGATGATAAACAGCCATTGCCAACCCGAATGGCCGAGCCTGCCGTTCAAGCCCTTGTACGCGCCGGCTTGTAGGTACCCGCTAAACATGGCAGCAATGGGTGCGGTGGCATAGAAGATGGTCATGCGTTTGGCGAGTTCGCGTTTGGTGTACCAAGACCCGATGATGTAGACGACGCTCGGAAAGTAGGTGCCTTCGCAGACGGCAAGGAGAAAGCGCAGGCCATACATCTGCGAAGTCGTCGTGACGGCCGACATACAGAACGTAAAGACGGTCCACAAGAGTTCCATGGTGGGAAGCAGGATCGACGGCCGCACATGTCGGGCAAGTATAACGGCAGGGAGCTGACCCAGGACATAGCCGGCGGTGAAGACATTGGAGGCATACGTCAACTCACTGCCGTCCATGTGGAGCGCTTCCTTCATGCCAGACACATAGGCGTTGTTGATATTGGCTTGATCAAGACTCTTACTGAAATAGCCAAGGCAGGATATGGAGAGGAGGCATAGGTCAAGCTTGAGAAGGAACCACTTTTCTTCCTTGGACTTGCCGGGATCATCCCAGACATAGCGGAGGACCGAGCGCCAAGGGCGGGACTTGGTATGTTTGGTGGCTGCATCTGCATCTGCTTCGTCCGAAGTGGTCAGGATTGACTTTGTGACGAAAACGGTAGCGCCGGGCCCTTGATTAGGCTTTGGGTCTGCCGTCAGGGACTCAGCCTTGTTGGCCATATCGCTTCTGTCGGGAGGCTTCGACGTCACAGTATCAGGAATGATTTCAGACTGAACACGATCACCTTCTCAGTGATATCGACCTGCCAGCGAACAAGACTGCCAAAGAAATGTGTCCCTCCTGAAATGTCGCACATTGATTGTGTTAATATACTCGCCTTCGCTGTACGTTGAATGGCGACATTTCCCTTTTTTTGTCACCATCAATGCAGTTAGACCGAAACAAACAAGACTCGACCGTTTTATTCGGCCAAACCACGGCGCACTACGTAACTGCGTTGGACTCGGCACCGATGCCGGAATCTGCCGACATGGGCTTCTGATAGCCGCCGTCGTTACGACTCGTACACACCCATGCAGCCGGCAGGGCACTCACGTGCCTCGCTCACTATCGTCCCAATCCTAGCACGTGCGAAGATACTCAATTAACCCTCAACAGGAAAGAAGAGGGCTTGGTGTGGTATAACAGCCAATGAAAGTAGCGGTCGCTGGTGGTGGGTCCAGTGGTGCCAATGATGGCGACATATGGCGACATCTGACGGCTGGATAACGACTAACCTGCGACCACAGGATGAGGCTTTGTAGATTTGCGGAGTTGTACGTGCTGTGCAATTGTATTACTGCAAATTGACCGCCGTGCGCATAGTCGGAAGAGAAAGACTCGCGCTCGCCATGGGGCCATCACCGCATCGCGTAGCGAACACGGACGGCCAAACGGACGACCGGGCGGACGATGATAAAGGTTCTAGACGCCATGCTTGTCGCGACATTGCAATACTGATGGCGTGCTGACACCAGCATAGGGAGTGCCTTGGCATCGCAACAGTGACGGCCAACCCATGACAGTCACAGGCATGACACGCTCGACGACGCGCTCATCGAGCCTTTCTCGCAATGCAAGAGGTTTGACACAGAGAGTCACTTCTCAAGACGAGGAACCACTAGACACCCGCAAGGAGGCGACCAACTGCTCAACCCACGAAGAAACAGCCTTGCGCGCGAACAGCACATGAAGCGACCGACAGAGACCAACCGTGTCGCCGTGATTGGTGCCGGCATCAGTGGCGTTGCGACGGCTGCGCACCTCCTCAAACATGGCCTCGAGGTGACGGTGTTTGAGCGATCCAGCACCTCGGGGGGCGTGTGGCACTTTGACGAACGAAGCGCACCCGATCCACCATTTCCCAACCTCAAACCGTCCGATGGAGACTCTGTGTTTGGGCCGCAATCGACAGACGTGGCAGCGACATCAGAAGAGGAGGACCAGGGACACAATGCAGCGCTGGGGGAAATCTCGCACGCCCCGCCAGGGCCCTGTTATGCCGGGTTGATGAATAACATCCCCATTCCGCTGATGCAGACGTCGCTGATGAGCTATCCTGCGGGCACGACGGACCACCTGTCGCATGACGTCGTGGAGCGTTATATCCATGACATCTCGCGAGCCACAGGCGCGGACAAGGTCATCCAGTACAACATCCGGGTTCTCGATGTGCGGAAGCAAGGGTCCTCGTGGGTTCTCCAGACAACTGCGCTGCGGAAAGAGCCTGATCGTCTGAAGTTCACCGGCGCGACTTACAACTTTGACGCTGTCGTGATTGCGTCGGGTCATTACAGCATGCCGCGCGTGCCAGATATTCCTGGTCTGAGCACCTGGAAGCGTCTGTGGCCTGATCGGGTGTGGCATTCGAAGAGATACCGGCAACCTGCTGCGTTCAAGGACAAGACGATCCTGCTGATCGGGGCGGGGGTATCGTCGTCGGATATTGCAAAGGAGGCTGCTCCTATCGCGAAGATTTATCAGAGCTCGAGAGGTCAGTAACAGGGGACTTCCGGTGGCTAGCACCGATGTTGTGGTTTGTTCGCTAATTGCGTCTTCAACCACCAGGCGGAGTCCTCGATCTCCCCACCAGTTTCCTCCCGGAGGGGACACTTCGAATCGGGGGGATCCAATCCTTCGAACTCCCTCCTGCAGACTTTCAGCCATCACAAGAAGGGCCGATCCCGCTGGCTGTAACATTGACCGACGGCACACGCCTGCAAGACATCGACATTGTGGTTGCTGCCACGGGATACATCACATCGTATCCGTTCCTGCGGCATCTGCACTCGGACACGACCGCTGCGGCCAACGCGAGCCGCGAAATGCTGGTAACTGCCGAGGGGGACATGGTACACAATCTCTGGCAGGACATATTCTACATCCCTGACCCCACGATGGCGTTTGTGGGCACGCCCCTGCAAGTCACGACGTTTTGCCTCTTCGACTTCCAAGCGCAGGTAGTCGCCCGCGTCTTTGCGGGCAAAGCGTATCTGCCGGCGCAGGACGTGATGCGGAAGGAATACGAGGATCGCCTCGCGCAGAGACGGACGGGCCGGGACTTCCACAGCCTCAGAAAGCGAGGCGCCGAGCAGGATTACGTTGCGAGGTTGGTCGAGTGGATGAACAAGGACGCAGCCGTAACGGGGACGGAGCACATGCGCGGACACAGGCAGGAGTGGATTGCGGCGTACGAGTCGATGCAGGAGAAGTTTGCCTTCCTGCAGGTGACGGAGGACAAGCCACAGGGAGAATCAGGGGCATGGACACAGACATTGTCGCCAGTATCACAGGCACAGATATTATCTGTTTCATAAGGCGGCCTCAGCAGGCATCGAATGGATGACATTGCATTAGAAATGACTCACCTCGAAAGGTTGAGGTTCTGTACATGCGGAAAGTGTGTTCATGAGTTGATAAGCTAACGGAGCCAGGAGTGGTCAAAATAACATGGCCGCTCACTGTGGTGACCGGCTAAGTTTCCCTAACAAAATGGCTAGCCCCAGTGCCGATGAATGTATGACTAAGGCGTTGGGTGGTGCCAAGCCTTGGCTGTCATGCCTGGGCTGATTAAGTCCCAAATAGCACGTGATAAGGCCAAGCAATACTAAATAAGGATGGCACGTGTTTGTGCCAAGATACCAGTGCTCCAATGTCACGTGCTAGTGCCAAGGCACCAGGTCCGTAACAAGCCCGCCTGAATCTCTGGAGCCAGACCCAAAATGGTCTCGGTAGATTACTCCATCACGGACGCCAGAAGTTCCAATGGATTTGACTGGTTCCGAACGAACCTCGGGTTGCAAACATGCCATCGGCGGCCTTGGTTGAACCGCACACTTGTCCTGAATACCTACACACACACACACACAAGGCGGACTGGCGCGCAGATGGCGTGAATGCTTTTTTGTGACCTCGAAGCCCAATGCGGGCTTGGAGAGACGCCATTATGTGCCAGATGTCATCATCGGCGTCCGTCCGGCCATGAAACGGACCAAACATGACTCCAACTGTTAAGCCGTCCGCTCGGCGCCGAGACATAAGCATCGTATATGTGGTGATGGTATTCAGATACCAAGATGCCAGTTGTATATAACTTGGCTGGTGTCTGCTTTGGTTTGCTTCGATCCAGAACCATCCAGACAGTCAACGCGCCTGATCGTAGGAAGGATTGGCGACAAGACTAGCATTAACACTACCAGTACTTAGCACCAGCACAAGCACAAGCAACAGTGGTACCAGCAATGGCCCCCGCCGCGATAACCCTGTTTCCGGAGATTCGCGATGTCGTGGCCCCCCGGAAAGACACGCTCGGCCTGCCCGAAGCAGCCGTGAAGCGATTGACCAAGGCAGGCATCGACCTATCGCAAGGCTACCCCTACCGCCCAGCGGCGCCCTTGTACTTGGACGACGTGTACAAGATCCGATCCGAGCCGTGGGACCACATCGAGTCCGGCGTGAGAGCCGACAGGTCCAAAAAGGCCCTGTTCTCCGCCGCGTCCAAGGTCACCGACTTCACGGCGTACGTGGGCACGCAGGTCGACGGGCTGCAGCTCAAGGACCTGACGCCGGAGCAAAAGGACGAGTTGGGCTTGTTGATTGCCGAGCGCGGCGTCGTCGTGTTCCCGAACCAGGACCTGTCGCCTCAGGAACAGCTCAAGCTCGGGGAGTGGTATGGGAAGATCGAGATTCACGTACGTGACGCAAGGCCCGGCGGTGGATTCCCGCTTCCCTTTCCTCCCTCGTTAACACAAGCCCAATGCAATAAGCTGCTGCTAACAAGGGAGGGTTCTTCAGCCACAAGCTCCTATCGTGCCGGGACTGCCTGGCGTCACGGTCCTGTGGCCTGACCTGCAGGCCACGGAACGGTCCGTGACATATCGAAATCCCGGTGGCGCCGCTGCGTGGCACACGGACCTCGTTCACGAGCCGCAGCCCGCGAGCGTGACACACTTGCACAACGACGTCGTTCCGACCGTCGGCGGGGACACGCTGTTCGCCAGCGGGTATGCCGCGTACGAGAAGCTGTCGCCCGCGTTCCGCAAGATCATCGACGGCAGATCGCCGTGTACCGCTCCGGTCATGCGTACCTGGACCGAAAGAACCCGACCGCGGGACCCAAGTACGTGGAACGCGTCCACCCGCTGGTCCGTGTCCACCCGGCCACCGGTTGGAAAGCCCTGTGGGTGAACCGGCAGATGACGCTGCGCATCGTGGGACTGGATCCGGGAGAGAGCGACGCCATCCTCAACTGCCTGTACCACGTGTACGAGACCAACGTTGACATCCAGGCCCGTATCAAATGGACTGCCGGCACGAGCGTGCTCTGGGATAACAGGTACTGTCTCCCTTTGAGGATTGACGGGGAAATCATTGCGCTGACGATCGACTGACAGAATCATGATCCACAACGCAAGCTGGGACTATGCAGGAAGAGAGCCGCGCCATGGCACCCGTGTGACTTCGTTGGGCGAGAAGCCGTACTTTGACCCGGATGCCCCGACACGAAGACAGGCGCTGGGACAGCTGGGACCCGACGAGTTGGAAGAGGATGGTCTCGTTGCGTGAAGAAACGTGTTTATTTGGTGCTGCTGACGTGTGTGGTGTCATGGTACGGTATGTTCTGGGCTCATCCGAGTGACGTGAATGATGCAGGAAGCAATTTGCCGTTCGTGGACTAAGCTATGCGGACGCTTTGAGCGAATACTGCTCAAGTGGTTGACATGGTTCCGGATCGTGGATGAATAGTGTTGCAATCGGAGCAGAAGCTATCACGCTAAGTATAGTGCTTGGATCGACGAATCATAGAATGAACGACTCTCTGGAAGGGTACTTGGTCAACAACGAGATCGTGCATATGCAGTGACTTGGTCGTATCGCGTATTGACGCCCACGCCGAGAGATATGGCATGGAAAAATGGACCGTCATCGTGAGAAGTTCAAAGACATAGGAAAGGTAGAGGGCCAGAATTTCATTGACTCGACTGTTTCACTGTCGTTTGTATTGCGTTGGGCCATTTCTGAGTAGACAGGAGGGCGAGAAAGTGACGGAGTCTCACACTCAAAACTCCTGACAAGATCCGCAACCAGGAGAGAATGCAGGACAGACGGACAGAGTGGCTGACATTGTCCAACAGATGTTTCGAATATCTCCAGAAGGAATCCTTTTCCCATCGGCTGGTGGTGCTACAAGGCCGACAAATAGCTCCGTCAGCATGGGTCCCAAGCATGTCCTGGATCCCGGTGAAGAGCTTAAGAGTGACGCTGTCGCGCACGCTGCTGAACGAACAACCCATAGCTGCTTCCTTATAATTTTCGAAAAGAGCAGCTCCGGCATGCTGGAGTGGTTCCATTGAAAGGTCTGTTTTGTTTGGTGATGAGTAGATTGCCGCCGGTAGCTTGGGTAGAATGGAGGCGGCGCGGCAGACTTGGCCGTATCTTCGGGGTAATATCGTAGTAATCCCTCACTTCGTCCCGTCCCGTTTCTCTTATTATTTGTGGGAAAATAATTTGAGATTGTGCGAGAGTTGCAGCACAAGGCGCATGTCCTCAGGTCGCAACAGGCTCAGGTTCCTGGACAGTGTCTTCGGCCGTTCAAATCAGTTCCCGAGGCGAGATTCGTCGCTGCCGTAAACAAGGTTCTTGGATTTGGAGGTGTAGTTGTAGCATATTTTCGGCGACGGCAAGTCTCCAGTCGGAGTTTTGTCTGCGGCAAGATCAATCTGCTGGTTTCATCGTCTGATCTTCCTTGATCCCGGGTATACAAGCGCGCGAGACTCGTCATATGCTAACCACATTGGTGTTGAGCCCTGGTGAGAGTGATGGTCTGGTCGAATATGAACACGCCACCTGATGTAAGCTCGCGAAAGCCGTCGTTGTGGCATGAGATGTGACGCGGAAGCCGGCCGTGAGGTGGAGCAGGAGTACGTCGTGCACTCGTGTCGGTCACATCACTTCTCGATTCGGAAATACAACTAGAGTCGCCAGGTACATCGGATTCTTCTTAACCAACAGTTGGCAGGAAAAACTCCTGTCTTGGTTGAAGCTGCGGATGAAGAGCCCCTGGGACAGTGGGAGAGTGAGACAAGAACGGCGTAATGACCGGGATCGGATATGGACGGCCAGGCTATCATGTCACAGCGGCGACGACCCTGCTCTCTAGGCCTGACTGCGGTCTTCCCAGATCCCGCGTATTGATGACGCCGGAGCCCTTGCTGATCTATCAACGTCGAGCGCAAGATATTCCTCGCCAACCGAAGGGACATGGTGCCGCCCTTCTGCGCCGACCGAAAACAGAAGCCCTGTCGAACAAGGAGACGCTTTCAGCTCACCGCAAACGGTGTACTGTGAACGGCACGAAGACATGCTCATCGGACCCCAGCAAAGTCTGCGAATTTGCACAGTCTAGATTTGTCCGACGCGTCGACCGATACATTAATTGTTCCTCCCTGCTGCTGCTGCTGCTGCAATTGTGTCGTCGTCGTCTTCTTCTTCTTCTTTGTCTTTGTCTTTGGGTTCACTAATCGGCGGGATCCGAAAGAAAAGGTGCAAGGAGACATTGTTTTGCAAACGGGCTTCTTGTGCTGCATGGGGTATTTGTTCCAGATCAGCCGAGATGCAGTGTATTGTCCCTCCAGATCCATCACAGTCATACACTAGCCTCTTGTAGGCAACAGGCCTTCCTTGGTAAACCCCCAGACAGATAAACACCCCGTGAATACATATCATGATACCCAAAGGTCTCCCAGTCAATGCAATTGCATGACCCTGACCCCCGCCCCCTTTGCTTCTCATCACTGGTTACGGCCCTGAAGAAAGGGTTGAGCGAGTGAACAAGGTTACTCACGAGCAGCGGGTGGTGGCTGTGGTGGCGGCTTCGTGTGTGCCGCCGCCCTCTGCAATCAGCAGCTGTGGTTCCACAGCCACAGGCTCATGAAGGCCCAGGCATGCGGTCTCCAAGGGTCTGAACTCATTGGTATTCCCGGACTCGCTCGTGCCATTGCCGTCCCAGAGGTTATTCGGGAGGATGTCCTCCATGGTGGCCGGCAACGCAAACCCCGGACCACCCACGCTCGGCACGCTGTGTTGGGCGAAATCCGACGTTTCTGATCCGCGAATCTCTGTAGCTGTGGCCGGAAGCACCACAGATTTAGGCAATGGTCGCAGGGACGTCGCTGTGCTGGTTCCTCCCCATGCCTCGAGCAGCGTGGCCAACAGAAGAAGCATTTAGAAACGAGGGTGGCGATCTGAGTGGCACGAATCTGCTCATAACCTGCGCGAGCTCGACCATCAGGACCGCGACAGTACCGTGCTCGCCTGCTGATCGATGCTCAAGTCCCCACACGGTTGTAAGACGTCTTCGCTGAGTTTATGGCCCGGTAAGAACCACGGCGGGCGGGGAAAGCCGGATGAACAGGCCGTCTCATTCACCGTTTTTGGCGTCCAAGATGTATTGCAGAGACCGTGTCGTGATATCGGCTACCGAATACAGAATCACACACCACCACTGCTCGTCGCAGGAGCAGTAAAGTACTGTGGGTGAGGTCAAAGAACAGAGAATCAGGATACACTCTGACTTTCAACTTCCAGTGGCCGATCTTCAGAGTCTGGTAGCTCGGTTTGATCTCGTCGACGACAGCTAGAGAGACGGAGTTCCATGTTGGCAAAACGCAGAACAGCACTGCTGCTTGGATACACAGGTGATCCTAGCGCCTCGCGAAGGTGAGAAGCTAAGGGAAGCGGTCCACTTAACGTCTCTCTGCGCTTCGTGATCCCAGACGATCAGAAGTAGGGTTCCAGAACTATTCTCTTTCATGTAAATCGGGTTGGAATTCAAATTGTTCGCCGCGGCGGGCATTGAGACTGGCTGTGACAGACATGGCAGCGACTGGACGGGGCTGGCTGCTCTGTATCCGCGCCAGTGTATCGATATGTCTCGCTGGTTTTTCGTATGTCTCTTGATGCTTTTCTGCTATAGGATCTTGGACTGACTCTTGGTTTCTTTCTGGCCCATGCTCGTACGCGAGATTCCTTTCTCTTACACGTCTATAGACGAGTTAGACCAGGAACGGAGGATTCGATATGTGTTCGGGCCGTCGCAAATGCTTTACTGCTTATAAAACCAATTAGAAATGGTGCTCACTGGACAACTTGATCCGTCTAGCGTGATCCCGGTCCTTGCCTTTCTTGTGATCGGCCTCAAGACCGAGCTTTTGTGGAGCCGCGAACCTGAATCTGCGTGTCCCTATCCTGTCTTTGTCGGGCGACCAAGGTCCGCAGGCTTGAGCTATTGCAGCGTAGTGGGGAGTCGGTACAGGAACTTCGTCCATCGAGCACTCGAAAAGCTTGAATTGAGCGGTAGATGGCCGAAATTGAAGGAGAAAGAGGCCGGAAAAAGAGTCCGCAAGGAACCTTGGGAAAGAGGAATAAAGGTTTCAATGCCTCATTTGAGCAGGAGGCTCACACCCACTCGTTGCCTTGTGTCCCCCTTGGATTTAGGGGGCTGTCGACGCCTTGCAACCGGTAACGGGCATGCTGTGACCCACACTGGCTCTGTAGCATGGGTTGGAGCCCAGGGTACGATTTCGTGTGAGCGGTGATTGCACCCCGGAGCTTTGCAACTCTAGGGTACGTTTGCCTTCTGAGTGATGAGCGTGGCCTTGGCTTTGTGGCGTGGATTGGCGTCCAGGGTCCGAGACCAAGATAGTTGCAAGGTCGCCGTCAATTGGACGTTCGACGCCGACGCCCTGGTCCTTGTCTTCAGACGTTGCATCGACGTTGCTTTGAGAGTTGATTATGCCGCAGCAGAGCTCGAGTCATAACAGGGTTTGAATAGCATCGTTCCCCACACCCAGCCACTCCGATACAGGGGGAAGGCCGCAGCACTCCAGGCCTCCTCGTGCTTCCCTGTCAAACAAAGCCTGCATCCTAGTAGCTAACCCTGACGGCTAGCGTACATTAGCTTGGTGCCGATAATAAGGAAGCCAGCCGACACGATTGATTCAGCAGAGAGAAAGGAAAGGAAAGTTGTAGTCGACGACCAATATTGACCACGTCATACAACGCCGTCAGCTGTCATTGTATCACATGATGGACTGACTGGACATGCATAATTGTCCCCTCCCCAAGTATCTATTGCCCCCAGTGTCAAGGTGAGTTCTTACATAGCTTGGAGCTCGGCAGGACATTGATCCTCCAAAGGTGGCGCGAGCCATAGACCATGACCCATTACCAACGCGACGAAACACTCTCTTCGGATGCCCTCACCCTTCCGCTTCTCTCGGCTTGCTTGGATCCTCTCCTTCTCTAGAGGCTATTCTGATCTTCACCGTGCCCTCAGTACGTAGTTCGCACGTGGCTAGGAATCAAACAGAGTCCTCGATCTTTCGGGCGAGGGATTCTCACTGGATGCATTGCTAAAACGTTCAAGAGACTTGACAGTCAGGCCAAAGGCCTCGATTCCATTGTCCCGCTCGGCAGCTAGCTTCTAATAGACTCAATAAGACTATTGACAGGTGGTTCAACAAATTTTCGTAACATGCCGTTGTCAGCCCATGTTGAACATCAACCGAGACAGCGTTGGTTTGGCCTCGTTCAGCAGCCATTTGTATTTGCTTGTCTGCACTGAATGGAAGGATGAATGACAGTTGCTCGTGACCATCAGTAACTATAGCTGAGAAGTACCATCCTCTGAACAAAGGCGAGCCTGCAGCGATTTCCCTACACCTGGATCGAGACGATTTTGTATCAGTGATGCTGATGCGCTTGTTGGTGGGGTTGTGGTTTCCTTGTCAGAATAGAGATCTCGCTAAGGTGCGTTGGCGACATCGTGATGCGAATGAAGCAGGGTACTATCGATGGAGTCTCGCTATATTAAGAGTGCTCTCGCGATGCTGATGGGCTCATATGGTGTCGATGACCTTGGTCCTTTCCATTGTGCAAGTATTCAGCACTTGGAAAAGTGGCTCTATTCTAGCGCATCGGCGCTTTGGCAAGTGAGCTGAGGTGCCCAGCATTCAGATTTGTCTTTCCATTTGTCTGAACTCAAAAACCATTGTGATTTCCGTGGTAAATGGTGCATGATCCCGGCGGAGAGGTGCCGCCTGGGGGCTACATTTTGTTATTTTAACGCCAATTTCTTGTGCCTATCCCAGCAATCGACGCCCGCGGGCTTGGTGGCCGAGAATCCGTATCTGCCTATGGTGCGAAAAACCCAAGGTAGGCCGAGTCGTTGTCCTCTGAGAGCCTCCGAAGCCGGTCGGTTAGAGGAATTGCACGACCCGTGGCCGAAGGGCCACTGTGGCAAGATGCAGTTGGTCTGGGGCTGCTGCATTGTATTGGTGAGCTTTGTTCGATTGATTCACAAGAGTAACACGGCAGAGCTGTCGAGCCTGGGCTCTGGCGTATGCCTGTCTGCGTGCCTGCACATGTGGGGGCCAGGGGGACTCGGGGGGCGGCTTGTGGTGAACCTCAATTGGCAACAAAAGGAGACGTGATTCTCAACCCAGGCTGCGGAGTTTCAAAGCGAGTTATGTGGGTGTCACTGAGTCTTCAGCCACGGATTTGTCGAGTTTTTGGATGCTGAAGGGCTTCTAAACAGTCCTGCTCTTCCCTTCGAGACTGTGACGGGCGTTAGACATACCAGTAGCTCCCTTCATATCACCATCTTGCGTTTCCGCAGTCCGTGTCCTTGTGGGGATTTCGAGGCAGAAGGGATGGGAGACTGTATCCGTCAATGAAAGACGCTCGCCAAGGGCGATTATAGCCAAATTTAGAGCGTAAGGAGCAAGACAAGAAGGGCATGTTGTGACCAGTTGAACTACCTGGATCGACACAAGCAAAAGGGGCTAACAAGACACGTTCGTTAAATGGGCACTAGAGCCGTCCAGACCACCGTTAAACCTTCCAGGCACCTCTGGCGGAAGCAGTGTCACCGCCATCATCACAACGGACACGAATAGACGAATCGGATTCAATGTCCCGCGAACTCGCCTGGAGATTTAGACAAAAAGGGGGTGACGGGGGTCCGTGGCCCCTGTGTTACTAGTATTGTTAGCAAAGTCAACCGTTTACCACAATGAGCGGCGACGGTTCTTGTGCCACCCTACCCTGGTGGTACAACGACGTGGGCACCAATATGGTCGGACAGCCGCAAACAGGAGCTTCGTTGCCTCCTAGACTGAGCACCTCAAAACAACCATCGTCTCCCTCTTCCATCCCGTGCAAGTGCTGAGATCTTCCATAGCTGAACCCAAGTCTTGATATGCAACACGTTCTGTGCGGAAAAAGAAAAAAGAAGATTCCAGGCAACAAGCCTATCCTTTTTATCGCACTCTACCCCAGTGGCATCGTGAACAATGAGGAACAAAAGTAATGCGCACAGGCACAGTCCTTCCCCCACCCCTCTTCCTCCAGCCTCAAAAGACTTACTGTTCGCGTTAGGTATCATTGGGCTTTTTTAATCGGACCCAAGAAAGAAAAGTCCGCTCATGTTCCAGGCGTACGCTGTCACGTCAAGAACGTCCCGAGACCCACTCCTCATGGGCGCGCCGTCGAGTGGACGTACGAAGAGTCGAAGTTACATAATGTTCGAACATCCAACAGCCTGCTGATCCGCGTGGTCATTGGGAAAGTCGTCGACATGGAACGCCTTCTCGACACGATTCGAAATGTCCCTCTGGTGCAGAATGATCGGATGTGGAGATGCTGCACCTGGTGCGCTGACGTCCTCGCGGCTCTCGAGAGGGATGGCCAGGCCCTAGGAACGGCAGTGCTCGATTGGAAGCGAATTCAAAAGGTAGCAAGACATTACGCAGGAGCGAAAACAGCTCAGGGTCGCTTTGCTGCTGGAAATTCAATGGACAAGCCGAAGCCGACCTGGGACATGCTGAAGGACAAAGAAACGGTCGCTTAGGGAGGACCGAGACAATTGTTCACTTTGTTATCCTGACATCACTGAAGCGGTGAAAGGAGGGGGATCAGGTTCATAGTTTGACTCTATGAGATCACGCTCATTTCCAGCTCGATTTGTCTCAGCTTGCTCTCTATCTGAAACGGCTCACTCACTAAGAATACTCCCCACCATCTCTGAGGCGTAGTCTCCATCTTCAGCTCGTCGGGGAAGGGCTCAAGGAACGAATCAACATCATCCCGCCAGCTTGTCCTCGCCGCACTACCGAGCCATACCGCGGTATACTCCCAATAATATGGGTACCATCTGGCACATTCCCAGTCGATCAGACCAACCACTCGATATCCACGGGGCATGATGTTGAATGGATTCAGGTCGCCGTGGGTGAATACTGGCGGTGGCCATGACTTGTCCTGGCCAACTATTATTTCTCGAATCTTTTGAAATTCTGGGTTATCTCCTAGCCTTTCTGCTTGTGCGAGGGTAGATCCTTCCCTCAGCCAGTGGTGTAGCTCTTGTATCGTTTTGAATGGACCGAAACGAGGACGAGAGCTGGGATTGAAAGGGTCGCATAATGATCCGCCGGCGCAACTCTTGTATCATGCTCTTCAGCTGGTCAAGGATTCTGCGGCGAAACTCTTCGAATCCGGGCTTCTTGCACACTCTCGCCAGGTTATCCCCCCGAATCCTCTCCATCACGATGTAAGCGCGGTTCTTGTGGAGAAAGAACAATCGATCTTTGGCACCGCAATGCACCGGAATGGATGTATTCTGGGCGACAAATGCGGCTGTTGCCCCTTCGGTCAGGTGAACGGTTGGCCCTGTTTTGTCGGTGTGATTCGAAACAGCAGCCTATCCGGGTGTACAACTTTGCCGTGGTCTTCATCGCGACGAGAGTCATCCAGCGGCGGGAAACAGTGTTATTGATGGCTAATTTCACACTCCCTGCATGTCGATTCTCGTCCAGGGAACTAATGATCCTCAAAGGGCCACCAGTCTCCCTCAATTCCATGACGAGATCAGCTATGCCGAGTCCGCTTCTTTGCTCTTCCGCGTACGATCGACTTCGCAGGGCGATGATTGATTCGCACGATAGGAGGGCTACCTTGAGAGACAAGTCATCGGAGGACGGTCGCGGCGGTCACTGCATGTAAAAATCATATTAGATAATGGTGACGTGTTGACAGACTTCAAAACAGAGGAAGATACACTCTGATGCAGAAGCACGGCCCGCCGCAGGCCGAAGAAGCCTTGGTTGTGACAGCGTGGGAAGTTGTGCCGGTAGGGACAATCTGTTGAGACGACGCTGTCTACGCGTGCAAGTCCCCGCAGTCTGGTATTGCCAGCTCGGTGGGAGGTGCTTCGAGGGTCATGTGACCGTCGTTCCTTGTGCAATGTACAACTAGGGCGCAGGTGCGTTAAATCCAGGCCTGCTTACCTGCCTGCATGCCTGCCTGCGACAACACTTCGTCACTTGTAGACTGTGGATTTGACCGTGCAGCTACTGACATGGATGGCACTGGCCAGTACAAATCCCATTCAACGCGAACCTCGACTGACCAGACCAGACCAGACCAGACCACATTACGCACGCACACGCATGCTTGTGCAGTTACAGGAAGAGAAGGGAGAGGAGGGGGGGGCACAGCCTGATGATAATTCCGAGCGGAGCCAAACAGAACATCTTCTCCCTTTGTTCTTGTTTTCATTCTTGAGACGAAACCGTTTAGAAGATACAGTCAGCGACGCATAGGTGACACGACACGGCAGGAAACTACAAGTACGAGAATTGGGTCACGGTGAGCTCGATCGATGTATTGGGTTTGGGCAGGGCCGGCTATCATCGTCTTTGTCTCGACGACGCCGTTGGAAAATTGAATGGATCGATCGATTTATTGAGTGAGCGGTCACTGTCTTCATCGTTTATTTGCTTGCTTAATTTACTTACTTTATCGGTTACTTACTTAATTTCTTGTCAGCTTAATGCTTAAAAACCTTGATCCTTACTTGATCAAGCTCCGACACAACATTGAGACCCATCTAGAGAGGCTCAATGGAGCCCCGCCTATGCGCACAATACTCCTACCAACGCCAGAAGGCAACCACTGGTCGACGAATGAATCCTGAAGGGAACCATGTGGTCGATGAATGAATCCTGGGCAACCATGTGGTCTACGAATGAATCCTGAGGCAACCATGTGGTCGATGAATGAATCCTGAGGCAACCATGTGGTCGATGAATGAATCCTGAGGCAACCATGTGGTCGACGAATGAATCCTGAGGCAACCGTGTGGTCGATGAATGAATTCTGAGAAGTCACATCGACAACAATCTTCAAGGGGTCCTTCACTCATCAAATTCCTTCAGGTCATCATCGTTCTTATCCTCGGCCCGTTTTTCTCACCGCTCGCAGAACTTCGAAAACATGCCATCTGCGACCTGCATCAGAACGTTGTCGTTGTACCAGCCCATCACCATTGAGTTTTTGTCAGTAATTGACAAGGTAGCAGCCGGATTGACGCCGTGGCAAACCCATATGTCGCTGAATGAGCCTTGCCTTCGATGACGAGGAATGAACATCGAAGTGTCATGTCTGACTCCTGAGTGGGTGTGAAGCAGAGCTCTCTTTCAAGGTTCAGTTGAACAGGTATGCTTTTACGACTGATTCCTCGAGGCCACGCAGAGCTCGTACTTGGCGTATTTCCCAGGGGTGGAAACCCAACACAACGTCTGGGAAAGGAGTGCCAGGGCCCAGAGGGCAGAGCCTTGGGGGCAAAAGGAGCAGCAGGAAGAGGCGCTGTGGCTTCTGAGGCTGCATCGGAGGTTGCGCTGTTTTGTTATATATATATATGAGTGCTGAAGCTGCGAGCGTCGTGGACGCCGCCGCAGTGGTGGGATACGCGACCGAGGCTCGTCGCTGAGTCCGGTATGTTGGCGACTTCTTGTCTTCTCTCGTTAGACTGTGGGCGCGCCCAGATGACTTGTAGCCGCTCCTCAATCTCCAGAGGCGGGAAATAGTTAAGAATGACAAAATCGGCGTCTTTCGGCCTCGCGATACGATTGACCAGGCTTTGAGACCCGGACGACGACGTATGAGCGTGTGAAGAAGCCGAAGACTGGCCCGGCAGAGGCTGTCATCTTGTGGAGCTTTCGGAGATTGCTGCGCGTGAGTGGCGCAGGGCAGGCGAAGCCATCTGGGCGGTCGAGAGAGCACTGCAGCTCTGACGAAGAAGAAGAGGACAAGAAGGACGGAAAGTTCCTCCTTATCAAGACGTCGCGAGACCACTGCCTGGGGAGAGAGAGAGAGTGCGAGGCAGTCGGAGGTATTTATCTTCGCCTTCACTTTCTTCGTCAGTGCCATACCACATAATGAAAAGGCAAGGCAGTTGGAGATGCTTGTCATATCACATAATGGCATGGGCAAAGGCGCTTTGCTGACTCGGTGGCTTTGTTTTCCGTGCTCGGCCACGGACCATTTCGTGAATCGCGACCTCTTTTGGCGAATTCGCCGTCAGCCTGATGGTTGTATCAGTGACATTTGAACAAAGAAACAGTTTGATGGTGAGTTGCCTTTGTTCAAATTTATTCACCCTGCGACGCCGTACTCGGTATCAATCGGCTTACCTGCGGAAGCGGATTCACATAGTGTAAAAATCACAAAATTATACCGTGTGGTTGTGGTGATACGGGCTGGTGACAGGTCAAAAACCTGTCCAAATAATATTTGCAGGACGCTGCGGCGGGCTTCGATGTAGGGGTGCTATACGCCTGTGCAAGCCACCCCAGCACCTCGAGTTTGAGGCGCGCGAACAACCCCAAAGGTGCCCGCTCATAGCGCCCTCAAGCTTGCGAATTCAGTGGTGTTGTGAAACATAACACCACTCTTTGCACAGCACTACACTGCACCACGCTCATCTGATCGAAGCAATGATCATAACGAGAGGTAATGGCTGGTAAACTAGAGGCAGATTGAAAGCGTATCAATGCAAAGTGCAAAGAAGAGAGTACATGCAGGGATGGCTAAAGGTGGGTTGATTTTCAGCGTGGCGACTATTGACGATGGGTACATGTGGTTCAAAAAGCGATAGGGGCGCCATAAGTGCTTGGGAAATCTATTTAGGTGAGGGATTCTACCTCGAAACCTCGTTGAGGGCACCTGGAATGCCAGGACTGGGAGTTGCCTCAACTCACAGCCTGCTATGGTAACCATGGTAGCCGTGCATTCTAGCTGTGGTAGCCTTTGGACGCTGGTCGCCTGGCACGTTTTTCCATTATTCCCTAGGCGCCTTTGGTTCCCCTGGAGTCTCAACTTCTGGGTATTTAGAGCCCCTATAGTTCAACTTTCCAGCTCATCGGTTCCCCCCAGCTCTGCGGGCCCCTGTGCCACCCGAGGGCTGTCATTGCAGGTTATTGGCCACCCTCTCTATTTCCCTCTTCTCATCCATATCTCTATCTCCATCAATATTCTTCCCTTCCTCCCCGTCATCGTGCTACCAGGTATCTCTACAGGCAGGCAGGCAGGCAGGCAGACAGACAGACCGGCAATCTCGACACAAGATCAGAGGGATTGGTCTCGGTGCCTGTCTCGGTATTGATGCTGTTGCTTCCGGCGCTGCGAACGAACAGCGAGACGAGGGCCGTCACGCCAAACGAAAAACGGAACGGCTACGGTATCTTCATCTTCAACAGTAGCCGTAGAGAGGGTTCTACGACAGGGATTCTGCTCTTTGCGGCTGACTACAGAAAAGAGGAGAGAGATGGCACGGAATTGGGGATGTTATTGAAAAATTGACATTGCAGTCTTCCCCAAAGAGCAAGATTCCAGACAAAGAACCCTCGATATCATTGAAGAGGGGCCACATCTACCAAAGGATGGCGGTATCAATGAAGCAGCGACCTCAAAGGCTCCCTCGTCGACAGCGAGGTTATGCCGTGCTGTAAGAACGGAACGGAACGGAACAATGTCGGCGGACATCCAGAAGGCAAAGGAGGGAACGACTTGGAGGACAGTCCGCACAACGACACTAGGCAAAATATTGTACACGTCTTCCAACAAATCCTGAAGACTGACTGACCGATTGACCGCATGGCGGCGTCATCTTGCCCAAACAACTGAAGCGAGTGAACACAAAGTGAAGAAAGAAAAGAAAGCAACGAACGAACCCCATGCGGCATGACACTTCTGTTGGTATACCGTTATCCCGTGCCCAAGTCCTCAACACCGACAATGTTTCTATGTCTTGTATTTTGTGTTCCACCCTTTCTCCCGCTCGAGCCCAAGCCCGAGTCCGGAACGCCAAAGTCGAAGACAGAAAAAAGGAGGAAGCTGAGGGCGGATTGGATGCGTCGCCAGCGCCAGACAAAGGGGTCGCGGGGGATCTGCGGCGACGACTTTGACGTCAAAGGTCGGTCGAACTCAAGGGGTAAAGGCATGCTTTTTCTTCTTCTCGGAGCGTCATCGATTAGCTTTGTGGAGCAGGAAGGAGAACAAAAGGTAACTTACCTTCCGCCCATCCACCCGCGCTGGTCGAACACTAAACGCCAATGTTGAAGGATGGAGAGGGCGTGTCGGCACCGGTGATGTACAGGTTGACCATGGACATCTCTTTGGTGTCGAAGGTGAAAGACCGGTCGCCGTACTCGGCCAACTTGAGAAAGCCGCTGCCGTCATTTCTGACGCACCACGCCTTCAGCATCGCCTCGACCAACTCGCCCACACTGTCCAAGCGGTCTTCTTTGTGCAAGAATTGTACGAGTCCATCGTAGCAGGTCAGGGCGGCCTCACACAGTGTCCGATCATCGCGCTGGTCTTTGAACTTCCGGACCTCCCCCATGACCCAGCCGTGGACTTCGCTTTTCATGTGCCGCAAAGCGTCCTCGCCGTGCACATGGAAAGAATCTGGTTGGCGCAAGATCGCCGGCAACTTATCCACCCGCCCGCCCGTACGGAGCACCCGCATTTGATCACTGTCCAGGCCGGTGGGTTTTGTCGTGCCAATATGCCCAATCTCCATTTTGATATACTCGTGCCAAAATGTATTTCTAAGAGAGGCATATGACAGACCGTTGAAGTCCGGGGTACATTGGTAGTGGACAGTAGGGGTGAACGAGACCTTACGAGCCATGGTAATTTTGTTGGCGCGGCACTGCCTGGAGATATTGAATACTAACCATCGGACGAGATTCGGTCGCGAAGAAAGCACTAATGCACTAAACGATCATGCAACCACTGTAAGCATGGACGAAGGATTGCTTCCTATTCGTCCCCGTGTGAGGTTTATATGTCTGATGGAAGATAGGGCATGTTTCGAATGTTGAATGCACCCATGGCGCAGGAAGGGTGCTTTGACGTGTCGCGAAGACCATTTGCGTTTGCTATGTCTCGAAAGCGACGTGAATTAAACTCTGGGATACTCGACCAGCCATACCTGACATCGCACCCTTTCTCGCGCCTATGGGATGGTCCTCCACGCAGTCCGGAGGTCATAACCCGGGATATCCGATGCGGACCAGCCTGGGAGATCTGGAGGGCTGCTCGGGGAGAATGACCGAACCTGAGAGGAGTTCTGTAGCCACTGGCTGCGAGACCCTACCCGCCACCTGTCAATTGAACTTGTCCATGTGTTGAAATGAGTGTTTCTGGGCAGCCAAAGTACCTGTCAGATAGCGTTCGATTGCCAGCCATGGCGGACAAGTGGAAAAATGCAATGTCTGGTTCACCAACGAGAAGACGGGCCTCGGTCAAGTCCAAGTCCCTGGCAATGTGAGATGGGAAAAGTTGGACAGGAATCTTCAGAAAGTTGGCAAAGGTGGTGGAAGCTAAGGCAGCCGCATGACAACGTGTAATTCCAACAGTGCCAATGTTGACTGCGGCACGTTTCGAAACGCTGTACTTTGTGTTGGTGGTGTGAAGGGGAATCGAAGGTGGCCAAATCAAAGGGTTGGAACTGGACATGGAATGGTGGAGTCTCTAGTCAGGATGTAAAAAGCACCGTTGCCAGGGTCAGCGGCATGGAAGTGATGGGCAAAAGTTCCCTGCCTTGCATGAATCACATTTCTTGCGGCGGTTACTGTCTTAACAACATGCGGCACACTCGGGTCACCCACTTAAGCCCTCTACTAGGAACGACGCTCCAGACCTCTTCTGCCTCTTGTGCTACGCTCTGTTCTGGCACCGCCTCCCCCAAACCCTCACCGCCTATTCTGACCGCCAATCTCAGCGCCTACTCCGCCTCTTTCCCCTCTAAGAGAATCTCCCTCCAAACTGAACCCTCCCCCTCCTCGTCTCACTTGTTCCTAAAATTATTGCCATGTGTTTCTTAGCTCAGGTCTCACTTTCGGCGAGTCTCTCTGCAAATCCCTTTCGCTCGCTTCTGGGGGTCTAACTGAAGTTGATTTCCTTCACCCTGTAAGTTCTGGGGGTCAACTCTACGCTAGGAAGACCTGCCAGAAGCAAGTCTCGTATAAGGGCCTGGCTCTCCATCAGGTGACGCTTTCGACAGTGACAGCTGCACCAACTGCTGCCCCAAAACTTTATGCAAGCATCGAGTTGACCATGCATACAAGGGTCATGGGTCTTCAAACCCACAGGAAGTTGGAAGTTGGAAGTTGGAAGTGTGGAGGTTGCGAGGCAGAAGTTCGGGGGTAAAGCCATTGCCCACCTGGTCGTTTTGTCTCCCTCAACGGCCAGGCTGATCGTAGCCGCGAACCGGATATAAACCTACTTATCCGCCATGTCTCCTCCTCTCACCCTACTTCTGCTTCAACTTCCTCTTCTCTTTCCAGATCTCTTTCGCACTCTCTGGTTCTTTGCTTGACCCGCGGCCCAAATTTCAGTCACGACAACAGGACCTCGTCGTCGAGTCAATCAGGCAGTCCATCGTCGTTGATTTCCTGTCCAGCTGCAACCTGCCCAGCCTCACCATCGACTCGGAGGACAAATCTTATCTCCGCCTACGACACCATTCCAAGTCCTGGGTAACAATACCACCCAAGGCTGACAGGATGAGGTGCCAGACTCTGGCCATCCCAGATTCCAGCTCACCGGATAGTGAAGAGTCTGGTCAAGAGCCCGTGCTGAAGCGTCGACGTATACGAAGACGGGCCAACGAGCCTGCGGCTCTAAGACAACCCCGGAGTTCCTTGAAGGTGCATTCCAAGACCTCCTCGACCACACCTACGACACCCTCTAGGAGACGTAACCCCCTACTCCATCTTCTCCAGGCGGCCGGGGATGATGATGACACCATAGTCATTTCATCGAGAGAGACCACCCCAGGGCCACGGGCGGTGACACCAAGGACCCTCATCGTGTTAAACTTTGAAAAGCCCAACCCGTGCCTCATGGGACTGTGTGACAATTTGCTACGCCAAATCGTTGATCTGGTGTCGTACGACAGCCCTAGGACCGTCCACGCACTCCGGATGTGTTGTCGACGAACGGCCGAGGTGGCTGAGCCGGCGTTTTGTCGAACCCTCATTACCACCTCGGGTGTACCGTCGATAGGGATAGAGAGACTCCTGCAGGCCCGACCAGAACGATGTGCGTACGTCAAGACTGTGGCCGCATACCCCAAATACGCGTCGCCTGCTAAGAGCCTGAAAAAGACGGCCAGGCTTCTTCCTCAGCTCCCCCATCTCGAGGTCTTGCATATCGCTGAGACGTTGTCGATCGGGGATAGAATCAGGCCGAGAGATCCCATGGATGAGAACAACGACGAATTCTTCTCCGTGCTGAGCAATGCGATCACCGACAGCACCTTCGTGAGGCTCAAAGTGTGCACTATCATCTCGGCGGTGGAGCGGCCCGTGTCGATCAAGCGGATCCTCCAAAGCCCGTGTCTCAGCTCCTTGACGGTGTCGTATCCTTACGTCGACCCTCAGGACCGCGACCTTCCACGTCGCAACTCGACGCCTTTGAAGCATCTGACTCTGTTCGTCTCTCCGTTCGCCAACCTGGAAGTCCTCGCATGTATATTGGGCATGCCCACGGCGCTGGAGACTCTGGCCATTGACGACAGTTGCCACAGGTTGCCAGACAGTAGCTTCCGCGGCATTCTGGGCGCGACACTGCCCACCCTGGGCTCCCTGCAACCCGGCCTGAAGACGCTCAAGGTGTATTGTGTCTCGTCGTATCTCTACACCGTGTCTCGACATACGGGAGACCTTGATTTCCGCTCGCTCCAGCAATTGCAGGAACTGAGCTTCTCGAACCACGGGGTCTGCCCGGTCAACTGCTTCATCAACCTCCCTCCTAGGTTGCAGACTCTTCGGTTCAACGGCCCGATCTCTCAAGAGGTCTTTGTTAAGAAACTCTTCGACCTCTCAACGCAGGACCAGCGCTTCTCGTGTCCCCCAAACATCAAGATCGACCTTGATTACCAGCACTATATCGAGCACAATCCCTGGACGTCGTTCGTCATTCACGAGGAGGACGGCGATGCCAGACACATCGTCCGCCAGACCCGTGCACTGAGAAAGTTGACGGACCGATTCACGGACTGCAAACGGGTCGTCGTCACCGAGAGGTGGTCAATTTGGTCACGACGCATGGAGTTTCGCAAAAATGGATGGTTCTGCCTCCAGGACGGGGACCAGACGCTGAACGACAAGGTCGAGGCGCAGGCCCACCAGGCTCCGTGTGCCTACCTCTACCGGCCGACGGTGTTTGGGCGCAACGACCTGACCATCTTCAAGCAGAATTACCTTCGACCGAGACCATGTCAGTGTTGCAATTTTTAGGCCCGTGCGCGTCGCTGTTGGTCAAAGCCAGTCGAGTCGAGGTAGTAGATATGGTAGACATGAAGAGAAGAATAAATGCTTTGCGGTTTCATCCATCCCGTTCCATTTCTATCCCCTTGATCCCACGAATAACTGATTGATTGATTGATCGACTAACTGCCATTCCTACCGTATTTGCGGTATTGTAGAGTGTAGGCTGGAGATTCTGCCGGAACTTTGCTAAACATTTGTTGATTTGGTGTTGATTTCATACTTGTCATTTTACATTTTTGCTATTTTTGTTATCTTGAGCGTGTTTGAATTGGCTTTACACTTGATTTTGTCCTTTGTAAATTTACACTTGTCGATTATTGGGGGTACGGAGGCACTGAGGCTAAGGGGGGGTCCTACAGAGCGTCTGGGCATATCTTTTAAGGGCAAAGAATGGTACCTACAGAGGCGCCTAGGCGCTGTTTGCACTCTTTCTACGAGGTACTCTTTGGCCCTCGAGCCCTTTGCCCGTTTTGCTCATTTTACTTCTTTCGCTGCGTTCTCCCGCTTTTCCGGTTTACCCCCTTTGCTCTCTTTGCTTTGTCCCTTTGCCCTTTGCGCCCTTGGCCCCTTATTCTTCCAATGGCAGTCTGTCTGGCTGTCGATGAACCACGCCGCACCACGCTACACACGCTACACCATGCTATACCACATCACGCCGCAACACACAAGATTGGTTACTAGAATGTGCTATGCTGTACTGTACTGTGCTCCTGCTCGACTGCTGTATTCTGCTCAGCCGATCCCCGCAGCCATGTTTACTTCCTTCCTTGGTTTTCTACTTATTGACTAGGTCTGACTGCTGAGCTGTGAGCACCGAGTCAATTTTCAAGATAGATGGCATCGTCTCGCGCCGTGCTACGCCAGCGCATGATTTCAGGCTGGCAGGAAGGGCAGGGAGGCGAGAAGGCGGATAGACTTGACTCCGGTGTCATGATTCACATATGGCAGCGTGTGTGTGCGGATATGCGACGCGACAAGGGCCGGTCACTCCCTATGGAATGATCTCGCCGTCGACTGCGTAACCTCCTGGGGTCACCCTTTATGCTACAACTGCATCAAGTCATGCGAATCGCGCGATGTTTGTAGGGATAAAGACTAGGGGCACTTGATTCGAGCTGATCAAAAATCCAGATTCAAGAACACTAACGATATCCGACATCATACATACTATACCCCCTTACGTTTTTCCTTCTCTTCGCTTCCGAGACCCCCGAGGTGTATTCCTCCAAATGATACAAAAACCATGAAAGCTAACACGAAAATGCACAGGGAGCAGTGGCAGAGACAACTTGTCGTCCGCGTCCTGCATGTATGCATAAACTCTTCCCTTCTCATTCCCTGCTTTTGTTTCTGAAAGGCCACACCGGGCCTGGCATGGCACGACATGATATCGTTGCAATGTACCGCAGGCACTGCAGAGGGACAGGGCTGAGACCGACACTGAGAGAGTGGAGACGGGGAACCGAAGGGGTTTTTCATTCGAAAGTGTCTATATGAGCTTCCTCTTCGTCAGTTTGTGAGAAAATCCAACAGAGAGGACGAGGACAAGGAGGGGTTGAGGAAAACATACCAATGCTGATGACTTCGGCGGTGTGACCCTCTCCCAAGCCAGGCAAGGACTCGGCGGACGGCTTGTTCGCACCACAAAGGAATGGACCACCTGGTTTCAGGCCCTGGCGAGGCGGGTTCGTCTCCGAAATATCCGAGGAAGGAGGGGGTTCACAGGCCTCGCGCGGGCTCGTCAATGTTGGCAAACGTGCCATTTCACTCGCCACTGGACGACGCAGTGGCTGCTGCAGAAGGAGATGTTCGGGACCCTCCCCCAGAAGCTGCGGTGCAAACGTTGCAGGGAGTGTCAAGGGATGATACAGCTCAGGCGCTGCTGGATGCTCCGTCGCCATAGATGCCGCCATGGGCCTGGGCGCGGGAGGCGGCGCGAGCGGGTCTGCCCTGTCCCCATGGACCTGGCGCTCAACGTTCCTGGTTCTGTCCTCGAGGGAGCTCATGCGGCCGTGCGCCAAGTTTTGCACGCCCCTGATATACTGGTCTGTGTCGGCGAGTGCCTCGGACAGGGCGTCGATTTTCCTGCCGTCGGTGTCGACACGCGCACTCAAGGTGTTCACGAGCTGAGTCATGGCGTCCAGGTGGCGGGCCGTGTCTTCGTGACGGAGCGACGACCTCTCGAGACGCGTGGCGAGGCTGTCCATGCGGCGGGCGACGCCGTCGCTGCGCCGCATTGACAGGTGCAGCTGCTCGCAGATTTCCCGCGTATTGTCGTCGGGCTGGGCCTGGACCTTGTTTGTCTGCTGACTGAGGGCTGGTTTCATCGAAGATTAGTTGGAGTCCGCTTCTTTCTCCGGAGGTAGTCAGTCAGGTCAAGTGACTTACCCGAAACAACTTGGTCCAACAAATCCAACCTGGCAAGTGGTTGCACTTGGCCGCTGAGGTAGGAAATGGTAGCGGCGGCGGTGGAGGAGGAGCTGGGACCCTCATGTCCACTTGAAGAGGCCATGGCTGATGAGGAACAAAATTTGCAATGTGGGAATATGTGTGGGAATATTTGTGAGACGAGAGAATGCGATAGAAATGGGCGAGGAGTAGAGAAGAGTTGTTGTGCAGAAGGATGCGAGGTGGTTTGGGTAGATAGAGAGACTTATATAGTCCTGGACGAGGGGGTGAGGGCACTTTTGTCGACGCAACAACGATCATACATCCAATGAGGACATTTCCAATACGACCGGAAGCTGCAAGATTCAAAGCAGCTTGAAACAAAGGGCTGGTTGAAATCGACCAATTGCAACCATCCATCCCCAGCTTTGCTACCCGACCCTGCCCCCTGTGATACCCTCGTTGGCTTGGCTCTTCTTTTGTGGTTAAATGGCTTGCATCGGGGTGGTGGGAGGATCAACGAATCCCAGAACCAAAAGCCGCTCTCATTCGCGAGCTAGACAGTTGCCTGGAATGGGGCCGGCGGTAGCAACGTGTTGTTAGCTCACTGGGTGACAGTGGCGGAGACGGAGGCACTGTGAGACAGTACAGCAAGGGAATTCCGCGGACGCAATCAGGGCGACGCTACTTGAACAGTTCTCAATAATCCGTCTTGATGCGATTCATCTTGTCGAATCGTGCGCAGATTGCCCGGGTTTTAGGTTGCCTTGCAATTGTTCAATAATGCATGGGCACGGGAGGACTTTGAATTCCCCAGCATTCCGACAAGGAAAGTCACTTGTGTTGATGACTGAGCGGCGGAGAAAGATTTCTCCGGATCACGGGGTGAGTTGAAAAGTTTCGGCTATCGGAGGAATGTTCTTCCAGGTCAGTCTTTCATCTTCTTGCGACTGTTTTCCCCCTCGATGCCACCTCTACACCATCGCGGATGCGATGGACGATCAAGAGCAGGCAAAGATTATCAAGGACAATCCTATTGGGAAGGATGTCTTCCATCGCGTTCGCGTTACGTTTGAACTCAGCTGCAATGACAAGGAGATTCCGTGCACCTTGGACGCGCTGGGCCAACTTGACAAAGGAGGCATGATGATCCAGCTTCGTTTTCCTGTGCTCCTCTGACTTACACGTAGTAATCCGAATACTTGCGGAAACCCTTCTTGTCTCTCTACGACTACTGCCGCTCGCAAGCCAACTCCGTTCCAAGACAGGTTGTGGGAGCCTCGATTCCGACCTGCGCAGACTGATTGGAACGATCGCCGATAACTATTTCGACCTCGACCGCATCGAGCCTCTCCTACAGGCAGTCCTTGCCGACGACCCTGATGATGCGCTCATCTGGGACCGAGTCTACGAGGCCGTCACCGAAATCACCCCGCCCAAGACGTCGCGATGCCCTCCTATCCAAACCCCATTCCGTCAGACAACGGGCAGCTTGATGAATACCTCCGAGCTCCGCGACAATGTGGACGGAGTGCTCAAGAAAGAACTCGGCGCTCTTTACGTCGGGCTTCCTCGATTTCACGAGGCTTTTTTTGGACGCGTGGCAGACCTCGAGGAGGTATCCGCAGCTGTCTTCAAGAAGTGCAAGGAAGGCAACGAACCACTCTTCAAGGATGGGTGGATCGAATGGCCGAGAGATGCAAAAGAAGAAGACGTCTTGCGCTGGTTGAGAAGAGTGCACGAGAAACTGGTGGACTTTGCAGAAATATATAAGACGCTCCCGAGGCACCCACGATGGCTACTGGCACAACCCAATAAGGTCGTACAGGGTTCAGTTGCAGATCGCAAGTTGGATGTCGCCTTCCTAGCTTGCCCCAAGACCGAAGAAGGCTTCAGACATACCTGGTGGGATATCCTCATACCAGGCGAGCTGAAGAGCAATCCATCGGCCGACGCGCCGGGAAAGGCATGGCTTGATCTTGGGACGTACGCCAGAGAAGTGCTCGCTGCTCAAGACAACCGTCGTTTCGTCTTGGGCTTTACCCTCTGCGGGTCACTCATGAGGGTATGGGAGTTTGACCGGCTCGGGGGGATCGCATCCGAACAATTCGACATCAACAAGGATGGGGAGCGTTTTGTGTCCACGATCATCGGATTTACCTTCATGAGTGAGGAGGAGCTTGGCCTTGATCCCACAATTATGACGGGGGCAGATGGCAAACGATTTATCGAGATCCAGCGGAATGATTCGACAGAGCGTGTCATGATTGACCGATTGATGCTACGCACACGTTACATAGTTGGCAGGGCCACGACTTGCTGGAAAGCCTATCGAGAAGGACAGCCAGAGACACCCCTCGTCATCAAAGACTCATGGCAACATGTCGAACGTGACGAGGAGGGCGAACTGTTACGCGAAGCAATCGGTCAAGATGTTGCCAACGTGGCCCGATACTATCACCACGAGACTGTCCAAGTGGGCAACAAAGATGACGACATTTGGGGCAATGTGCGCGGCGGGCTCGACGTCGCCACACCTACGAACTACCCGTTGAGGCCGGAACCTTCCATGCCGCCACCGAGTATCACCGCGGCTAGGGGTTCGTCGAGAGGTCGCAGCAAAAGCACGGGCGGCCGCGCAACCGGCAAGAAGCGATCCTCTAGTCAAATCCTCGCCCTCCTGCCCTCCAGCAAGCGGGCTTGTTCAATATCCCCAACGAACGCTCGCGACGAAACAATACCCAATCGTGTACATCGTCGTGTCGTCCTTCGTGACTATGGGAAGTCCATATACAAGGCGAGCTCCCGATCGGCTCTCCTTGCTGCATTGGAGGGTTGCATTGGGGGCCACGAATCCTTGTATAAGGCTGGGTTTCTCCACCGAGACATCTCGATCAACAATCTCATGATCAACGAGGACGAGGACAACCCCTCCCAGCGTTCGTTCTTGATTGATCTTGACCTCGCCATCCAGGTGCCACGAGAAGCCGCCTCTGGAGCAAAACACAAGACCGGCACGAGGGCGTTCATGGCGATAGGGGCGCTTCTAGGCGAGCAGCATTCTTTCATGCATGACCTCGAGTCATTCTTCTGGGTGCTCTTCTGGTTATGCATCCACTATACAGGGCCGGGTCAATCTATCTGCTCACCTGTTTATGACATCTGGAATTACACAGGTGATGAAAGTCTGGCTACTTTGAAAGCCGGTACGATATCTAGTGAGACAATGTTTCTGAAGACCGCGAGCACGCACTTCACACGGTATTACCAGCCATTAATCCCGTGGGTCAATAGACTACGGAGGAAGGTGTTTCCAAACGACAAGAGGTGGAAGAAACCGGACCTGAGGCTCTATTCTGCGATGAAGGACGTGCTTCGCGAGGCCCAGAAGGACCCAAAAGTGCTAGCGGATGACGGATAGGTAGTATTGTCATAGGGCTATGTATGCCATGGCAGTATTTCTACATTCACATCGCTCCTCCCATACCATATCATCGACAGAGCGACAGCCTGGCGATACTGAACATTCAGAGGGTCGCCATAGCCAAAGTCGGTGGCCTTGACTCAATCGGTGGTCATCGAAGGTCAAAGGAGAAGCTCACAACAAAAGGTCATTTGTGAGATTAAAGGGAATGTGCACAATGGCCATTCCCCGAGTCTCGGGGAAAATAAAAAACAGGCAATCAGGAGTGAAACGGAAATAGTTTCTTTCTGGTCGACAAAGAGCGGAGCTTGCTTTGGCCAGTGAATCAGGGCATTGCTCACGCACACAAACGCGCTGCCTGTGTACATTGCCTGCAAACTTCATTCATGACTCACAGCCTTGTGTCTCAACTGCCCTGGCAAAGCCTTTGCCCACGACCTCCTTAAATATCGAATCATTTCCTCCGGAATCCATCTTCTTCTCATCACAACTTCTTATCCATCGCTTGCACCCGCAATCTACCCAAACAGAATGGAGTCTCGCATCGAAAGACCGCTGAACCTACTCAAGCTCCCCACGGAGATCCTCTCGGATATTATTGACTTACTGGACAGCGACATTTTCCCAGCAAATCGACAACACGTCAGAAAGGTTCGGCAGACATGCAAAGCATTACACAGATTGTCCGAGCCTGCGTTTTTCCGGTCTCTCAGTTATGCCGACCAAGATCAAGCTGATAAATTAGCTCGCGTGTTGATGGAACATCCGCACCGATATGACCTAGTCAATCGTCTCATTGTCTTTCCTGCCCGTCGGCCGAACAGTCCGGACCTCGGCAACATGGTCTGTGATCTTCCCAAATTCGGCAAGCTTAAGGTCTTGCACATTGTGGGATCTGGCTCCAAAGACTGGTCACTCTTCTCCGCCCTCAATCCGACGCTCGCATCGAGTGCCTTTCCCGAGTTGCGCGAATGCACGTTGGTCGGCATGTGTGACCATCAAGTTTGCATCAACCCTTTGCTCAAATTACCCAAGCTCACGACGCTGAAAATTTCTCTACCCTTCTTTCATGACGATGATGACTCGCTCCCGATACCTCATTCCACGCCGTTGAAACATCTGGTCCTCTTAGTGGCGCGGAGTTTGACCCCAAATGCTCTCGCGTCCATCCTGCGATTGCCTAGAGCACTCGAGACCCTGGAGTACGAGTACCTCCATGGTTTTAGAATGGACATTTTTTCTTCGTGGGCCATGATAAACGGCATGCAGACCGACGCGCTCAATCACCTAGCGGTAATACTGGCTCGTCATCAACCGCGCCTCGAGCTGTTGAAATTATATCTCCATCGCCGTTACTACTATGAAGCTGGTATCGATACTGGAGTCCTTGACTTGACGGCACTGACTGCATTGAAAGAACTCTGCCTCTCACGGGAGGTAGTGTCCTCCTCCGACTTTTTTCCCAAGCTACCGGAGGCCCTCAAAGTTCTCCGCATTGAGGCCGCATATAACAACCTGGCGACAGTAGCACTGGGTGTTTGCCGAAGATCGAAACTCGAGACTATCTCATTGCCGCCTCTTGTCGTGTTTCAGAATTTCTTGGCACAGACAGAGCGTGGACTCCGCTACGCTCGAATATGCTTGGAGATGCCACTTGGACGGAGAGACGACATGGTGGTCAAACAGCACTGGAGGGCGGCTACTAAATTCTTCATCAAATATCTGCAAGTCAAGGAGGTCTTGTTTGTGGATAGAGACGAGAGGTTCGAACGACGCATACAAGTGGCCAAGACTGAACGCAAAGCGCGGATGCTATTAAATGTCACTCCGTATGAGCACTGGCCAGTCGCAAGGCTCAACCGCCCCTCCGGACCCAGATATCCCGTGGACTATTTTAGGACATCCGAGTATCATACTCTCGTTCAGAAAGGATTGGCCTCTGCCTGGGAGTGAAGTTTTTCTTGATGCTTTTGGTGGTGAAAGAGGAGGGGGGGGGAAGGAATATTGCTCGCACAAGGACACAGAATGCACGACGGAGGAATTTCTGCTGGCTGAGGGGAGACGAAAACAAGCAGTCAGGGTGGGTGTGGTGTGGTACACACGGTCCATGACTTTCAAGTGTTTTGACCTGTGGACCTGTGGACCTGTTCAGTGAATTGTATTGTATTGCGTTTGTAGAGTAGATGCTCCTGTGATGTGGGATATTCTTTCTGGTAAACCAACAAACCCCCCAACGAAAATCGAAAAGGAAGAAAAACAAAAAAAAAAAAAGGTTGAAAATAAATAAAAATACCCTTGAAGGGCCATCAATCTTTGTTCCCTCCCATCTTTTTTTTTTTTTCTTTTTCTTCTTCTTCTAGCGAGTACGCTTTCCATTTCCCTTTGTTTTGTCCCGCACAGCACTGTCGTCTGGCCCCTAAATGAATCCTCGTTGTCGACCACGACCGGAGTCACGGAGCCCGGTCCCTCGGCACTTGGCCACTTACGTTGTGGGATCTGTTCACACGAACACAACCTCAATCCTTTTGAGATTGAGTCCTCCATCCTACAACCTCATCGACTCCAATGCCTCGTGAGGCTGTTTACGTCTGTGATCGACCAGGGCTGGCTCCCGGAGAGAGAGCCTTCCCCTCTCGTCAACATGGAATCGGCTGGTTCCAATCAAATGGCAAACCGGTTAGATAACACTTATGTATGGCCAACTACTGACCGGGACTGCTCAGACAGGATTACACGATCGAAACCAAGATGAATGAGGCAAGCATGATGCGGCTAAAATACACGGCGTGGGAAGAAAGAGCGCGGAACATTTCTGGAAAGATTTGCCCATCATGGTTCACGACGACGACGACGGTTTGGTCGGTGCGAGATTCGAGCCCGCACCATCAGGGGCTGACTGGGCGAATCGGCTACTAGGGTGTTTGCCCACAAGGGCACACGATCTCTGGGGGGGAAGGGCGAAGTAGAGAGAGGATCTCGTCACTTGAACTTTACTGCGGGACATGAATACGCGGAGGCGATATGCTCCATTTTTTTTTTCTCTACACCTCTACCACCGGCGGTGAGCAAAGTAGTCTGTCAATCAGGCCTTTTTCTATGAACGACTTCACCCTATGGGTGGTAGTGCAATGCAGCAAGTGCCTCTCTCTGTCTCCTCTCGTTATCTTCCCGCTCTCTCAACTCCCTCCTGCGGCTCGACGTTGCTCTGATGTGACCTCGAGTTGGAAGAACATGCCAGATACAAGAGTAGGAGAGAGACAGAGAGTCTGTGAAAAGCTGCAAGGACTTTGGTGAGCTCTGCCGGCCAGGCTATTCCTGACCCTGACCCAGACCTCGTGCTATTGTTGTTGTGAAAACAGGTGAGGCGTGGTGATCAGATCTCCTGTCGCCTTGAAAAAGCTGCCTCCAGGACTGTGATGCGCGTACCAAGGCATAAGATCCATCAGCACCTGTGTTTTTCCGTGTCTTTTTTGTCCAGGAATCAATGTTGCGATCGACGATGTGCGCGCTCCGCGCGTTCCTTGGTAGCTTTTTCTCTCTTCTTGGCTGCTTCGTCTTCCTGCTTCACCAGTTCCGCGGCATTGTTTCGACGTTTGGTCACATTCGCGACATACCTCCTCATCCGAATCAATGCCTCGTCTATGATGGCGTGTTTCCACCAATGTTGCCAGATCTTGTAAAGATCCGCGGGCGCAATTGTAATAGCCTCGATACCGGGTGCGGTCGTGGCAGGTATTTCGAAGAATGGAAGTCGGGTTTCGCGGTCACCGGCGTCAATGGTTGCGGAAAAGATCTGCGTCGGCTCTCCTCCGTGGTCCAGATTTCGTTCCCAGACTTCCCAGACGAGCGTGCTCTTCCCGACCCACTTGACACCCTTGTACCAGAGTGGCCCCAGGTCTGAATCTAATTGGAAATCCGCTTTGTCAATGGCCCGGAGTTCACGGATGTCGAGGTCCACGGGGCTTGTGTACTCGGGGTCCGTGACAAGATCGACCAAGATCAACCTGGAGACGTGGGACGTTCCTTTCAAGTACAGGTCTCGCAAATTGAGTAGACTTTGACGAGATTGGGAAACACCAACTTCGACAACAGTGTGTAAGTCGGTCCCACCAACGTCCTCGATCCATGCGATACCCAAGTCTGGCTGTTGATGTGATCCTCCCCATTCTCCTTCGAAATCAATATCCTCGCCACGTATTATGCAGAGTTTGTGCCGGACCGCCGAATCTAATTTCTCTTTGGCGACATCACCGAGCCATTCGATGATTCGACCGTGTCTTCGGCCAGGCATCGGTGAAAGAGTGAGGACTGACTTGTGGGAGTTGTATGAGACTCTGAATCTAAGCATGCGGGGTGATATTAGTATCTTGTTTGATAGAGATCACATAAGAAGAAGGGTGTGCATACCCTCTACTGAGAGACTCAAATTCAGAATCCTCGAGCAGCTGGTCAAAGGACGACTCAGGTACGATGAACTCGCGGGGTCTGTCTGGAAACTCAAGGTTGTGGCCGTCGAGACAATACTGTAAAAATTTTCGAGCATCGTCTGTTTGATCCAGGCCCACAGCTTGCTGGAGAGGTGTGGTCGTCTCTTGCGACGGTGTGATTGTGTGCTCAGAATCCAAGGTCTTCTGGACACGGAGAGGGAGATCGACTTGTGAATCAGAGGCCGCGCGTGAGGGTGGGGGATCAATAGAGGGGGGAGATTGCCCGACTGAATCATTCACGAAGGCCATTTTTGCCAAATGAGGTCTTTGTCGAGCCGCGAGCTGATAATATCGGCGCGACAACGAACGTCGACGCAGCAACAAGGTACTGCGCGGCGCGGGAGCGTGAGGTGCAAATGAACTGCTTGTTATTTCGCCTTCTGGCCACGCGGTACTTTTGTTGCACCAACGTGAGATTAAGAAGCGATGCAGCTGATATTGGTGACAGACAAGTTGTTTGTGAGACCGAGACGGAAATAATCAAGGACGCGCCATAGACGCTGACGTCATGACACCGGCCGGACTACGGACTATGTTATTTCCGACTGACACGAAGGAAGGTTAGCCGACAACAATCATCTTGTCCACGTCTGACTTCAGGCATTGTCTGACTGTTTTAGTCTGTACATACAGCAAGAACTTCTTTATTACATACGTCATACTGTTGGCGTCTGAAAAGATGGCCCTGACTTCTAAGGATACTCCCATACGACCTTCACACAACTCTGCAACTCACACCGTTCGCGGTTGTTGAACACCCTGGCCTCCAACGCCCTGTGCCACCCGATGAACACACCACTATTCAGCAAGCATACTGAGACTGAGCCAAGCATGAAGAGGCGGGAGTTAACCTGAGCAATAGCGGTGACGGTGCGAGGTTACGTGGGCCAAAATTGAGGCCTGCGTCGAGATTCTAGCGAGGAATCATTCATCGCTGCTTTGCAATTCGCATCTTGGGTGGACCACATCTGCTCGGACTTCTTTGCATTGCCCCAAGCCGCCACATGACCTGGAGCGAAACGAACATGGCAATAACAATACTCACTCCGGGAGCTTGTGGTCCATGTACGACAGAGTTGGCTTTTTGACATGGATCAGCCATCTGTATGTCTACTAAGACTTCTGCAGAGCAAGTTGAACTGCGTTATTGCCCGGAAGGTCGATATGATGATATGATGACACGAGACACTCCCTCTTTGTCAGCTCGAGCTCGGGGTTGAACTTGACACAACTACACGATCTTGTTTCAGTGCATTTACGTCCCACGTTGCAGACTCGTTAGCTCTCCCCACCAACAGAATTAAACGACCTCCTAGGGGATTGTATGTGCGCATTGTATTACAAAGTCTTGGAGAGTATAGCCAGATCCTCCGGGACTAAATCCCAAGCTCAGTGCCTCTCAGCAATGATAATACTGACGGCATATTACGGAGTAGTAATTCACGTACAGCCTCGCGTATGTCACAACTTCACATATACACACACAAAAAAAACTAGATATAAAAAAACAAAAAAACTCCACTTGGGAGAAAACTGTAGCCCGTAGTACAATGGACACAGTTTTTTTTTTTGGTTTCCTGGACTTAAGAAGTCCTTCTCTCCTCTCGCAGTGTTTCCCTCCTGCTCGTCCTCCTCCTCTTTCTTCCTCCGTGAGCGCTCAACCCCATAATTTACCCTCCCCCTTCTCTCGCTTAGAGCCTTTTTGTAGTTGTTGTTAACAATGCAGATTGCAACTATCAATTCCTGATGGGCAGTGCCAAGATCTGGAAGTATGTAAACCAAGGTGGTTGAGATTTCAAAACCCTGACTCGGTGTTACAGATTGATGCAGGCCAGATCCGACAATTGTTGCAGGGAATTCCGCGGTTATAAATGATAACACTTGAAAAAAGAAATAAAGTGGGGTTCTCAGTGATGTGTGATGGAGGGTGAGGCAGTGGGAGGGCGGCCTCCGGAGGGGGTGGTGGTGACTCCTGGGTGGCGAGTGAAGTTCACACACTGATTCTCTCAAGTTCCGATATTAAATTGACAATCGAGCGCAGCACGGCATGGATGTGTTTACATTGAGCATATCGCTCACTAGGCCAGGTCACTCTGAGGGAAACCCTCGATGACGACGACGACGACGACGACGACTACCAACGGCTCACACCTAATCCTTTCCTTCCATCCTATCTCTGCCCTACAGGACCAAGGAGCTATCGCTACAGCGTCGTTCGTGTTTGCTACCTACCAGGCACGTGGACAGCATGGCACAGTATTTCTCGCACACCGAACACAATGACAAAGCACGGCTGTCCCATTCCCATTCCCCCGAAATTTTGAAAGGCGGTTGCGCAGTTTTGCGAGAAGCTCAGGGAGCCGCACCTGACTGAGTGCGCTCCAAGAGGGAACAAGAATTTCCAGTCTTTCCATGAAGCTCTTTGCGAGGCAAAAACAAACAAGCAGAGCATTTCGCAGGCAAAAGTCCAGAGGAATCCGCAGGCAAACAAACAAACAAGGACCTGGATTCCCGAACCGCTGCTGCTGCTCGTCTACCTCGATAAGTGTCTCGAACAAAAGACCCTCAATCTACACAAATCAAAAGATTGTACAAGACCGAGAGATTGAGTCGCCCAGAAAGACATCAAGCAGCCTGCCAAAAGACAGCCTTTTCGCGAAACGGAGCCTCAACCCGATATAATATCCACCACACTAGGTGCTCAGTATGTCTATGCAGTAGAGGAATATGTTGGGCCGGGACATCAATGTCTGCTAGGAGTGCGTTGAGTGAAGACGAGCGGCGCCGCCATCGACGGTACCGTGATTCACCCTGACCATGGAGGAGCCGGTGAGCGGGACCGATGGTCGTCCGACGCGACGTGGAGTTGAGAGAATACCAAGGCCAACTAGAACAATTCCGCCGGCTCCAACGACAATGGCAGCATCAAGGCGGCTTCACCACATGACAATGGCACAACATGACAGAATGACAGTAGTGCAACACGCAAGGGACTGTTGCCGACATACGTGGCTCATGTCGAGTCCCACATCCGCCTTGACCGAGATCTGAATACCCCTCCAATGCCGAAAGTGCAGAGTGTAGAGACTGCGTGGCGCATCTACGCAGTTTCCCCGAAAATTGCACAACCTAAAAACGATTGCGCACGAAATTATGAGGTACTTTCGAACCGTGCTTTTGAAACTCGATATTCCAGGCCAGGGAGACAGTCTGTCACCGTCATCATCACCTGGGTCCGTTGTGCACAGACTCTAGACGCCAGCGCAGGTGGTAGCGGGATATCCGAGATATTCTCAAACACTCCGCCATGCTCAGGGTCCCTCTGGCTTGGTTGTAGTGCCACATCAGAGCCTGAGAGCAGGTAAACGTCCGAACAAGCCTATACCCTTTCTAGTAGTGCGCTTATTAAGATAGTACTAGGCTATAAACAGCAAGTATTTGGAAGCATTGCCAGCCACGTGCCACGCTACTCCGAATTAGGAATCCCTCCTTTGCTTGATTCCAAATACCTTGTTGTACGGAACCGTTTCAACTTACTTCTCAAACCCCTCGCCCCAACACACAAAGGGGACAAAGCACCACAACGCCAACACAGCCTCAGCAACAAGATTAGTCCGGCGCGCCTTTGTCAAGTTGTCCCCAGGTAAACCTTGCATGGACGATAGGTTTAATGGGGTTGGCTAGCGATATTTCCCAAATCAACTGAACGCCCAATATCAGCACAAAACAGAGTGTTGGGACAGACAAAAAGGACAAGGTGAACAAGACAATCTCGAAGTCCAAGTCCTGGACCATTGGAGGGATATTTCAGGCAATGAGCCCTATCTGCGGCGTGTGTCCAAGGCAGGCGATGAGCCCGGTGGCCGGGCCCTGGTCTCACACCACTCCAATCAAAGGGCTTGTCTTTGTTCTCTAGAGGCTTTTTCTTCGTCGCCTTTGTTCTTGCTTTTGTGTTTTGGCAGAAACAAGTCCCTTGTTCTCGCATGAGTCCTTGTTATATTGTGCGATACCGAGTACTTAAGTCTTGGTCAAGGAGCTCTCTTCTGTCGACCACGGAACTACCCTTACTCTACTAAAGAACTCCGTCTACTGAACCAAGTACTCAAATCTCGACAAAAGAACAAAATGTCTGCCGTTCCTGCTCTTGCCCTCGCACCTTCAGCCAAGAAGAGACCACGCACGGAAGATGACATTCCCACCCTCCCCCCTCCAGCCAAGAAGAGACCGTGTGCGGAAGAGAATGTCACCACCCTCGCCCTTTCAGTCAAGAAACTCGAGATCATCGATAGCATTGCGGGCCCTAGTCCGAGCTACACCACAGACGACGAGGCCGGTGCTCTCACGAACGCCAATCCAACCGACGTGAATGCGGTTGATGAGATGGCGGATGCGAACATGAGCGATGACGAAGACAGTGACTTAGATTCTCTACCGTGTGATCGAAGCTCGTGGGGCTCGAATTCACAAATGAGCTTCAGTTCGGACTCGAGCGACGACGAGGGTGAAGAGGCAATGCCGATCCAGCCCTTCGATAGGGAGTATATCCCCCCCGACGATGGTTACGTAGGAGTGTCAACCAGTGATGTTTCGGGGTGGCATGAGCAGCTGCTGGATGACAAGGAGACAAGCCACCTGTTCTACCTGGAAGGTTGCGTCCGACTGCAGAGATGGAAGCTCCTCAAGCTGTTGGACGCCACCGCGTCTGTCCCGGGCCCGGTGAAGACGGATTCGCTGAGCTTGGCCGACGCAAATAGAAAGCCGAGTGTCTCTCAAAAGGGAGACTTTGGCGACTCGTACGGCGGCCGCGCGGACTATTTCCCGTACCCGTTGGGGCCCGGCGCAGGTGAGAAGCCGGCTGTCGTTCAGTTCGGGATCTTTGGCGGCTCGCACGGCGGTCACGCGAACTATGTCCCGGACTGGATGAGGCCCGAAGTAAAGGGGAAGCCGAGTATCTTTCACCAAAAGAAACACTTTGGCGACTCGCACAGCGATCGCGCGAACTGTTTCCCGGACTGGTCGAGGCCCGACGCGGCGGGATTGGAAGCGGCCGCGAATGGCTCGCGACTTCAGCCAGAGGCGATCAAGCTCATAGTTGACTTCTTCCACCGCCGTCCGCACCTCAACCGCACCGAGTGCGAAGACTACTGCCTCAAGAAATACCTGGGAGAGGACATCGGATTCGCACCCTGGAAGTGGCCACTCAAAGTGCACGCGTACCCCTCCGAGTTCCAGTTCCCCGACAGCTACATGGTCGAGATCATAGATCCCTCCGTCTCCATCCCTCCCCACATGACGCTGTTCTACATCACGCCCAAGACGCTGGACGAGGACCAACTCGCCCAGGCCAGAGAGGCGTACGACCACTTCGTCCCGCAGTACACCTACGTTGGGCACATGGACGTGGCGGGCAAACACCGAACGAAGCTGTTTGTGTGGCGGATCGAAGCCCCCGTTGGACGCCCCATCGCGGCCGACATCGACCGGCTCGGTCTGCGGGTCAATCAGGAAAAGTACCTCAACATCATGAAGCATTTTGTTGACTTTGTGTGCAAGCCGCTGCCGCCGAGATGGGATCATCGTGGCCGCAACCTCGACACTGGCGAGAACTGGCCCATGGTGCCGCACAACCCTCTCCTCGACGTGAACAACATCATTGTCCGGCCCGACTGGTCAGGCATCGCCGGCGTGCTCCTCTGGGGGGCCCCGCCACTCAAGACCCTTCCCTTTGGCGCTTCCCTCTCCGGCCTCCTGCGTCTAGAAGGAGTCCCAGACCTCGAGGACGCCGGGGATGATCAACGAGTTTGCGAAATCACTCCTTCCATGTTTGACACTTACAGCCGTAACGGGCGCGAGTTGGAGCGTTGCTGTCTGTACTACCTGCGGGAAAAAATTCCGACCCTCGGCGACGACCCCTTGGCCTGGCACCGCCTGTTCAAGGCCATGCGCGACGGCACCGCGGCGGCGGACAACACGTCCAAGATCGAAAGAATCTGTCACGAAGCGCAGGTCGAAGACCTAAGGTGGGAATGGTTCCGGCTTGAGATAGAGGCTGATATCCCCGATGACGAGAGCGACGTCGCAAGTTGGGAAAGCGGAAGTGGAGAAGAGAGCGGCGAAGAAGAGAGTGACGGAGAAGAGGGTGGCGACGACGTGGACATGGATATGGACTAAAGAGTTATCGTTTTTCCTTGGAGTTTCTCCTGGTCGTATACGTTTTTGATTAGATCAACCCCATCTGAGATATATACAATGACAGATTGTATTGTACCTGACAAGATTTCCTTCCTTCTTACCAATAAACCAATCAAGTCATTACACTTGCACTCTTCGTGCCCTGACAGGACGCTATCACATTGCATTTACCTCTTGTCCCAGAGAGTCCAGAGACTCATATATTCGTTCCACGAAGCTGGCAGAGGGGAGTCGAATGAGGTACAGGAAACTTCCGGCCTTCCTTTCCATCGGCGCCCACTTCTGCTCCCTTGCTTCTTCAGGCTGTCCTGTTTGCTTCATGACTGGTCCAGGTGCCAACGGGGACAATGGACTGACTGTGTGTAACAAGAACGAAAAAAAGGTCCGAGGACGTCATTTCCTCCTCCTCCTCCTCCTCCTCATAGCCACGAGCTCTAGAAAAAATTCGAGAAATCTTGATGTCGGAGTCGAGAACCCGCGATTGAAGTTTTTACTTTTCAGATCACCTGATTCAACGCCGTCGAGCCGACATCGTCTCGCGTGTTTCAGAGTACAGATGCAATGCCCCCCCATTGAACGTTCTGAATGCCAGGCCGGACCCAGTGTCCTTTACTACGCGTTGAAGGCGCTGAAGAGTTGAACCTGCGGCGGTGTGGCAATGGCAAGACAAAGAAAATACTGTATGGACTTTGATTTCTGCTGTCTCAAGATCTCAACAATTCCTGGTCGCTCGGGGGGGGGGGGGGGGGGGCCTTGGGCACAGGCGATCTGTGTCAGCCTACCAGCGCTTTGCCTGTGTAATACGTACCCATGATGGGGCCGCTCATGGGGCATTGGGCCTTCCCGTACCAAGGGGACTTGTGAGAAAATACTGAAGGGACTCTGAGCCCCAGTCACTCGACGGTAGGTAGAGACTTAATATCGAGGATGGTGATGATGCCTTTTAGTGGCATTATATCACGTGTCTTGGAGTTGGAGATGTTCACTGGTGCGGGTCCGGAGTATGAATAATCCGGCACCTGAGCAGTACCGAGAGCGCGCGGAGTACGGAGTAACTGGAACTCCCGAGCCAGTGCATGAGGCGCGGACTATAATTCGACCTCACATTATTGCACCAAAGGCTGTATATGTGCCAGTCTGACCCGTCCGACCGCCTTGACTTGCACGCTTGGTCTCCAACATGCCCGTTGATGGGGACTGTGCTTCTGTAATCCATCTGATGCGGTGTGCGGCGGATTGATGGCTGCGGACCAAAGATCAAGCAAGACTGGGCCGAGAACTCGAAGTTTGGAGGGAGTGGCATTTAGGCATGACCATACTCGCCCCTGTTGACCCTTCTCGCACCCTCCTCACCCGCGCCGACATCTCTCGCTCGGGCCCAGCCCGAGTCCCACAGCCCCTGAGGATTTACATCCTTCTGTCCCTCTCGGGACGGTGTCCTGGCCTCGAGCCTTGATGCTAGACCTTTTCTGCTAATCACACTCATCACGCCGCTTGACGTCGAAAGTACATACAATGAAGAGGAACAGGGTACCGAGGACCATATGAAGATTTATATTGTGGCGGCTTTGCGGTCTCGCTACTGCACCACGGCGTCCACCAGATACAAGAGATTCATGACGGTCCGCCATTTTTCCAGGTTGAAAACACACATGACGACGAGGAATTCTGTGACGGCGAGCAACGAGAACGAGAACGAATTCGAGCCGCGAGTACTAGACGACGGATACCTTCCCGCGAACGAATACTCTGTTGACAATACGACAGCGTTCCCGGTCGCACTACCTACCTGCATCTGAGGTGCCTAGAGACCCCACGATTTTTTACGCGTGTGAGAGAAAAGCGCCCGACCCGACGCCGTTCACTGAGCCGGTAGCGTCTCAGTCGCCTTTGGGAGGATGCAACATCGTCATACACAAAGCAATGGCACGGAGAAAGGCTAGCCTGATCAATGCACAGCCACGGGTCAACTTATGGCGGAATGCCGAGCAGCCAACATACCAGCCGCGGTGTCCAGGTCTTCTGTAACCTTCCAAAGAAGGTGCCTACGCTAGCGCCTAAAAACCAAAGAATCATTAATGATGCTGGTAGTCGAGAGTGCCGACGATGAAAGCCGGCGCAGAGATACAAAATACTCACGATGGAAAACACCCGCCACATATTTGCGAGCTCGTCAAAGAAATAACAGGCGAAGGCCTTTCGAGCCTCTATACAGCGCCTCCAGATAACGAAAACGACACTGAAGCAGCCCCGGCTCCAAGCCAGTGCGACTTGAAGCAAGGAGTCCCATGGCACGATTAACAACCCCTGTGATATCAATTGAGGCAGCCATGTTATTTGCAGACTTTGGTGGTGAAGCATCCGTGGCTCATGCCGCTTCAGGACCGGCTCATTCAACTCCTCGAAGACGTCCGTCGCGTCTTCTTGACCGGTACCTCCGACTTCGTCGTGGGCGCCTACTTTGAGTTGGCTACAAGTATTATGGGCAGCCGATCAATTGAAGATGCTGGGGTGGTAGGTTCCCAGCTGCTTCACACACAAACACAAAATGGATGGTCCTTGCCAGGTCGAGCGGACGGGCGATTGTACACAAACTAACGAGGTCTGCATCAGGTGCCACAGCGTCACCGTACTCTGAACTGCGGCTTGATGCGACTGCTGTGAGCTCCATGGACCCCATCTTCCGTACATTCGTGGCCCACATGCGTGAAGCAGGTCATGCTGGGAAGAGAGAAGAAAAAAAGTTGATTATATGACTCTTGAATGCCTTGCTTAGGCATCTCCCTGTCACTTTGGGTCCACAAGTCACAGGTCCTATTTCCATTAGGGCATGGCAAGAGCCAACCTGTAGGAGTATATTCCACGTTACGTATCGTTCTAAGCAGAAATCGTTTCGAGACTCTCTTTCAGTTGGTAATACGACGGTATAAGCGATTCTCTATAGTTTACCTACCGGGAGCTCTACGTGATTACCCTCTACTACGGCCTGGCCCTCTTCTCTACTCTTTTCCTTCCCCTCATCCTGCCGTCCTTGCCTCTGAGCCTTTTCAGGTACATACACCAAGGTGTTCGGCGAGAAGGCTGAGAGCAGAGCGATGGCTCGCGTTGTCGCCGACTTGCCACATTTGACGTAGATGCCGCCTCTGCGGATATCGACTTTTTAGACATGCACCTGCACAGTTCGGCCGATAGGTCCTGGACTTGGTGACCTGTGCTATGGGTTTATTGAGTCGAGGGACTTTGTAACCTGTGGGCTCATAGGCCTACGGACTCAATGACTGCGACTTGGCCCGGGACTTGGACTCGTGGCCGACGACACTCGCCCGCTGGTCTGTGCCTCGTGCACTAACGGATTGACTTGTGGGCTTACCATGGAATTGGAGTTGGACTCGAACCCGCGGACCTGTTGACTCGTTACTTGTGGACTTTTCTGGCTCTGTGTCTTGCAGGCTTGTGAGCTTGGCAGGTCGTGGGACTCGTAGACTGGTTTCCGGTCTCGTTGACACAGCGTCGTTGATATAGCCTTGTAGACGTAGCTTGCTTGAACTTTGTTCCTGTGGTATTTGCAGGTCTGTTGAGTCGTGGCACGTACAACTGGTGGACTTTGTGGCTCACAAGCTCAAGGAAACAAACTTGTAGACTTGTGCTGCACTACTGGTGAGGCGTTGGTGACGGATGCATGATTACTCTGACAAACTAACTAGCGGCTCTCTCTCTCTCATATCGTATGTGCCTGACTGACAACACCTTCTCTTTCACTATAAATTCTGTCTCTTACCCGTGACGCATTCAATTCTCTCCGCCACCCGATCAGCAATTGAACGACAAAGTTTTCGTCTGTTCAGATCAACCAGAGGTTGGTGCACTCCGCATGGTCCACTCCACAGATTGCCAACGGCGCCCATACCCAGCACAATGCATCTTCTGGTGGGATATCCTGTTAGGAATCAGGGGGGCTCAGGTTGCTATTCTAAACCACCACAGAGAAGGATGAGGAGCACCCCAGGACGTTGCCACAGCGGCCGTCGCCTCTCCACAAGGCTGCGCCCCAGCCGGAGAGCAACCCCCCCAATCCATGTCGCTAGGACGCGAGGGTTGTCAGTGGAAGTGACGTTTCCCAGGGCGACCACCACAGACACTGTTTTGAGTGCCACCACCGCTCGTGAAGCTTTGCAGCACGGAGGATCTGGCAGAGCTCTCTGTGAAAGGCACCCGCAATCTGTATTCTTGCGGGAGATGCCCCGCGCCTCAAGGGCTTTACATGCGTCGTGAGAACGTTCAAATGCGGACGATCCAGACAAAGAAATAGAGTCTGTTCAGTAGGTGGATTTCTATGTGTTGAGATTCTTGTCAAGATATTGTGGTGTTGGATCGACTGCCCCGTTCCGACACGATATTGATGATAGCCATAGGATAGAATGTGAGTGAACAGGTTACAAGATGGTGGCTGAACACAATCTGGCCAGTAAGGGAGGCCAACACCTGCTGCGACTGTCTGTTTTCCGACTCTTGACTGCGCAATAAAGCGCCGAGAACAGTTTCCTTCACGATGTAAGTGAGGTCCGAAATGCCTGTCTCGGGACAAGTGGGCCTGGTCCGCAGGTAGGCAACTCCACTACCACTGTCTGTTTTCTGGCCTGTCCTCCAGCAGAAGCGAGTTACGCTGGATTTTGTGACGCAGGGAGCAAGAGGACAAGAGTGAACCGGTTCTTGAGCTCGTCGTTGGTAACGGCGGCACCGCTTGGTGCGGATGGAGGTGTCAAGATTTGACCGATGCTCTGATGGGTTTTGGGGAGGCATGTTGCTGCTTCTGGAAGAGTCAGTGTGAGGGCTTCTTTCAAGGAATCGAGGGTTCCACGAACAGAATCCATTCATCCAACAGGCAGACGGAGGACGCCTTTGCCCAGAGCAGTTCGCCGGTGTCGGTCTCGGGAAGAAGGAAACTGGCACCAGTGTGCCGTCTGTACATAGTTCCTCCCTGGGCGACCTCCTTTTGCAACTGGTTTCAGTTTCATTGGCTCGACTCGGTGTTTGGCTGGTGGATCACGGGAAGAAGGAGATAGGCGCTGGCGTGAAGCCAATCGCACAGACGGCCTTCGGAGGAGGAGTAATTCTCGAGGTAGTAGTTTTATCGTCTGAAGACGCCGTATGTCGACATGATCACGGGAAGAAGGAAACGCCCCCTTAGCTGTGGAGGGAGAGCTCGGGGCAGTAGCCCATTTCGCAGGCGGCGGCAGCCCGAGTATTTTGATTTGCGATACGCCAGTACATTACGGGGAGAAGGAAACACACGCCAGTACGAAGTCAACGGCACTAGTGTGCTGCAGGCCAGAAATACTCGGGCGGAATGACGTGGTGGTGGAGGACTGCTGAACAAGTTGGTGAGAAGTGTTGAACAACGGGCATTGTGAACGTATTTTTGGAACTGATGGGCAGCAACGCGTGAGTCGCGCTTGTGTGATCGTGTGGAGTCTTGACATTCGTTGCTGTCGCACAGGTGTGAGGGACACACTGCGGGCGCACAGTGTGCGTGTCAGTAGGTGGACGGATTATGGCTGATCCGTACTCTGGACACGTGCTTCAGATTATAGATCGGAGAAATCGGGTCTTGGGGGCCAATAATTTCTTGGCGCCGAGGGATTGCTCGTCTATGCGGGCCAACCCAGCAACCATGCCAAGCCTGGTAATCCAAATTGGGTATGCACGCTAGGCCCAAACCTGACTTTTCATCGACCGACAAAGAAAAGTACCGCGCGGATCCCGGGGACAAGCGAGTCCTCACCCCGCGCCTGATGGGTCCACGGGTTGACGGGTCAGCATGATTAGTCCGTACAGAGACACCACGTCATGATCAGCAAAGGTTCGGTCGTCATTTCATGTCATTGGGGGCAGGACCCCGACGAGCGACTCAGGTGAGCCTCTCATGGGGGCTTCTTACTGAACCATCCATCCTCAGTGCCAGTAATGGGGATGGTCCCCTATTGGAGCCACTTGGACGCTTGACTCCTTGTGCCGAGTGAGACTTGCTGAGGTCAATGCAGGAAGAACGAGAGAGGTCTCTTGACCAATCATCATGAGAAATCCTGCATGGGAGGCACGGATCTCACAGCGTGTCTGACTCCATTGCATTGAGTTGACTACTGGCATGCTAACATGCTAGCACGAGACAAATGACCTCCCACCATATCGGTCGCCTCTGATGCTGGCACGTTGGATGGAATTTACTGTGCCATGCAAATTCATCAGCCATTGTCTTGTCCCAATTGAGCCGAGGTCAATTAAACCCGTCACGTGAGACCCGGCATTCATCTCCTGTGATCAATGTTCGTCTGATGATGAAGAAACTCTGGTGTTTTGCTTTGTGCTGCCGAGTGTGAGAACAAATGGCTGAGAGATGGAGTCTGGACAGCATCAACTCTAGTAGCCGCTACTCTAAAGAATAAATGGAATGAATTACTTACCTTTCTTTAGAGCAAGCGCGGCTTCCACCTTGTTCAATCACTGCCACTACGCCTGCCCCAGCTCGCCGTGTTGGATTCCCTTGGTGCCGCCTTCGCTCAAACGAGATAATGGCCGTGAAAGGCTCTCTGAATTGCGGGTCACGGTGCCGATGAATAGAAGCAGACAAATTCCAATGCTGCTGGACAATGGACGCGTTCAAAGCTGGGTGCCGAACATGGATGAGGCTGGCTGGCTGGTCGGCGGAGCAGATCCGGGGGATTTTCTCTTAAAGATGAGCGGCGATGCACTCGGCCTGTACTGGTCTGGAAAGGAAGTGAGTCTGCAAGAGCCTGCCTCGTGTGTACGACTATAACGGCCAATAACGTCCAGGCTGAGAAGGAAAGACGAAACGATGACGCTGGCCTAGCGTACGGCGGGCCCCCCCCTTGGTTGTGCCTGTGTCCTGAGTACCGCCCATGCCGGCGGCAGATTATGCACCAACAGGAACCCGTGGACGATGAGGGCACAGAAAACGAATATGACGAAGGGACAGAGCGATGCGTCCTTGAATCCAATTGGATACCCCTCTATGAATTTGTTGATCACCACGGGGTGGCCAGTCAAGGAGACGGACGGTAGATCAGCCGAAGGCGAGCGGAATATCACGAGCTCGAGGGTCCTGCCCAAGCGCATCTCATCATAGCAGCATCTTCGTAGTCCACTCCCATGGCGTTTGTCAGAGACGGACCTAACGACACGTCGCCGATCGCGAAGTTGTTGCCGTCTTTGAACGTAGCAGCTCATTTGGTCGCTCTCTGTCGAATCCGGGCGGGTACTCTTCACCAATCGGGTCAGGGCGTGAGAAGCGGGAAAGATGAAGTGAAAATCGTGTGAAATGGCAACAGGTTGGAGCCACAACGCACTTGTGGTTCACCCATGCTTCGTATTTATCCAATCTTACGTCTAATGTTTGTGAATCGCCTGCAGACAACAGTGTCCGCTTTTTATCCTGTCCCAGCCGATCGCCGTCTGCAGTTTGACAACGACAACGAATGACCAAGCGTCCTGTTTTTCCGTCTGTACTGAAACCGAAGAGTCAATTCGGAGCGACTCTTGATGCACAACAGAGCTTTTGCCGGTTTTCTCGACATTCCCAGTCTTCTTTGCAGGTGGAGTTCTGTTTGGTCGCGCGAGATATCCGGACAGCCTGCGCCGTCAAAGTCGGATATCAGTCCCCGATGTGCAGTATCTATGAGCATCTCAATCCCAAATCACCACTTTCTGAAGCTTGGCGAGCTGTCCTGTCTGGCCTTGTTCTTGTATGCCGAATGCATGAATGCCAGTGTCGCACTTGGCACGAAATCTAATTGGGGCGATTTGTGCCCTTGATGTCATCCGTGAAGAGAGGATGTGAAGAGAGGATGGGCTGAGAGGGCAGAAACACTCGGACCATGATGCGAGTGCCAATCAGGAGCCCACGCTCGGGAAACAAGCTCGCCTGCGGAGGTGCGAGTCGTTGAGTAAACGCGTAATAAAAGCCCTTTCAGCCATAGAGATCTAAAGAGAAGAGAATAAGAAGGGGGCCGAACAAGCTCTGATTGGTTTTAACCGAAGGGCAGTTGTTGTCTGCCGTCGTCGATGGAGTAGAGACAGTCGCTCTCTCGACCTAGTGGGTGACCGGTTTGGTCAGTAAGTACCCTTAGTACGCTCTTCCAATTCCAACAAGTGCTTAGTTTTAAAGGCACTTGGAGGCTCACGTGCCCGCCGACAGATGACTGAACTATCCGTGAGCGAACTTTCACCCTTTGCCCGCCGCCACCGCAATAGCTGGTCGTCGTAGGTTTTATTATTTTGCAGTTCTTAAAGGCAAGAGGCGGTCTTTGTTTGAATCACCCCCGGGTCAGTGTCCTGGCAGAGGTGAAGCCAACGCGACTGACTGAAGACTTACCACGGCACTGAACAGGGTGTACTTTCCAGTGTATATAAGATAGTGGAACTGACACAGACAAGTGCCTTGCCGACTACCGCCGCCATCAACACGTGGACAAAGTCAACCAAGCCTACTACTTTAGTCAATCAATAGCCCATATCTCAGGGTTGTCCGCGTCCACCACGATCCCATTGACCACCACTCTGACTCCCTCTGGACGAAGATGAGACTTTCCATGGCGCCCGCGACCAACATTGCCTGGGACCCAAGCTCGCTGTACACGCGGAGTCGCTCCACCTGCTCTTCGAGGCGGGTCTTCTGGGCTTCCAGCGTCCTCTTGTCGCGTTCCCATGCGTCGGCATCCTCGTTCTGTTCCCTCCTCGCCTCCACGGCCACTTTCTCCGCCACAGTCACTCTGGCTTCAGATGTCCTGGTGATAGCCCGTACCATGCCCGACTCCGGGATGGGTGGTTGCGGCAGGCCAGCTGAAGCGGACAGAGTAGCGAAGCAGGTCCCTCCAGCTGGGTGGATGGATTATGGTTATTCCGAAACCCGTGTCGCTTTCCGGAACTTTGTTACTCCGGACCCGGGTCGGCATAGAATCGACACCAGTGCCAAGAGGCCAAGAGGCCAAGACACTTAGTTGATGCACAAACCCGAGTCAAGGTTAACGTCAAGTTCCCGTCAAGTTTCTCACGTAGTCATCATGGGCAATGCAGGCCATAAGAGTGCGGGCCACCACCACCACCAACTCTCAAGGCCCCAAGCATCAAATTCTACTCGAGCAGTACATGCCCTCCATTCCGAATCATTGCGCACGCTATACTTGCACGAAATGGAATGTCACTGGCAGCCCGGGAGGATCAGTTAACCCAGTCATTGAATCCACTTCCCCAATGGTACGCCCGAGCCGTTGGACACAAGAAGCTGGGGACCCAATTAAGCTGAAGTTGTCATGTGCTTCCCATATACGAGGACCAAGAATGCGAGTAAATCTGGACGAGAACGTTGCCGTCGCTTACATTTCGGCAAGATTTAATTGGGAGTGTCACAGGTCTTCGTCTTCCCAGGACAGCAGCATGACAAACACACGGAATTATAGCCCATCGCTCAGCCAGCCGAGCGATCGAGAGAGACTTTTTCTCGAAATATGCAGTGGATACTTGAAAAACCCAATCGCGGCGACATAACACGAGGAACATGCTCGGACTACATGCTACCTCAATCAACTATCCGGACGGCCTCCATTGTCTGGCTGCACTCCGCATTAACATCCGGACTGGAACCGGATGGATGGGACAGCGGTGGAATGCTTGAACCACTCGCTGAGACACACCGGTGTCCCGACTCGAGAGGATAGAGAGATATTGAAACACCAGACATGGCCGCGGTCACGCTTAATGCAAGACATCCAATGTCCAGCACGGAACAAAGCAACGACCATGAGCGACATCTACGCATTGACTGAGATGACTGTTGACGTGTTGGCGCCGTAGCGGCCGTCATAGCGGTGCTGACGTCCGTACTCAGCGCTTTGGACACGAGATCAAACGTGCCGGGAATCATGAGCAACATCACGATCGACGGCGCATTCAATGAGGTTCGTGTACGCCCGGCCAGACCCGGTAGAGGTGGGCCGACGAGAAGCAGCAGTAGCGCGCCGAAATGACCGTTATTGACAGTGCTGGTCATGATCGTGGTGAACTCGAACTTGGCGATGCGCATATCCGCACTGATAACGACGACAGCGATGAGGCGTTGCCGGATCGAGTCAGCTCCACGTCGATCTTCACCATTCCATCCCGTGCACCAGGATGGTCATGGACCCTGCTGTTATCGTCGTTATTCCACAGGAAGGAAGCCTCTGGCGTCATTATATCACGTGATCTTCTCCATCGGCTCAGTAATGTATGTTCACCAACCTGTCACTCTCCGCCTTGAAGACTGGAAACCTTTTCTTGGAGCTGGTACATTTGGTCGACTGAGGGCAACAGCTGACTCCAAGACAGGAACGAGGACGTTTTACGTCATCCCCAATCATCTTTTCTTTCGAGGGGAAGCCGAGTATGGCGCCGGAGTGAGGGTCAATTGATCTATTCGAACGAAAAATTTGCGCCATTTCAATGACCCGTATGGAGTCTAGCAAGTCAGAACCATTCATGCCTAGCCTGACCAATTTACCTCCAAGCTCATCCTGCCGGTGCCCGGTCAAAGAATTTTGCATAGCCAACTCTTGACTCATCCTGCTTGTCACTTCTTGGTCTGCGTTCCGCAATCGACCGAGATAGTACTGTTAACAAGCAGGGCACTTTAGCCATGAATGATATTGAGACCGTGAACAACATCAGTCATACTACGAAGCAGTAGAAGAAGTCATCTCCTGGAGATGATGAAGTACCGCTTGGTACCACAGATTCTGGGCAGAGTCGCCAAAAAGGGGTCGTTTTTCACTCGCGCGACCACAGGGCTCCTACAACAGCATCAAGCACAACGTATCCGGTTTGCCGCATTTGACTTTTTTCCATTAGCCTGCCTGATCTTGGATGGCCTTTTCAATTTTTATGTGGCTCTGCTCTCTTGTCCACGGTGGCTGGGGGCCAGGGGGTACCAGGGGGGCTTCCGCCATCGGGGCTCAGTCTCAACTCTCCTCGACCGCTGCTCCTCTGTTACCCTCCTGGTTGACATTCAAGTTCTCAGTTTTGACTCGCTTCTAGCTTCACCCGTTGGGCTGATAGCCAAACCTCTCTCGACGCGCGAATTGGGAGTGTCTTTGGCGACGCTGTCATGAGTTCTTCACATCTTGAGCCCTCCTGGGCTTTTGGACACGGCCAGTCAGCTTGATCTGATACTCATCATCCTTCCCCTTTGCTCTCGACCTCCACCTTCCGCACAGAAGCGCGTGTTAGACGTGCTTGTCAATAACTTGTGGACGGTGAATGGAATCGCGTCCCTTCTCTATCGGATGCTCTGGCCTGGGACCTTCAATCTGCAGCTCCCCAAGAGCCGCCCACGAGAAGACTTTGCCAAGTACGACTTTTCCCAAATCCTGGCAATCACGGGCATCATTCAGTCATTCTAGCTGTCAAATCTGGCTACGTTAGTCCTCATTGGAGTTATATCATAGGAGCCACCAACGTTGCCCAGGGCGGCTTGTGAAGTGCCACTCATCTCGTTGTCTTGGCAAAACCCCTGGAGCTGCTATCGACGCGCAAATTTGCCCCTTGATTTGTCGATCTCATTCCCGAGATCAAGTACAGCAAACAGTTAATATCTCCAGCAAGACCTTTTGTCAATATGACACAGACACTACACCTTTCAAATCCACAGTCCACCACTCTCATTACTCGCTGGAACTGAGGTTAAGCAGGTCTCTTGATCGCATGGGACCGAGAATCCTGTTTCGGTGGGCTACAAGCATTACTCCGGCACCGAGACTGCGACGTCAAAGAGCTTGATGCCTTGTCCTTCTCGGGAGAGAACACACAGAGCGCCGTCAGCATCTCAGCATTAAACTCCCGTCAAATTCCAAAGGCGTCAGCATCGTGGACCTCGATTACCATGCATGCATCATGCAGGAGGGCACCGCCGTTCGGCTTTATTCACGGTAACCTCTTTCTGCGCCGAGGTCTACCGCCGTTGTAGTGGTGAACAAGGGGTGAAGCATGCGCCGTATACCCGCCTGCTTACTTCTCGTGCTCTGCAGAATTGGTGCAGGAGGTTGCGGAACCTCAGCACAAAGTGTTTCTCTCTCTCTCTCATTGGACGCCCCGCCTCTTACGCTGCTAAGCTATTGCTCCGTGGACATTCTCACACATTCCCTTCGTGGGTTCTCTCTCTCAGAGGTCTTCCTACGATCTTCACAGAGCTCCTCCGCCAACCGCTTCACAATCCTCGAAAGTCGATCAATCTCCCTGTATCTGCGGCCGGTCCTTGCGTCAAGATCTTCGCTGAGGCAGAGACGACAGCTCATCTCGTTGACCATGCACTTCCTTCGCCCCCCACAAGCTAACACCACTCGAGCCTCCACGCCTCCTCGTCCTCATTCTCGGCTTCTTTCTACGGATATCGCAAGGCAATACGGTCGAATCAATGCAATCGGCATACGAGATTGAATCAATCCAGCACAACAGGAAGACAAAGAGTCCCAAGACCATCTCACAAACATGTCGAATATGCAACCGTGGAAGCACGTGACTACCAAGACTGGCTTGCATGTTCTGCCGTAAAAGCAGCACTTGACGGTCCACCCTACTCGATAACTAAGCGAGGCTGCATGTCACATGGCAGGCTGAATTTCCTCTCCGTCTCACAATTTCAGAAACGTTGTTTGTCGGGTCACAAAAATCTTCGGGTATTTCCTAATCCGGAAATACTCATACCCGAAACAGACAAGCTCTTGGCAGCGCTGCATTCGAGGCTTCGTCCACCACCTCAAACGTAAAACAAACCAGCGTCATGCGTGCGTCTCGACGTGACGGTGGTGGTAGTGGCAGCCGCCGCTGTTGTCGTCGATCCCGGCTGCCGTCTGCCGTCCCCAACATGGAGCTCTTGTCAAACTGGTATTCAGTGGGACAGGCATAAGTATGCGGGCGGCGGCTTCGCATCGTCAAGCACGTAACAAAGCCAGCCTGCTGGTAGAAGGTACGACACGTCTCGATGTTTATTTCGAGGAGGAGCTACTGACCACTATTGATGAGCAGCTGGTACGGCCCGCCGCCACGGTTGAGCAGAATGCTCCCCCCGTCGGCGAGTTGTGAGTTTCGTCAGCGTAGTCCCCAGACCTCGTCACACGTTTCGGCCTCTTCGGATAGTAATACTACGGCGCAATCGTGGTCAGAGGGCATTGGATGTCCACGGGTGCTCGGAAACAGAAAAGAATCCTTTCAGTACTCGAAAAGCCAGACCTTCAATATGTTCGTTTGGCTATCCGTAGGGAAGAGGGGCGAACCGATAGCCAGTGGCGAAGCCAGAAAGATAGTGCATGGTAGCTCCACCCCGGGACCACAGGAAGAACAGAGCGAAGGCATACTTTTCGTGGGTGATCAAGGCAAGGTCGGTCATTCTTGTGTCGCCATCTCCCGGACTTGGGTTTGTCGAAGTCGAGCCCCCTTTTGAGCCCAGTGTTGGGCCCGATAGGGAGGAAGCGAGACAGCACAGGTACGAGGAGGGATGAGGGAAAGGGGCAAGGCAAAAAGACATGGCCAAAAGAGAGGAGCGAGAGAAGATGGAAAACTGTTCTACCGGCGGTTGATAGGCAATGCCGTCTGTCTGTCTGTCTCGTTCTCGTGTCGGTAAATTACCTGTAAATCGCCAGCTGTTGTCCCTGTCCTGTCCTGACACACTTGACCCCTCAGCGTCTGGACCAGGTCGAGTTGTTGTTGAATGAAATCGCTCAAGGTCTGGCCCCAAAGCAAAAGAAGAGGACTTTGGTAGACCCACATCTGCCTTCATGGCACTCGTGTAATGACTCCAATCCAGAGATCTCAATCGCCCCCCGTTTCTGGACCTTGTTCGTGTAACAGTCAATGTCAACGTATTCACATACCGGAAACTTTGTGTTTGTTCAACTAAGGTAACCCCCACAAGCCACGGGTAATTACGGAGTTGATCCAGCTTCGCTTACGGTCAGCGAGTTAAGCGCAGAGAAATCAATCGAGATCCACAATGTTGCCGTCAGGGGCCAGCTGGCCAGCGGTCGAGGTTGCAGTCGCCCTCATCACCAAAGCCACCGCCTACGGAGCGGCAACAGAGACAGCGCGAGTTCAAACGATAGGCGTGTCAGAGGGACGACCGGGTGCGCCATACTCTCCATCATCTGGCTGGAAAAGGGTCGTCGTTCCTGACAAGGACCAAATATGACGAATTCTCGACCATTCGGTCGGTGAACCTCTCTACCTTGCAGCAGCTGCCACTCAGCCCTGTCGAGAGTGACATTCTCACCTGGGGGTGGAGGCCAGGGAGCTGCCATCACTGCGAAACACGGGCGAGATCTGACCTACCCGATCTCAGGGTTGACCTCGACACAGAATAGAATCTCGCAATCGTTCACTTTGCTGATGGAGGAAATCTTGGAAAGACACTGCGAGGGTGGGCAGGCCGCTAGTGTTACGCAGAGTCCCATCCAGTGGCCTACCACCGACATCTCATTCCAGTAAGTACGTAGAGGTGGGTAAAACCAGTCGTGCATATAAGGCTCTCGGGAGAGAAGGCAGTACAAGGTTGAGACACAGGTATGAGGCTGATAAGATGGAGGAGAGGTCTGGTACTTGATCCACACGACAGTAAAAGCGGAAGCTATCGGAGTTTGCCCCTGTTGACTCAGGCGGGGACCAGTCAGTCTCTTTTTCCTTTCGCAAGTCTTGAGGTGTTGTTGCCCGGAGCAAGGGTCTACCGAAAGTCTTGACTACGAAACATCAGACGTCGGCACAGGGATCTTAGCCGTCGGCATCAAATAGTCTTGGCGTGCCGGGTAGGGGGAACTACTTGGGCTATCGGTCGATTTCTCATGCACAGGTCTTCACCTCAACGTTTGAGGGCCATTAATCTTGATTTGAAGAGGCGTGATTCCCTCAGCGGTCGAGTGGGCTGATTTGGTCTCGGTGTCGGAAGAGAAACAGCGTGTCCACGCTCTGCGTCGTGACCACCTCCAACATGACGTACAGTACGAAGTTCCTCCAAACTGAGGGATCGAGCCAGTCATGTCTGGTGCGATTCGAACTCGACCCTATCGCTGGCTTCTGAGAGCAAAGGAGAAAGGCGCACAAGAACCAGCAGGAACCCCATCACTTTCGTGTCGACAATCCATCCCCACAGGTGAGAAACCTCACCGAACGGTCGGTCGGCGCTCGAGTTATATGCGAGACAGGGAACTTTGAGGAGCAAAACGAGGAAATTTACTCTCGGAGCGCTGCTTCTAGTGTTCAGCTTTATAGTTCGGAGAATTAGTCTACCCTGCACGTGCTTTGCATGCCCAGTGCCTCGAATGGTGGTTGCATGATGTCCGTCCATATCTCGCCTTGCGCTGTTTCGGGGTCCTTACGTGCGAGCAACGACGAAGATCGAGTCTACCGACTGATCCAGGCCATATTTGGAGACAGCTCCCTTTGATGACAGGCATCTCAAGGCTCCCCGCGGTGTTGAGCCTGGAGTGGGACATTGCGCGACTGATCCGAAGGGCGAACGATTCCCAGCGAGGTCAAAGGGAGGCGAGCTCCGTCGTGGGACAAGAGGCGCGGCTCCTTATGGCAGCCTCTGGTCTTTGAGGGGCTGTATCGACTACCGTTGCAACTGCGATTGAGAGCAGGTATGCGAGCTGCTTGTGTTCCAGTCTCTGCCGCTCAATTCACAATCATACAATTCGTCTAGTGCTCGCTCAATGTGTGCCGGGAAGACTATTTCTGTCACGTCAGGCGTTCCGTAGTATCGAGTAACAAGCTGCCATCATGCTCGACGTAGCTCGGGTCGTCAGTAGCGAAGATTGTGATCAGCTGTTGTTGGAGTTTGCTTTTCCTTGTTGGTAGGTCTCGCCACCTCACAAGCTGTCCGGAGGCTCTGATTGACGACAGCAAAAGCAGAGTCGTCAATGAGGGCACTTCTCCACCTCCCAAGTTGGATACCACCATATGCTGATCTTGCCGACAACGTTACTGGACGAGTTGACGAACGTTGGTTTGATCCTACCGGTCTTTGGTAGAGAGCTTGAATCAACGATCTGTTCTTTAGGTGAGGTCACTTTGTGCGCTCTTCGTCATGGCGGAGCAAGGGAGTAAACACAATCCGACAACTCTCATCAAGAGGTTTGTGGGTCTTTCTTGTGTCCCAGCTTTGCTTCGTTCTATCGCACCTACAACGAAGAGGCCCCGCAGATTTCATCGCACTGAAGGCTAAGCGTTTCTCTTCATCAAGAGGTACCTCAAGTCAAAATTTCTGTCCAAAAGCGATGGTTGAGTCAATCATAGGACGTAGAAGTTCCCTGCTTAATAGGTAAGAACTCAGATCATTGATCGAGTCGGTACTGCGCTGCTTAACGACTGTGTATGCGCATCGGAACATGTTAAAACGCGGTTCGGGCTCCACGGCCGGCGTATTGATCAGGCCATCTCACGCCGGAAGCATTCGGAAGCCTTTGCCCAAGGATATACAACTGGAATTCACAGGGCTTTGCTGAAATTCGATAAATTGTTCAAAGCTAGTCTGAACCGGAAGGCCATCCTCGGTCTGGGGAAGAGTGACGTGTGTCCGGGTCGGCTGTGTGGCCGAGGATTGGGAATTCAGCGCAGCCCAATCGAATCAAAGTTTCTATCTGCTGTGGGTATATGAGATGTAGGGGATTGAGGACACCAGCTAAATTTAGGCACAGGAATGAGGGCGTTTTCCACGAACATCAACAATCATCTCTCGACGGAAGCAGTGTGCCTTGGCACAGGATGAAGAGGCGTGACCTGACTTGCGAAGACGGGGAAACAAGATCTTTGACCTGGAAGCAAAGTGGGAAACGACCTGGCGTGTCTAGCTAGTCGGAAACATGAACAGGCACCTGCAACGTATCGGAGAGAGCAATGGAAGGGCTGAAAGCGACGAGGGTGGTGGCACATACCCATCCATGCACGACAGCTTCGCGGCTCCGTCTTGATAGTGAAGAAATGACAATCTGTAGGGGTATCCATCTGCTATAGACTCCGGATGAATCAGGAAATGACGCCAGGAGGTGGTTCGGGAGACGATCCAAAGGTGTGTGGTGATTGCAAGCCATCTTGAGCGCAGGCAAAGGGAAGGCAAATCGACCCATGAAAGGAAGATGAAATACTGCTGCGTGGCCTTTGTTTTTGCTTCGCATGCCGTGGCCTATTGATGCCTTCCCACGCTTGGACCTTTCCTCGGACGGGGAAGTGTCGGTTCCTCTGGTGGTTCCCCACTACGACGAGTCCTTCGGGCTTAGCAGCTAGTGGTTAAGCTGACAATATCCACCCACCTGCCGATCCGGGATGAGCGCGGCCCTCAAACCTGTAGTCGGCGATGTCAGAGTGGGGGAGGTAAGGGAGCGGGGCCACAGTCCAGTGTTGCCGAGAGTTTTCTGTTTTGGGTAGGAGTATTGCCGGATTAGGAAATACACGGAGATTTTTGTGACCCGACAAACGACGTTTCTGAATTTCCGAAGATGGGAAAAAAGTCAGCCTGACATGTGACATGTAGGCTTGCTTAGTTATTAAGTAGGGTCGACCATCAAGTGCAGTCTGTACGGGGAGGTAAGTAAGCCAGTCTTGGCAGACACGTGCTTATACTTGGCATATTTGACATATTTGTACATCAGCCTTGGCGACAAAGACTTTTGCTTCTTGCCGCGCTGGATCAATTCAGTTTTATACTTGTTTTCGACATGTCTGCATTCGACAATGAAGTCAGCGATCTTCCAGTCCGCGACACCAGAAAGTTTCATCCCGTGGACAGGAAACGCCAAAAAAATGGCAAGCAGCACGGTTGGGTTGGCGCGAGGTTGACTAGGCAGTGCAAGACAAATTTCGAATGCGGAATGGGGGATGTTGTCGGAGACAGTACGAATTCGGGATACAGTCTGCGACCTTGGGCGGGAGAGACTGGATGATGTGGGACAGGAAGAAACCAGGGGGCTTTGTGAAGGTTGAGGACTAGCTCAAGACAAGGGTTTCACAGGTAGCGAGCACGAGTCTCTATAGAAATAGAAGGAAGACGGCGATTTAGCCTTTCCCGTGAAGCCGAGACATGACTTCCTTGGTGAGAGTGTCTCGAACTGTTGTATACAGTCAGTGTCTGCACTGAAGGCTACGCCCAAGGCGTCGACCTCGGGTACCGTTCTCCTGCGATGCTCTTCCGTTCACCAGTATCCAGCGCTGTCCCTGGTTGATGACGCCGCCCAGGCCGTGCAGTGCTCCATTGCTGGTGCTGGCTGTTGCTAGCAAGCCAACCAAGCTCGCTTTGGGTCAGGGGTTGGGAAACATTCAAATGCGCTGGGAGGCAGATCGCTAGCTGTGGGTCCAGAAAAATCTCATATCTCTTCTCAACACTATAGTACGCAGGCGAGGGGGCCGGTCTGACCCTGAAGGTCATCAACTGCTACCCGTCGATGCTCAGCGATAGGGATCGGGGTGCGTCGCCTTGCGGCTCATATGCCCGACTGCCCGCCTGCCCGCCGACCCGCTCAAAATATACCACCCACTGACAACAAACCCCGACCTGCCTATCCGGGTTTGCACTTGTCCATGTGCGTTTCTTCTTGCCTCTCTGCCCTGCCTGGGTCACAGAGAGCAACCGGCTTGGCTTCGTGAGCGACATAAAGGGGCGTGACGTATGAGCTAAGAAGGCCGCGGGAAGGACATTCCGATCAGGTAAAGTGATCGGACCATATACAGATCGGTAGCCGGCTGTTTGCCTACCGCTTCCCCTTTTCAAGGGCAATGTTTGTTATTCTTGAATAGTAACTTTTTCCAGCTTTCTACCAGTAGCTTGGGCCGAGAGTGGCACTAAAATCAGTAATTATTGATATATTCGGCCCAGGCGCACACAATCTGGCGTATCCCAGGCGCCAGCTCTGGTTGGATGGTCACCCCGGTGAGAGGAGATGCCGACTGCCAAATCGAGACAACTCGACGTCGAAAAGCCCGAAGCTCGAGAAGCTCCAACGATACCCAGAGATCCTGGAGCAAAGACATACTTACCAGGCATAACCGTCGCTTCTGGGATTTCAGCTGCATGCGGGGATAAGTTTGCGTTATGGAAAAGACGGACGTCCCCGCCTTACGATGCTGCACCTGGTCACTGGCTCCTGTTGTGATACATACGGGCTGAAAGAATTCAACGATGAGCGTGTACCGCAGGCCTCGCCTCACCATTCTCATATAAAGCCCACAAGAATATGAAGTCCTTTTTCTCTTTTGGTAACATATGTCTTCTCCAATGTAGATTGATGTGGTTAAGGGGTTCCAGACCATCCAGTTATAAAGGTCGATAGTCTCTTCTTGAGACCCCTGGCTGTTTCTTTCTCGAGGACTCGGTGTTCCTCCTGGGACAGAAGAAGAAGAGGGTACGTCTGGAGGATCGGTTGGAAATGGATCACGATTCAGGGCTCGGCTCGACAAAAAAAAGGGGAGATCGACCTCGTCCTGCCCAACAACCCCGAACCCAGCCGCAGACCCAATGTCAGCAGACGAAACATGCGTCTCCAAAGACGACTGGCTCAACAGGTACATCGTTCAAGGCGAGTCCCACAAAGCAATGAATGCAGCGAAGGTTTCTCTGGGTGGTCTTCAGGCTCGTGGTGTGTGGTGTTGGGCTTGTGTCAGATGTTCTTGCTTTGAAGCTGCTGCTGTCAAAGATCGTGTGGAAAACGGCCGGTGGGCAAAGGAAGTGGAGGAATTCAAGCACAAAGCCGATGCTGTGAGTCTTGCTTCTGAAAGGGGTTTGAGCCTATGGTGGCTGTCAGTGAGACTATCACGCAGATGTCAAAGGGCATATTTGACTTATTTGATAAAGTGAGTGCGGACACGAATAAGTTTCGTGAGAAGTATTCTGACTTACTCGACAGTCAGTCAGAGGGACTAGTTTTGAGAAGAGACTGAGTCAAGTTCTGGGCGTGGATCAAGATTTAATCGTTCTTGCTGGTGGAAAGAGATGTGGTCCTTGATATCATGGGAGTTTCCGAGCGTTAGTGGTCGGAGATCCTGGTGGGTATCGGGCTGCTGAGGTATAGAGGAGGTTCGTCTTCTTTCTAGGCATGTTCTTCCTCGTCTGTTGGAGTCTCTCGTTCGGTTTGATGTAATTGAAAGATCGTCACTTCACCCACACAGCCTGGACATGTATACTCCGCCGTAGAAACCGCACTTGATGATCTACCCTACTTGATAACTAAGCAAGGCTGCATATCACATGTCAGGCTGAGATTTTTTTCCATCTTCCAATTTCAGAAACGTTGTTTGTCGGATCACAAAAACTCACACCAGTTTCCTAATCCGGTAACCTTTCTTCCTAAAAAGGGAAAACCTCTCGAACTCATGCCTTGCGCTTCCTGCCATACGAACAACATCAGCTGGTTTGCTGGAAATGTCCGTCGCTGCCTTCGACCTCCCTCGTCGTTGTCACAGGCAGACTCTCTGTCGGAAGTGACTCCAGCGCTGCATGACAAAGGGTAAATACGGCTTACCGTTGACTATCTTCTAGTTCGTCTCCGAGGTCGTACGGGTTGCTCAACCAGAGGAAGCCGAAGTCATTCCTCTCCCCATGGAGCTGATTTAGTCACTGCAAGTACCCCCCGCGCAACGTGAGCATGTGCAACACACAATAGTTCTCCGCCGTAGACAATCTTTTGCCATTCAAGGCCTCCCTCATCCGGGCTGCCAATGGAGCGAAACCGAAACCGAAGCCCTTGCTGTTCATCTCTATCCTAGCCTGGTGAACTCCTGCACTCACCCCCCTGCTGACTGAGAGGCCCCCTTGTTCAACAATCGGGCGAGCACTTGGCTTTAGCTTTGTTTCGGGGGGTTCTCTAAAAGTCAACTAGAAAACGTCGACGGACCATTCCCACGTTCTCGTTCTGCATGATCCGTGCCTGAATTGTTGCAACGGGCGTTCTCACTGGTGCAACTGCGAAGCCAGTGTGAAAAGATGTTCACTTGGGTCGGTGAAACTGATTCATCTATTTCGGTTTGATACCTGGGAAAAAGCGCAAACACGCCATACATGGATGGGCGATGGCTACCATGGGGAGACTTACAAGAAAGCGAAAGTAGCCAGCCAAGTCGACTCACAACGACAGTCCTGCCATGATGCCAGTATTCTGCCCGGCTCCCGCGATTTGAGACCCAAGGGTAACACTCGAAAGCCTTCTTGGGGTGAAGGTCGATCATGTTTGGAAACGTAACTGGCGAGAGGGGGTCGATTGGCACGGTGACTGACGAATGCAACATCCCGACCTTCTTGACAAACGATCCATTGCAAAGTCTTCATCGACCAGTATGATATTTCCTGCGTTAATGTTAAACGCAGCGGATTCTTTTGAGCAATGCGCATTCAGGTTCTTAACCGCCTTCGCTTGCCCAAAGACGCCCGAGTCGAATATGACTTCGTGGGACCCCAACCTGTTCCCAGCGAGTTCCATGCACCTTTCGTGTGACAATGCCTGGATGCCGAAGCGGCAAACATATCAGAGACGAAAACGGAAAATTCACTCAAATCGAGACAAATCGAGACAAAACCGGAACAGTTGCGTTGCTCGTTTTCTGGACTGCTTCATCTCCCGAAACGTGATTGTTCATGTTTTGTTTCTCAGATTGGTTTTCTCATTGGTACCTCCGACTTCGGGCTGATCAGCACCTTACCCCTGCACAGTGAGCGTGAGGTTGGTCGTCTCGGTTGCTGGGATATGTAAGATGTGCTTAGCGAGGCGCCTCCAAAGACTCCCACTTACTGGGCGTGTCGGGAGGTCCCGGGTTCGAGTCTTTCCTGATGAGAATTGAGATCTCCGGTGTCATGTTGTCCTTCGACTTCTTGTTTAGCTTGGACATATTGACGGATTTGCCCGCCACAATATATTCTCATCCGCGAGTTGAAATACGAAACGTTGAAGAAGGCTAGGTTCTCTCGGTCTTCCGTGGAGATGAGTGTGTAGATGAGTGTGTAGATGAGCGTGTAGATGAGTAGATCCGACAATCTGTTACCTGCCATGTGCCCGACGGTCAACCGGTCGGTGAACCCAAACACGCCCAAGCTATTCGCACCGTCGTCATGACCAATCCGTCCGGCAGTGCGCGGCTACGTATAGCCTAGTCTCATGCCCCAGCGGTGTGAGGTCGGTCGATCAACCTTTTACGCTCTGACAGAACATCGTGTGGCCGTTGGTGCAAAATCATGGCCGCGTACAGACGCGAATTTGTGTGACTGGAGCTGATGTGATGTGTTATCCATATTGGTATCCGTGTCGCTGCTCTTAGTATCGACATCGCCATGGCAACGTGTACATGTTAATGCTGTTCTCCTTGCTCGTGGCGAGCTTCCTGACGACGGACTACCACCCGTCCAGGCATATACACCTGTCATATAACGCGTGTGGCTTCCCATTTTGCCTCTCGTGCACGGCGAGCATGCCCAGCGTAGTGTGGTAGAGCCCGTCGACCATCCTGGACCCGCACGCATAGCACATCCAGCCCATGCACATACTGGCAGCCTCGGTTGTGGAGTCGTTTGTGTTTTTTAATCAGGCCGTGTTACTGCTCGGGTCGTAGTCATGGTTCTCGCCGTAGTGTCTGTCCGTGAGCAGACGGATGTACCCCCAGCCGTTGGTGATGGCGTACTTAGTGCGGCTCATGGTGCCGGTGACGTTCCTGTACCTGCAGATGATCATCGAGCGGATTTGTGTGTACGGGTAGCTTCAGGAGCGTGGAGGCGACCGCGTTGCTGGGCAGAAGCACGCCGCCGTCCCCGCACTTGAGCTGGAAGAAGTCCGCGCACCTGTACAGGAAGTACCGTCGGCCCGCTGCTGACCATCGGCTTGAGGTCGTCAGCGAATACCGTCTCGCCGCTGTCGGGGTCGATGTTCCTCCACAGGTCCATCCCCATGCCGTCAAAGGAGTCCGTAGTACAGTACGTCTTGCTATTTACGCGCAGCAGCTTGTTTTTGGACACAATCACGAGGCTGTCCATGTGTGTAAACGCGGCTTCGCTCGACATGTGGCTCACCATAGCGTTGGGGAACATGAGTTTGATGGGATTGGTAATAGAACGAGAGGCAGGGAATGCCTGTCCTCAAGGTGACCGAACCAGGAACAACGTGTTAGTCACGTAAACTGCTTTGACGTGTTCACGGGGAATCACAGCCTTGCCAGGCGTATATGTCCAGCCTCGCCCCTCCCGTTCCATTCACTCTGTTCGCTACACCTTCACTCCCCTCCCCGTTTATCACACGCGTCCCCACTCTTCTTTTTACAGTGATATCAGTTACAACGGCGAAAACCCCTCCAACAATTGCCGGATCAGGTCTGCATCAATCTATAACACCAAAGTTCAGGGTTCGAATCTCGTACCACCCTTGGTTTATAAATTTCCACTCACGGTGGTGATGTATGAGTTGCTTCTTGGCCTCACTCACTCACTAGGAATTGATGACTGCAGTCCGCATTGTTACAACAACAACAACGACAACGACGAATCAAGGCTCAAAGCGAGAGAAGGGGGAGGGTAAATTATGGGGTTGAGCGCTCACGGAGGAAGAAAGAGGAGGAGGACGAGCAGGAGGGATCCACTACGGGAGGCGAGAAGGACTTCTAGTCCAGGAAACAAACAAAAAAAAAAAAACTGTGTCCATTGTACTACGGGCTACAGTTTTCTCCCAAGCGGAGTTTTTTTGCCCCCAGAGGGGAGGGGGTGGGATGGAGGTGGGCGGAGAAGTGACAGGGATTGTTATTAATTTCGTTTGCTTTTTTTTACCGAGAGGGAAGATAGAGTTCAAGTCCAGGAAATAATAAAAAACAAAAAAGAAAGACAGTTCCAGAATTAGTTGTATGCCCTTTACATCCCGGAGGGATAATGACTCCACTTGGCGTGAGTCCGTCAAATGTACAATCAAACTACTATATTCCTGCGTAACCTGACGCCCTTGTATGAGTATCAGGGTCCATGACCGACCCCACGCCAGCCGCCCCGAGCATGGTGCTGACCGAGCTGCTGACCCCCTCCCCGACCACCTACATGTGCGCGGGTAGCTTATTGTTCTCTGGCGTCTTGAAAATCCTTCCCAAGTACTCAGCGATGTTCATCTCCTTGACGCCGTACGTGTCCGCGCAGTTGGTGATGGACACACCCACGAGCATGATCGTGTCGGTGAAGGCGTATGAAGGAGCCGATAGAGTAGCGATACAATGACCCCGAACACCACCGCGGCATAAACGCGTTCATCGACATCCGCAAGGTTGTAGTCATCCGCAGCAGCGTCATCATGAGTAGCGAGAACGACAGGCACCAAGGGCAAGAGCCCGAGTTGAACGTACTGGCTCTTCCCATTGTCCTCGATCTCCAGCCTTCCGAAGCACGATCAAAGTTCCATGCCACAGCGTACCCAAAAGAAGTAGTTATCCACCACCCGCTCGATCGGAAATGCCACCTGTCGAAAATAGCAAACGGCAGGCACGGAGCGGTGTTTGAGAAGAGACTCCTCAAGCTCATTCACACCATGATTTCCAAGAAGGAGTTACCCTGCTCCTTGGCCAGCTGCTAACCGTGGTCACAAAAGGCAGAACGCGAAATGGGCCGAAAAGAAGGTCTGTGCGACCATGAATCAGAGCCCTGACTGGGGCACTGCAAGCGGCACGCGAGGAAAAGCCAAGCCTGAACGACATGATGAGATGGATCAAAAAATGTGGTGATTTCTGTAATGTATGCCCAAGGCACTGGAAACAGTGTGACACATCGATGCGTGGACCTTGGAATGTATGTCGGCACGGCACAAAATGCCTACCCGGTTGCTTTTCACTGATGGCTGACCGAGGAGAGTGGTCTTTGTCGAACACTTGTCCAGAGATATTGGGTGGGAATTTTCGATTGACATGTACTGTGCATGACTCATATCGATTGCTGCGTCGAGTTGACTTGAATTGCGTTGTGGAATAAGGGTGGACTTGATATCAACCGGTATACGATTAACGTACTTCTTTGAGAAACAGACAGACGGGGTCCGAAGCGGTGGCTGGCTGGTCCGAATGTCGTCTGATGAGCCGCTGCACTGGAGACTTTGTCGCTAAAAGTTTAGAAGACGACGAGGCGGAGGTCAAGAGTACATGCGCTGGTCCGTCTGCATCTCAAAGCCCTGGCCGAAAACTCCCTGGCTCGGGAATGGCAAGTGTTGGCAGGGTACAGACACCCAGCTCCACGATCCACCAGAACATTGATACGCAGGTGCTCCGCGATGTCAGGCACTGGTTCAGCATGGCCTCGACGAATCAGCCTCGATGATGTGAGACCGGAACTTTGGGATTACTTGTGGTCATCAATGACTGATTGTGGGTATTAGGTGTTTCTACTCGTCGCATTTCATCAAGGAACCAGCTCCACAGGCACTCCACCAATCTCGAGGAGTAGAGAGTTACACCGTGTATTTGAATAAATAAATCACTCAGGCACCAAGGACGCAATCTGCCTTTGGAGCCCCGACCTCTGCACATTTCGGTGTTCCTCCACAGCCAGCGGCGCTCTCATCTCTTCCAAGTGAACGGTGGGCCTGATAGGCCTCTCTTACCTCCCACAGATGAGCACCTCCTGCTACGTGGAGCTTCCCTTACCCATTGACTGAAAACGATCCATGTCCGCAAAGGAGAGACGGCCGATGAGTTTGTACTGGGACACAGCGGGACATCAAGACTGGATTTGGATGGATAGAGACCCGTGGAGAGAGAGCAGAAGGCAAGAAGCGGCGACGTCGCGGATGGTATAGAGGATTGTCGCGAGGAAGGGGAGCAAAGAAGGGGAGCGAAGAAGGGTCTGTCGATTGGTTAGTTCTTGGTTTTGAAGAAAATGTTACTTTACGGACGCCTCCGCATCAACGGTGGGCGGGTTTTTTTCGCTGTGGGGTGTTTGCCGCAGGGAGTGAGCGATTCCGTCGCGTCACGCGTGGACGCGCGCCGCGTCATCATGTGATCGTGACAGTGGTGTAGTGGTAGCCTTGGTTCATGTGACGTCAGACGTTATTATTGGTCAACAATTCTATCGGTGGGTTCTGGCACTGGCACTGGCACTTGGCGCCAAGTCTCACCTGCAAAAGTAACGTTGGCATGGCTTACGTCATACTACTACACTAGTAGCCTAATGGGGAAGGGTGTGTCTTTTAGCTTAAACACCCTCGAAAAGCCCCGGTTGGCTATTGGCTGGTCCGCATGTTCGGAATTCGCGTTGACCATTGACAAAAGTGTGATGGCATTGACAATAAGACAGCTGCATATGATTCGACACGCAAGAAACACCCGCATACCTCCCTCATTCGTGCTTGACGCAAGGGAAAAACCATCGTGGGAAAAGCCTTGCCTGTAAGGAATTCGCGTTATGAAGCGAACAGGTGACCTTCTACCGGGACTCCTTCGCCGACACGGAGCCTCTCCTTGCACTCCCTTCGGCGCATTGATGTTGGTCACCTGCGGCCTGCTCCAGTGCTGCTACTCGTGCCTCTTAAAATGAGCACTGTTTATGACGAGTGAAACAGCTGGTACACTTTGCCCTGCGTGTGCCAAACGTTGTCAATATCGGGCTCTACTTTCACCATGATGCAATTGTCGAAAGGAAGAAAGGCAGCTTCAACGGCAGGTGCAGGAACCTCCAGCGTTCATCGCACGGGTATTTCTCCTCTTGGCCATGCATTTGAAAGAGCCAGCGGCTCTGCTGCGGTTTTGATTCATATCGAAGTGGCCCCACTGTTCAAGTTGACGACGTGGACTTTGACTCGAGTATTGCGTTGTGATGTCGTCGAAGTTTCCAGCGACAAGCTCATCATGTCTCTGTCGGAGATGTACCTACTTCCTTTTTCTGAATGGACCTTCTTCGTTTGCCCTTAGGCGGTGCAGTCTGGCTTGGACCCTCTCGGGAAATTAGTCGTGTGCTTTACTGAGAGAGCTCTCGTCTTCGACTGTTCGATCCGTCTTGTGAGACACTCTGCCAAGCGACGGTCTGTCTTCGGAACATCCGTCATCTTCTTTGTAGAATTCCTCCATCAGTGCGATGCTGCGCACACAGCCCAGTCCCATGGCGCCAAGGACTGCGGAATCTTTTTCGGTCACAAGTATGCCTCTTTGCCCAACCTGCCTGACTGGCAAGATCAAAGCCTTTAAACCCTTAGAGGCGTGGAGCGTTTGTCGCTTTCTGTCGACCACATGACCGAATAGAGGCCGTTTGAGCAAGCTTCGGTCGAACAGGGCCTCTTCGAACGTACCACCAGCAAGGGAGCGGTACACATACACTGATTTCTTCTAACCCAGACGGCATGCTCTGCCGATGGCCTGTTCCTCTCACGAAGGGTCAAGGCCGAAGTCGAAGCTGATGACGCGAGACGCATCCTGGAGATTTAGGCCGAGGCTGCCAGCTTTCATGGAAAGGAGGAAGACTTGGCAAGAATCCTTCTCGTTGAATGTTGTAGCTAATGACTGTCGGGTGGAAACATCCATTTCTCCTATCAACCGACAGAATGGAGTCTTCTCGGCGTGCAGTACGTGCTCCAGATAAACTAACATCGGGAGACTGTGGCTGAAAACCAGCACCTTTTCGCCTGCTTCGATTACTCGCTTGACGATGCTGCGTGCTAGGATCGCGCGTGATTGGAGTGAACGGGATCCGCTACGTCGTCAATATCTACTAAAGATGTTCCGCACTTCACGGGACCCTTGCAGCTGGCTGATTGTACCGATCTCTATATCACAAGGAATGTCTTCGAGGTCACAGAACCTCTCGACTTCCTCGTCGGTGAGAACCGGCTCCACGATGGGTGCCACAGAGGATGGGATCCCCTTGATCGGGCAGGAGAGTCAGTTCCTTCCTGCCCAGAGCATCACCCACAGGCGCTGGCCGAGGACGTGCACATATGCTCTACCATATTATTTTGATTCTCCAAGAGGACGCGAGGGATTTCTCAAGCATGCTCAGTCTCCTTTATCCTACAATCCAAATCCCGATGCTCCGGGAATCACCGCACAATGTTGCTACCGGCTCACCATGGGTTTATTTTTCTTGCCCTCGCGCCTGGGTAAATCATCAAAGTGACTTGAAAAAATGACGGGGCTACTCCCTCCATATGCCTGCTCTCATAAAGACGTGAGAAGAGACTGATATATTCGTGCTGTTTATCTCGCCACGCAGAGGACGTCAATCCCGATTGGTCGTGTCTCGTCCATAAGTTCGAACGAGATTGCTCCGATCAGGGGGCTTCCGATCGAGTATGGCCCTCTCTGTGATGTGATTAATTCAATCTTTGGCGTACCCTACTACCGCAGGACACTCCTGCCCTAGCTGCCGGGAGGGCCAAAGCAGTAAGTTCATGTCAACGATGTCCCGGTCCCGACGCGCGTGATCGTGAGCTCTTGGGCCAGACAAGACGCACCGCAGACCTGACGCGACGGTCACAGACGTCGAAAGGAGCTGTCGCTATGTCTGGTAGCCTCCTCTGCCGCATGCTGTACGAGTAGGCGATCTACGGCAGCTATGGCGATGTGAACATTACCCAGCACGTGTCGGGTCCTGGCTGTAGCATATCCTTGGCGACAAGGAGGATGGTAGGTACTTGAGATACTCACGCCAAGTGGAAGCATTAGCCCTAGGGTGAAGGGCACACAACAAAAACACAACTACCATACGGGAAAAACAGCAAAAAACTCCGTTTAGGAGAAAATGTAGCCCTTGGTACAATGGGCACATTTTTTTGATGTTTCCTGGACTTGAAGTCCTTCTCTCCTCTCGCTGTGGATCCCTCCTGCTCGTCCTCCTCCTCTTTCTTCCTCCGTGAGCGCTCAACCCCATGATATACCCTCCCCCTTCTCTCGCTATGAGCCTTTTTTGTAGTTGATGTTGTCGTTAACAATGCAGATTGCAGCTATCAATTCCTGATGGGTCAAGATCTGGAAGTATGTAAACCAAGGCGGTTGATGATTTTTCAAAACCCTTTACTCGGTGTTACAGATTGACGCAGGCCAGATCTGACAATGTTGCAGGGTATTTCACGTTTGTAATTAATAACATTGTAATAAAATAAAAGTGGGGTTGTTTGGTTTGTTTGTGATGGGAGGGAGGGAGGAAGTGAAGGTTTAGCGAGCAGAGTGAATGGAACAGAGGGCTTGCGAGGCTGGACATGTACAGTGTTCCTGGCAAGGCTGCGATCGGGACGACGTCCCTCTATGTATTGGTGTACTCGTGGAGACCCCTGCACGCCTGTCTGTGCTCGCGAATATGCAAAACTCGACCACGTACATGTTCCCGACCGTCTGCACCTTGGGGTTCACCATCATGTACTCGCACGCGCTTCTGTTGGTGCACCAGCTGTGGACCATTGACACGGCGATGCGTACGGGAGTAGCAAAACTTTGTCTCGATGGCCGGACGCTACCCTCCTCCGAAGAGTTGCCTTGATCGTTGACCTCTCTTGGTCCGTCTGCATAAAAAGAACGACAACCTCGCGCTTTCTACACATTACAGAGCGACAACTTCGCTTACTCAGAACTAATCCCTCTACTTCCCACACAGTCCTACGAGGCTTGATCTCTCTTCGAACCGCCCCTTCTACACCTTGGTATCCCTCTGTCTCCCGTCATCGAATGCGAATGGCAACCGGCCTAAGATGATCATGCATACCCTGTTTATGGATAAAAGGAAAACCAAGGCAGTGGCAGAATGAGGAATCTGACCAAGAATTCGACGAGGACCTCGTGGAAGCCGAAGCACAAGTGTCAAGGAGGAAGAGGAGGAGTACGACTATGATGACACGCTTGACGAGGACAAGGACGGCGAAGCACGAGGTGGAAGACGATAATGGTGAGGAACTCAGTTCCTGCCCGGGACACCAAAGCTGGTAGAGTTGGTGTGAGAGAACGCTGACGAGTTTCAAGGGTATGAACTGCTATATTGTTTGCGACCTGCTTGTAGATGCGCGAGGGACACACTCAAGAGATACCAACGCCTGTCTCCTCCCCAGATCTCAGAGCATCCCAGTCTGTCCGGATCGTCGAGAATTCATCTCGGCAGAATTCGTTCCAAGACGGCGACTTCCATTTGGCTTCCGCTGGCTAGGGCGATTGCCACGTGCTGGAGTTGCCTGAATTCATATCGACAGCGACAGCGGTCTATCTTGACTGGATGAGTGCACTCCGCTTGTTTCGAATACGGGGGATACCGACGCATTGCGTGACTCGTGGATGACCAGGGCAGGGTTACGATCCGCATCGTGCTGCCACGGTAAGGACGCATGAGCTGTGGAGAGCTCACATCTATGACACGCAAAAAAAGGTCGAAGCTGGGGATTTGGGTCTCTCTCTCTCCGTCGCAGTCCCACAGAATGCCTTCATGGGCTTGAATGTCATTGCAGACCGGTGCCTCTGTCGGAGGACCCAAAGGATAGAGCTCACCACAAGCTCGCTCTGGAAAAGAGCTTTAATCCCCGGAATGTTGGTAACACGGACATTGCGATATATGCACGATATATTCCGATCGAGCTGAAACGTGGCTGATCCCTTGAATCCTACGATATTGACATTGCCGGGGATACGGTAATATGTCGTTGTCCAAAGAGGCAGGAGGTTGAGGAGGACCAGTAGCTAGCTGGCTTGGCTGGTTGAATACCTGATGAGCGTCGACAACACTCTCAGCAGTGAATTTGACGCTTCAGGCTCCCTTTTCACGGGCTCAGGACAATAGCAACACAGATGAGGCGTGCATAGGCTGCCCTCCTCCACGTCTTCTGCAAACAAATTGTCAAGCTTCCTCTCTGTTAAGATCTCCTTGAAAAATAGAGATCCGTCATCAGGCTTACCATCTTGTCTGTTGCCCTTTTCTTATTTATTGTTTGGACGTGATGCTGCCCGATCCTCGGCTACGAAAACTCCCGGCGGCAGATGCGCATCAGTGCACAGGTCGTACTAGCGAGAGGTAGGCGCGTCGAAGACGGTGGGTCTCGGCTGAGGCGGGTTACTGAATGGCCGGTTATCACACACAGAAATCGCAGTTGTCGCCATCGCTCGCATTCAATAAACATCCCCCCTGCTTGATGCATTCGGCACTGCGGGATCTGTCAGTGCAATTACATCGGCCTGATAATGGATATGACTTTTGTTGGTGGTTGCGTGGGCTGCGCCGTGTCGGACTCGGTTTATCCTCAGGTTGGCAAAGCCGTTGCAGGACTTGGCATGGACGCCTGGGACATTTTGAAGACGCCCGAGTGGCAGGTCTGTGGCGAAGACTCTGGTGTGTAGGCTGGGTCTGCCCCTGCTGTATCGCGACGATGCCATTACTCGGTATTATGCCATGCGTTTGAATCAATGAAATGGTGGTGCGGATGACTATCTAAACGGTTACAGAGGCTCTCAGAGAGAGGTCATGGCGCAGGCAGTGACTGATTCCGTCGCGTCACGCGTAAACACGCGTCGCGTCCCCATGTGACCGTGACACTCGGAAGGCGGAAGAGTTGTAGCAGGAATCGAAACGACGGTGATAAAGCCCAGAAAGGTTCGAGAGTTATTACAAGGCCGAGTTGCAGTGAAGGCGCCGGTACTTTGATGCAGGTCGTGTCGTTGCTTATTTCGATGTGGGTGGTGGTGGTGTTGGAGAGGTAGGTAGTGTGACGTCAGACGTTGTATATGATTGGATGATAGCTCTGTGGGTGGGTCTGCAGGACTAGCGTTGTCAGCACTTCCAGCACTCGCTGCCAAGAGGGCCAAGACACTGAGTCACTTAGTCAGTCGCCCATTCACTCTCTCACTCACTTTACTCGCTTACTCACTTTACTCGCTTACTCACTTACTCACTTACTCACTTACTCACTTACTCACTTACTCACGGTGAGTGCACCCCGAAGGAAATAAGGTTAGCATAGTTTATGTCACCACACCACCACACCACTGGTGAGTGACTGGTGAGGTGACGGTTTAGAATGTCACGGGTCTGCCTGCGATGCGAGCCTTTCTGAGAAATCCTGCACCTTTACTTGTTTTCCTTGGTGCGTGATACACGTGTGGCTGCCTTGTTTGGCGCAGCCTTTGTGCGTGACGCGTCCGAGCTCTTGAAAAGGCTCAAACGCTCCTTACATAGTGACCTTCCTTCGTAGATCTCATTCTATCAGTTCCGATTCGTTTTAGATGGTCCTTCGTATCCATCTTGCCCTCGTGTCCTTTTGTTTATCATCGGCGGCTTCGGCGCCGTTTTCATCGCACCATGGCAACAGCCGATCCTCGCGACGTGGACGAGTTCGACGCGGACAAAGTTCTCCGATTCTTTGAGGACATGAAGAATGGCAGGGGACGACCAAAGTGGACAAACCCTGATAAAGAAGCCTGGATTACTCCGATGGAGAGGCGCTGGAGCGAGAAAAAACCTCAATTGGCCAACTGGAGGGAAAGCATCTCCTCTCTCGAGGAGCACGACGAGATGCCGAATCCTGAGAATTTATGGGATCCTACGTCAAACCCCGACGTTGATTACGAAGACGGTCCGGATAAATGCGTTGACGAGGATGGGTTCTGGGGCGTCCACCCTTGCTCCAAACCTCAAGGCAACGACACCATGCAAATAGATGACGACGAGGATTATGACGACGATGACAATGGCGAGTCATCCGATCAAGAAGACGACGGGACGAGCTCACAGTCGAGTGAAGAGTCGATGCAGTCGCTTGCAAGCAGCGATTACACCGTCGAAAACTTCCCCCATCTTGCCGGAGTGGGCTTGGAGCTCGTGCGCCGAATCGAGGGGACTGCTTGTATATCTGCCGACTGTCTGCCGCCGACAATTCCTGGATATCTGGAGCTGCCTATGCCCTCGCTAGAGGAGAATGACACAGACCGAGAGCTTGAACAATATTATCTGGGTATACTGCGCGAGGCTGCCTGGCGCCCTGCATATATGCCGGGGAGCTTCCGGGCCACGTGTGGGCGACAGCGCAAGGGCTACGGAATATACCCGAGCTGTGTCCTTAGTTACGGGGATATCGCTTGCGACTGCATTATCATGGCCGATAACCCACTCTGGGCATGGATTCGGCCCGACGCCGTGGAACCCAAAGGCTGGATGGCATTGAAAGAGCAGGTTCGAGATCTGATCAACTTTAGCGTGTGGCAGTACCGCGCCCGCGGCTGTAAGGTTGCCGCAGAGGAGACTCGAGACCTGGAAAAGGAAGTTGGTGTTGACGTGGGCGATCCCCCTCTACCACCCGAATACTACGACGACTTTCCCGAGAACTATCTCCGTAGAGGTTATCAGACCTTCATGTACGGCAGGAGCGCCTGTGTCAAAAACAAACCTTCCACTCGATTTAAGCTCGAGCTCGACGTATCCGAGGGGCTGGCGACTAGACAAGCCGAGTATATGGTGTACATCACGCACTGTTTCCACGTCAAGGCTCGCGCTGTTCGCACGACGCAGCCTGGCGCCATGCGGGCCTTTGAGGAAGCGCTGGCTGCGGGAATCTTGGACAACCCGGAAGAAGAGCGCCGCAACGACATTCTTCGCAAGTACTGGCAAGCCACCAAGGACTGGAGAAAAGCCAGCCTGGAATTACTGCCGTGGTGGTATCGCGAGAAGTGGGCCGGAAGGACGCTGAAGAAACTCAAGGAGTACTCACGGCGTGAGAGACAGAGACTTGATATGGAGGAGCAGGGCAAAAAGAAGAAAACCGAGGAGGAGGAGGAGAAATGGAGCAAAAAGAGGAAAGCCGAAGAGGAGGTGGAGGAGGAAGGCATACCAGAGACGACCAAACGATTCCGCGCAGCCTCTGGAAAAGCAATCACCATGCCGTCCAGCGATCCTTCAAAGCCAACGGGCATAGACGACCTCTCCATGAGCACCCCGATTCAGATGCCAATTCGCACCTTGAAGCCTACCTCGACGCGCTGGAGAGACCGCGTCTAGCACAGCACTCCGCGTGCACTTCACATTGTCAATGAGCAACGGAGGCTTTTTTTTTCACAGAGAGCATGCGAGTTTGCGGGATCTGAAGATCTACGGGTGCCTCTCGATTTCAATCCAGAGGGAACAAAGGTGTGTATTTGGGGTGGACGTTGTCTACTTTTGGCGGCGCAGGGGTGGCCCCGGCGTCCTTCGAACCGGCGTGTCGGCTTGTTATTATGGCAAAGTCCAAACTCCCCTGGCATGGTGCCTGGATGTTTGGCAGGAGTTTTGGCTGGTATGATGTCAAAGATCGGATTTGATTGGCCAATAATTTTGTGGGCTCAGTCAGTCGCACTGCCAAGAGATCTCAAAGGGAGAGGGGGGTCAAGAGAAGCACCGTCTTGGCGTGATTGGCATCCTGGCACATTCAGGGAACAAAAATGTGTCCACAACAACACAACCACGTAGGTAGTGAGTTGGTAGTGGTTGGCCACTTGGTGAGAAACGTGTCGGCTTGACATTATTTGCGTCATGTACAGATATTACAGTCAATGGTATCCCAAGTCTCTTGTTAGATCCAGAGTTCGATTGCTCTCTCGTTGATGCATTCTTTTCTCGGGGAACGATTTTGGATCGCCACCCTCACGCGTCTTATCGTATAACGTTCTTGTAAATTGATCACTGGACACGACGCGTTCAACAAGCTGGATCCTGCGCACTAACTAGGCAAGGGGCCATGTCACGTAACCTATGACATCCATGACGAGGCGTGATTCGGCGGAAAACACACCACCAAGGACACGGCCATATATCCATCCAGATGGTTGGCGTGCTGGCCACGAGTTCCCAAACGGCGTCTTGGTTGCCTACGGTCAGACTCGACATTCTGCTCCAACGTCATTACGCCCATCCTGGTGTCCCTGAAACGCAGTGGCACTATCAGCGGGACGCACCCAGGCCCACCGCTCGTTGCTGAGCCCGAACAATTGTCGCAGATCAGCCTCGAGACGCCTTCAACACCTTCTCCTGCCCACAACTCAAGGACCACGACACCGAAGGAGTCAATGTGGCGGCAGTTGACGTTCTGTCTTCCTCTCCATCACCACCATCCTCCCAGCCCGGGGGCTCACCCGTTTTGCACCAGCCATGAAGTTGCTGGATTGCTGTCCACAGACCAAAAGGGGCACTCCGATGATTTTGCAGAGACAGGAATGTACGCGTCGATAACGGAGACCGGAGACCTGGACGAAGATGGACCTACCAAGACAGGCTGCCTCGAGATGGACGGTTACGAGCACCACTAGCTCTCTGGTCTTGACGCCGAAGTTAGACAGTCCCAGCCAGCTCCTCCTTGACGCTGCTTACCCCTGTGCTTCCCATTCTTTAGCAACTCCCGTCATCTTGACGTGGTAGTGTCTCGCCATCCATGTCCTCCGCCGTAAAAACTACACCTCATGATCCACCCTACTGGATAACTAAGCAAGGCTCCACGTCACATGGCAGGCTGAGTTTCCAGCACATTTCAAAATTTCAGAAACGTTGTTTGTCGGGTCACAAAACTTTTTAGGTATTTCCTAATCCGGTAAGGCTCCTGCCAAAAACAGGAAACTCTGGGCAGCACTGCGCTCGCGGGCTGCGCCATCTACCAGCAAAGCACCTTGGGTCCCCTTAACCATCTCTTGACTGGGAGCAGAAACTGGTCTACTTTCCTGCCCAGCTTCTGACTTTGCGACTGCCCGGCGTGTCACCTTCGTATTCCATCGCGAAGTGTACCTATTCCCACTCGAGTGGCACTGGTCACGATCACATAATAGCGCGACGCGTGTTGACGCGTCGTTACGCGAGACGCGACGGAACCAGTCACTGCCTGCATCATGACCTTCTCCGTCGAAACTTCGCGACATTTTGGATAGTCCTTCGTACTATAATTAAATTGATTCAATTGCTCATTGGGGTTGTTCACATCGATTAGATCGGCGATCGTGAAATTGCTGCTCAGTCCCTGCAGTTATTCCATGTGGACAGGCCAATTGGTGGGTGGACCAAGCATGGCAGGCGAAAGGCCAACGATCATGACACGAGGGCAGGGTATTATGACCAAGTAATGAGGTTCCTGCATTACCATGTTCAAAATTCCTCCCAACTAGTAAGTGAGTATTCCACCACTTGGCCACGGAAAAGAAATGGCGGCATGTGCCGTTTGGTTTGATCGCTGGACACTGAGGGATGGAGAGATGGGAAGAGCAGTGGGGACTCCTGCAGATGAGTGTTTTTAAGGCCAACAACGATAGTCGGTGAGCAGCATCACTTATCCCTTAAATCTTCAGGGCCATGGCATTTGAGTGTCACTACTATGGTATGTTCTCGACAGAGATGAGAGTGTGATCGAAAGGTCATCGTCTTCGGACCGACGGACGGAGAGGATTGTGTTGAGGGTGGGTCCTCAACACCTTCGACTTTTGAAAGATAGCTTACACAGGCTTGATGGTGTCGTACTGAACAGGTTGCACTGAAATCGAGGCCTCGTCAGCTTTGCGTCTAGCGGATTGCGATGAGGACAGTCCGTGGGCTTTTTCAGCCGCGTAAGACTGCGCCGACGACGTGATTAGGTCGGTGTGGTACTAAACAGATTGCGCAGAAACCAAGTTCACGTCGGGTTCGGAACCAGGGAGAGGACACCAGGGCGCGTCCTCGGTATCTCTGGCTGTGGAATATGGCGCGACAGACGTGATCTTGTCAGCGCCTGCTCTGACAGATTAAGGGGATCATGCGGAGGGTGGGCTCTCAATGCCCTAGACCATACGCGATGGCGGAGTTGAGACCGGAGTGTTATCCTTTTCGGATAGACAACATTGTGACAAGAGCGGGTACTCGAAGCTGTCGGCTAGGCAAAGGAAATGTAGTAGAGGAGGCGTTGTTTTCCGCCTCAATTCGAGGGAATCGCAACGGGGACGGTACCTGATCGGATTTCGGTGCGAAAAAATCGTGTATTGAAGCGACGGCGGTGACGGATGGAAAAGGTCTGCTTCGAAGTCAGGTTCTCAACCTCTATGAAATGATTGTCCTCGAAAACAGAAGGTAGTGTAAAAGAGGATGAAGTTCTATTAATGCCAGCCAAGTTAGCTTTACCGAAGTTAGCTTGAGAAAATGAGCAGTGTCGGCCATGTAGGCGGGGGGGGAAGGAGGAGGCCTTGCACGACAGCGGGAGCGGGGATGATAGCTTGTCTTGCACGACACGAATGAGAGAGTAAATGGCCACTATGAAGAAGAACGTGAACAAGGGAATGAAACTACTCCTTCACCTCCGCCTTAGCCTGATAATGTTGACATTGGTTGACTCTGGTTTGAACACGTTGAGTTTTGAGCGGGTCTATCGGGCCGCAGTCTTGCCATTCTCGGTATTTTTGACTCTCTCGTCCCGTCAGTCCTAGCCTGCCGCAAAGCCTGAGGTCTATTCCATTTCCACAGGGAGATCTAGAGGTTGAGTGGCTCCTATGTTTTCATTTGTGGTCGTATTTGCCGCCATAGTCGCGTGTGTCTATGAGGGTGCGGGTGTTCAAGCCCGGCATAGACGGGACAGATATAATGATAGATCATTGTGAGTACAAAGTGATGCTTTGAGTTTCATGCCCGAAACTTGTTGTGAAACGGATATTCACGACACCCGTGCCATCGATCGAAAGATACCGAGAAAGAAACTGGGAAGTTGAGTCTGCACCTCTTCGCAGCTTGTCCCCTGCGTCTCCTCCTGCTCGGACCTCTGAAACTCCTGGGATAGCTGAAGTGTAGCAGAGTACATTGGTCCGATTGGATAGATGTATATGCCGCATTTGCTTGTGTGCCCCGCCTCGTTCTACTCGCCTTGCTTTCATGATCCCATCTATGTCGTCACCGACCTCCGGCCCTCCTGTTCAACTCAGCTGAACAAATTTCCGGCCCCATTGACAATGTTTCGGTTCATAATGACCCAGGCATTGACGGACGCAGACCCATCTCCACAGCTATACGTAAATTAAAGCACGGGGCCTTTGTGGTCTACTTTGTGCGCCAGACGGAGGTCTGGTGGCTCGTGCTTGTGCTAGACGACGAAGACGAAGAGGGCAACCGCGCTCGATGTTTCTAACCGCGCAGAAGAGAACAAGTGGGAATGTGACCCCACAAGATCGCTCGCCAGCCGGACTATGATTCAGAGAGATCCCCAGGGCGAGGAAAGGGGCCGGGTGCCCTCCGGGCGCTACCCTTTCATGTGTACGGATGGATATTTGATATTGGATAGAGAGGACGTGCAATGAAGACAGATGAGCACGAATACGCAAGACTAAAACTCCGACGGACGAGGCTCAGCGTTCCGACGGAAAAAATGAAACTAGCCAAATGAGGCTGGCGCCTCCGACGGAAGTATTATCTTATCAGATAATATTTATCAGATCCGACGGACAGATCAAGATTCCCGACGGACGATTAGATTATCTGATAAGATAAGATCTACCGTCGGAAGAAGTGGAGAATATCTACCAAGGCTGAACTATCCGACGGAAAGGCGGAACACGACCAGGCACGACAGACATCCGTACGAGACATCGTACCAGAAGTGGCAGCACGTAGGTGCCCCCATTACATTCCAGGAAGAGTTTGTCACACCAGAGACACAACAACAACCTGAACCGGAGAATATTGACTCGCTCTACGATCCACAATTCAGAGCGATGCACGAAACTCTGCCCCCAATGAAGACAGACAATAGGAGGAGAATTGGGAGCACGGGATGCTGATGCCTGGCTAAATAACATATTGACAAGGAAGATGGTCAATGGGTGCCGGCAATGGCGTACGCGGAAACATCATTATCCACCTCCTTCGCCAATGACCTAGCTAGATGCAGCTGGAGGCAAATTCTTCAGATGTTTCCAATGCACTAAACACAAACGTATCTACGACGACTAGCCGACGCATGGCGCCGAACTCTTGAGTGCAAAGTATATGACGATACGTATGTACTGCCTGGTCGACCACCATAAAACTACCGACACTACGCTTGCACTTGAGATCCGCGGGCACGCGACAAACAACATCACCATTGTACGGGGGGCAAATGGAGGAGGAGGTTCAACCGCTCTCTCATGGAAGCTGATACCGGGTGTGTAACCGGCCGCCGGGCATCGAAGCACACGGAGAAAGGCCATGATACACAATACTCATACAATCGTCCGTCAATGATGAGCCACCAATGGCTCGATATCTTATAGGTATCGCAAACAGAGCAGGAAGCCGAAGTGAACCGCACGAGAGGAGCATGCTGCTTAGAGTGGAGAAGCATCCTCCTACGCAGCCCTCAGTAAAGGGGGTTGAAAGGCCACTCGGGAAGTACCGAGCTGGATAGGCCTAAACCACTTTAGGCTACTTATAAACCGAAGGAGAAAAGTATGCTCCTCGTACCCGAGAAGCGTCCTTTTCTCATGCTTCAAGTCTTGTTACTACTATATGTAAAGGGATACTTATTAATACGGAATCGATCTATCGCCGAGTACAGGCTGTCTCTAATAAGGCATTCCTGATAACAGGACGATGTCCAAAAGTCAAGGGATGTCGTCCCCACCGGTCTCTTCCCGGACCGGTAATCTCCCGGTTCAATCCTGACTTTGACGGCCACCAGGAATTTACCAACCCACAGAAACTGAAGACCGTATGGGAAACGATCCTGGGAAATGGCCAAACGCGGACACGAAATTTCTACGGGCTCGGGGTCCGACCAGGAAAGGATCTCTTGACACCCACATACAGGCACACGCCGCGTGATCAGGTCCGGCATGACACAAATGCGGAACGGTAAGATCTGCCTGCGCGGCAATCTGCACGCCGTCAACGAAGCTACTGGGATTGAAGGCCACGGTCGGCCAAGGTAGCAAAAGTGTACGACATTTCCACCCCGAATGTCGGAACAGATTCAATCTCAAAATCCCTGCTGGCAAGGCGTCGGCATCGCTGGGGAAAACGGCAGCGGAAAGACCAGCCGCATATGACTGCTCATGCGTAAGTTTGGGATTCAAATCGGAGTTCATTCCCGTCGATGGCCCAGAACATTAACGACGTATCGCGTTTTCGTACGTCCCCTTACGGCACCTCTATCTGCATATCGAGGCTGATATCTATGTAAACTTGAAGAAGCTCTGCTGAGGGCAAACGAAGGTCTTCGTCACGTTCGTTCTGTCTACCCCTCACCCCCCTTCCTTTGAGGGCACCTCCGTAAACGGGACGTTCATCGAGTCTTACCTGCCAGCTTTCTTGATCTCATAATCGTCCTCACCTCAGGCGGGTTAAAATTCGAAGACGGGATCCATGATGAGCTTTTAGCGCAAAAGGCTGTACTAGGAATCATGCAATGCAATTGTATCTGATCTCGACACAACCTCTATGATCGAGGTGTCGACTGAGGTCCTGAACTGGGCGGGATGTCATTCACCGGCCTACCCTTGGTTCCTGGCCACGATGGTGCAGATAGATGTTCGTGCCGGATTTCAAGACCTTTGCGTTGGCGGGTACCGCGCTCATGCCCATGGGTGTAAGCACGATCAGGTCTGACTACCGATCATGTTCCTCAACATGTCGAGGAACGTGCGCCCGGGCCGAGCTCGACGTGGACGTGTCCTCGTTCGTCGCTTAGAGCACCGGCCGTCGTCTTTGCGCGGTGTCAGATGGAATGCTGCATCCATGACAGCGACAGCGGCGCCAGATAACGGTACTCATCTCGTGCGCAGAGCAATCGACAAGGACAGCAACCTCCAACACAATCTTTGACCGAAATCAATCTTTACACGAACCTCTACTCGAGTCTGCGCGGGCGCTGTCATCGGCTGCAGGGATCCGGTCCTCAACTTCTGATCCTCGTGTCCGACTCGGCCAAGCCTTGCAGAAGCTTCTCGCCGAACCCCAGATCTGCAATCCCATGTCGTCACCCCGGCACTCCTCCCTAGGGCCTCAGACCGAGTTCGATCATACGCTGCTGATGCAAAGCATCTCCCACCAAAGATTCCTCTGTCAGCGAGCAAGAAATCCGTCGTGTGTAAGAGGAAGTTGGCCTCGTTGACAGTAGGATCCAATACCGAGCCTTGCGGAGGCGTCAGGCTGCATCTCTTCATGTGCGGGATGAAACTGAGGAGGCAGAGGAGGAACATGAGCGTTTGCAGCAGGGAAAGAGGTAGTAAACAACATACAAAGCTGCGTAGGACATAGGAAATTTGGCCGGCTAGAACCTCAAAACACGAGGAGAACGAGGGTGTAAAATTGGCAAAGTAGTGGCGGTGGGTTTGAAGCCGCCACCAGTCGATGAGTTGCAGGGTCTTGGTACCGCGGCGGGATTATTTCTGACGTCGGCGGGTCCCTTTGATAGCAGGATTAGTCGAGGAAGAGGGGCCCGACAGAGTCTGGAAGTGGACACAATCGGATACATGGCCCGTGAGATCATCAGACGCAGCGACGAATCTGACTGGTAGTCGTTAGGTGCGATAGATGGCGATCTCGTAGCAGGTAAACCTCCCTTTGGTGACGGCAGCTGGACTCGACGTTCAGTTCATTGCCAGTCAGCCAGCCCAATCTCTTTGGTCATGCCCTGGATCGCGGCGAATGCAATGTTGCCACGGTCGAGGTAGCTGATCAGCATGAGAAGAAGCATGACAGGCGTGACGTATAGATCGATATTACGGACGACACGCTTTCCTTTCTCGATGAATGTGACCATATGAGGTATAACCGTCACCACCCGTTTACTCGTCGGTAGGTACTCAGGTTTCCTACCAGTTCCAACAGAGGGAATACTGGGAGGTGTCTTGATTTATCTTGCAAGAACCAATCAGTGTAAATGTCTGACTCATTTCCCCTTTCCTCCGCTCGCGCCCTCTCCTCTCTATGTGAACCAACCCTGTGGTGGCAGGCTAGTCAACGGATTCGATAACCTGTGCAAGCTGGCAAAGTACCTCGCGAATCAAGCGTATTTGCAGCTTCATAACTGCTCAGGAGAAATACAACCCCTAAAGTCGATGTCTGGTGAGACGTTATTTCCATGTTATGGAGGGGCGAGTGCGAGGCTCGCATCCCCGGCACCGCATCCAAAACTGCCTGGGCGCGCTTGGAGAGGTTGGATATGGCGGACGTCATACGAGGTTCCGGAACCAATACCAGATGAAACGACTCGTTTCTAGCTGTTCGCCAATGTCTGCTTTGAGTGGATGAGCTTTGTCCGGTACGCCAGAACTTTGACCCAGTCGACTCCTCCCTTGATTTTCTTTTCGCAACCGTGCGATGCCGTGCTGACCTTCCGAGCTCAGTCCACATCATTTATGTCTCTTCTAGTCCAGATCACATTTTCCTGAATGTCCATTGGAAGATTTATCCACGCTGCCTCGACTAACCCCTGTCTGGATGGGCGTGGAAGTCGAAATTGAACAAAGAGCCGCGAGAGGGGTTTGCCCGGCACATATGAGCTGGGCCGGTGTTGTGAGGGATCGCTCAGTCTCAGCGCTCAGCGTGATCCTTGTAGGTCGCATCCGAGTCGATCAGGCGATTCGACAGGTGTTGTATTCGATCTGGGTTCTGTGCTCGAGACCCCAACGGCAGCGAAGGGACAGGACGCGCACGGGGTAATGAGATCCCCGTGCTGGGATCCAAAGAAGTTGTGTAAATGCCAGTGCCAGTCATTCCCGACAGCATTCTCCACAAAATCGTCCACTCTAGGACGAGCATAGATCAGAGTATAGTGGATGAGCCAGAGGATGGTCGTCGACTATCACTTTATGTATTCGGGGTATGACTTGAAAAAGTGCGCTGTTGCTCTCATGAGGGTTGTTCGGTAACAGCTCTCGTCGCCAACCCGGCGCAGCTGGCTGGTTGGTGTGGACATGGTCTGTCGAGCGATGACTGCGTTCGTTTGATGGAGACTTGGAACTCTGCCAACGTCCCCTCGCATACGACGGTGAGAATGTCGAGATGTACGAGTCCAGCGACCAGAGGCCCGATGCACCGTGACGCCTGCCCTCAGGAGTAACATCTGGACTGCTGTATCACAGAGTTAGAGCGTCGCGGTTTGGCCAGTCAAAAGCCGTCCCGAAATCGGTCAGGATTAGATGGGGACCTGACAAAGGAGCAAATTCTCTGCTTTGAGATCCTTGTGTCGCAAGGAGTTCGACGACATTATCAACTCACAATATGCCCTGACTTCTTAAACATCCATAATGACTTCAACGACTTCGACTTGAGGGTGATCACGTCCGCCAGCGTGACTGGCCCCATCGTTAGGTACATGTTTGAGTGGTGGGTAATGGACAGAATCACTAGCTCGATCAGCACGATCCTCGAGGCGTCAGACATGGTGTCGATCAGGGCCTGATCTACTCGTATAACATGAGCGTCAGATTGCGCGGGAACACAGTAGTTTGATTTTATATTTGTTGAATGCGCTCGCTTTGAAAGAAGGGAGGGAGGGCAGTTGTGGTACATTCAAGATACTCACGCTAGGGGCAGGTATCAATCCTGGGGATGTGAAGGGCACACACACACATACAACTACCAGATGCAAAAACTACCAAAAAAACTCCACTTGGGAGAAAACTGTAGCCCGTGGTACAATGGACACAGTTTTTTTTTTGTTTTTGTTTCCTGGACTCTAGGAGCCCTTCTCGCCTCCCGTAGTGGATCCCTCCTGCTCGTCCTCCTCCTCTTTCTTCCTCCGTGAGCGCTCAACCCCATAATTTACCCTCCCCCTTCTCTCGCTTTGAGCCTTTTGGTAGTTGTTGTTAACAATGCAGATTGCAGCTATCAATTCCCATGGTGAGTGAGTAGGGCCTGGAAGAGCTCATAACATCACCCACCACGACGTGTGGAAATTTATAAATCAACAAGATGGGGAGATTCGAGATTCGAACCCCCGAAACTTGGTGAATTTATAGATTGATGCAGACCTGGTCCGGCAATTGTTGGAGGGAAGTTTACTGTTGCAAATGATAAACACCGTAAAAGGAAAAAGTGGGGTTTTGTTGTCTGGCATGTGATGCGTGAAGGAGGCCAGGAGGTGAAGGTGTAGCGAGCAGAGTGAAGGAGCAGTTTGGAGCAGAGGCGGGCGTTGGCTGCCACCAGACACTCCCAGGGGGCATGACCACAGCCCATATATACCTTGCTCCAGTACACGTACACTGATCTTTCTTTCAAATCTTTTTCTCCTGCCAGGACAGTATAGTCGGGATGATTGGGAACGATGGGGCGACACCTTCACGGCAGGGCAATCTCGACGGGCCCATGGTATCACAGACTACCATCCAACCGTCTGCAAGCGATGCTGACTGCATATCTAGTCACCTGGACACTCAGCCATTGGGTGTGACGATGTTACTTCCTAAAACGGAATCGCTGGATCCGAGTTTCTACAATTACAGAATGGAGGGCGGCCGAGAATACCATGCACTTCATTGGGAGATTTATCTTTGTCCAAGTGGTGATGGGCTTGAGCAGGCGAGATTCAACCTGCGTCACAATATTTGGAGAATGTTACTTGAGAAGAGGGCTCCGATTGCTGGGGGGTCCTTGTTTTCTGAGCACCCTGCCGTCCACCCTCCAACTCTGTACTGGCACTTGAATATGGGCGATACTCGTGACGGAGCCGTACCCAGTGGCAGTCGTGTACACAACCAAACCTGCGTGAGCTCCTTGGGAGGGTAGTCGAATACGTTCAGCCCCAACGGGTACGTCGAAAGTCCACGGCTGCGGGTTTCTTGTCGCCAATGACGAGATTCTTGCGAAAGTCTGGCCATGGTATCAGTGGGGCCGGGGGATAGACAAGGCTTTATATCCGGCACGTCGCAGTCCGTTTTGGTTAAAGGGGAAGGAAGAGAGAGGGAGGGGAGACGACTACCAAGATATCACGGCGCCACGTACAACAGGAGCAATCACTGTCAAGGGTGCAATTATCATATGAATTCTGAGACGAAGGAGTCTGGACTCCAATGACATGTCTCTTTTATTCGATCCTCCAGATCCAAGGATCCAAAGAGATTCTCTGATTAAGCTAAAGCAAACTAAACTGAGTGGTTCATGGTAGGGGCCCCGTGATCCCAATCACAGTGTTTTTCCTCAATGATATCCATACAAGTCCTTGATCTCCTCTGTTCCCATGAAGATACCATCGTTCCGATTCAGAATGTCATTGCTACTATCGTAGATCGGCTGACCTCAATTCCACAATGTCACATGGTACTTCCCGGGAGACGTCGATTTGACGATGGCTGGAGACGCGGGTAGGTGGCGCATCACACCAGATCGTGTGCTGTCACGGCATCATGGTCGTCGTCGTCGCTGAGTGTGTCTGAGGCTGAGCTCGCGGGCGTCGGAACATAGACAAGACCAGAAGGGAGATCGTCGGTTCTTAATGCATCATGATCACGCAGGAGCCGGGTGTGATCTACCCTGCGCAAGGAGCGACAAAGCTCTTCACAAGAAATCACAATGAATTCGTCGTGCAGGGACTCGGGAATCAGAACCTTGGGCGCCAAATCCAGGATTGGGATCCGTAGTTGGGCGTTTGGGACCGGCTTTCCGTCGAAACTGCGGATTTCCTAGACATCATATTCAGTTAGTCACTGGGCGGAGGGGATGATGCATAGGCTCACCTGGCTATGATGGTCAATGAACAATCGAGGTGGTGCAGACTCGGTCGCGGGTTCGATCCGTCTCCCCCAAGTACGCAACATGATCTTCTTGGAGCGTGGATAGTCTTGATCCAACCCCACCACGAGTTTAGTACCTTCAGTAATGTAGATGTGCGCCAACTCTGATAAGGATTTGGTCTTTTGTGAATATGCCACCTCCAATATGACCCCTGGATATTTCGCCTCGACGTGTCTGAATTGAGCGTCAGGGCTGTGAGTGCCGAATTCGCCTTCTTTTAGAGGTGTGTGGCCTTCATCTCCCGTTTCTTCCAAGAACTCCTTCTTCTTCGGATCTCCCAAGCATAGCTGTGCCAATGTATCTTCCACCAACTTGCAGAAGGCTTTTTCCATCCACTCATGCTCAAGACTCGCGGACATTCTGAGGACGAAGGTCGAGGTTCTCGGGAAATAGTCGTACCTGTGAGTTAATATCAGCAGCTGTGCCATCGGGTAATGTGTCGGCGTCTCATACCGCAGATGCTTCCAGTGTGGATTTTCATGAGTCAGTTCTTCAAAAACACCGAGGCCCTGAGGACTCAAATGATACGGCAGCCAAATGTCGAGGCTGGGAGAGTGATCTCGATAGTAGCGTTCAATCTGCTCGACGATGAGGGACAGGGTAGAGGCCGACTGTGGGTCGGAGGAGTGGAGACGTGTCAAGATGTTGGTGGTCGTGGAGACATCACTTGAGGAGTGATTCGGATTCGCAGCTGGTGAAAACCCATCGTGCGGGTCAGGACCCGCCTCCACGGTCGACATCGCTCTGGAAACGTCTGGCTGTGCCAAGCTTGTCCGGCCAAGGGGTCAGGGTGTGTAGCAGTGCGACGGCGCGACACGACGAGACCAAGAATCAGCATCAACGGTGCAGACGGTGGTGTTGATGGTGACGGAAACATTTGAGAGTTCTTTGTGCGGGGTTAAATACTGCGGAGGCAGGGTACGGTCGACTACAGAATCATATGTTGGCAGTTGATAGGGTCGATCATACAACGGATATGGGATATAAAGGCTCTCGGCCAATTCACGCACATGCGACAGACGTGATCTAGGACGTCGATCACATCAACAATCCGTCTTTGTTAACCCATTGATGAGAGCCGGCAAATGACAAAGAGAGCAAGGGATGACGATGGTGGTCCGAGAATGATGCTGACCTGACACGTATTTGTCTTTTGTGGCAGGAGTGATCGGTGCCGACAGTCGAAAACAAGACCTCCCTCCAGACATTGATGTCGGTCCGACCGGGACGTGTGTCACCTCTTACCACCCATCGTATTGCGTTGATACCGCAGAAGACTCCGCAAACGTTGGCGTTTTTGCCTGCTTTTGACAATTCTCCTGGATGAAGGTTGGATCGAAGGACAAAACGAGCTTGTGTCGAGTCCTGAAACCACTGACGACGGCGAGAATGTACCTACACACTCATTTGTGACAGTGGCACGAGCAAGCACAAAGCTACGACGACCGACTTAGCATCCACCGCCGGTTAGGCACGGGTGACTTCTAACCCGAGTTGCGCGAGCCGGGATGAGTTCAGGACGGCGTCATCCTAGGCCCAGAGGAGGGTGAGTGAGCTGCAGTCTGTGTTCTTCCTATGTTATGGCGTTTGCCCACCTCCAAGTAGGGTTGGAAATTGACAAGAGGTATGAAGCATAAACAGTGTCGTCGTGGTCCCGACAGAGATTCACCCACTGAGCCCCAGCGAGGTAACTGTCCAGGGAGCTGGAGGAGTCGCCACCATCAGCAAACATCAAATCGGAGCGCGGCTCTCTTGTCATCCTTACTAGGAGAAGGAACTGGCTGATGGAAGTCTCGCTCAAAAACTGCCTCGGCTAATTCTTCTGGTGACACTATTTTGGAGGGATTCTAGAGGAAGAGCCGTTGTGTTGGATTCGTGTTCTACGAGATAGCGTTACGGACCGGGGCCGAAGGGAAATGTGTTGTTCGGGCTCTCTTCCCTTATCTCAGTGAGCGGTTGTAGTCTCCGGGTCCCTTCGGCGGCGACAGGTGCTACGTGGCCCCTTATATGATGATGGCTGGGACCGAGACAGTATCAATATCACGACCCCAGGTGGCCACGGTGGATGTTCCTCCCCTGGCGAGTTTCCAGTGGAGATGGCGATAAGACTTTGGGCGTCTCTGTGACCTTTCAACCACTCCTCCCAAGCTCCAATTTGCGACTAGGGATGGCTTAAGAAAGACCCTACTTGCCGTGAGCTGCTGGCCATTTGACGCGTGGTTCTGCGGCAGAAGTCTCAGTATGTGTGGCTGAAGATCTCTGACCACGCCTCTCGGGTCCGCCTGACGGGGTATCGGGCTGACTCGAACTACTTTAGTTTTTCATCGGCTTCGTTATCAACTGAGGCTTGCCCTGACCATCCAGGACCGCACCACCGCGACAAGTTGAGTCATCGACAGGATGCATGTGTGATAGCGAGTTGATGTCGGTGCGAACAAACAACGCCGGCCGGCAGGGTCACCGCGATTCGCCAAACTGTCCACATGGGGGGAAGAAGCATCAGGACCTGCGCCATACAGTGGGCATTGGCGATTAGAGAACTGTATGCGATTGCCTATCGGTAGTTCCTATTAACCACGACTCACCGCTAACAAAGGGAGAAGAAACAGATGCCTCCTTCTCGATGACTAGGGGTCTGTGGCATTCTCTGCTTTACTGTCGCGTGTAATCAGCCTTGCGCTCCCGTAGCCTCGTGCTCCCAGCGTCGTCTGTGACAGGCTTGCTTGGGAAGGAGCACTCTCATATAACTTCCGGGTCATCATCAGCGCCGCAGTTACAAGGGTGACTCATACAGAAATACGCGCCGGTTGCCATGGACTGTGACAGCCGTGAACTCGCGGCCTTGTGGAGGAATTTGAACCGTGATTTTCGGTATGATTAGTCTTTCAACCTGCGATCAACGATAGTAAGCGTTGAGGCCGTCGCGCGGCCGGAGCTTCCGCATATCGGGACCATGTCAAGCTTGATTCGAGTCACTATGAATGTGAAGATTCCGTTCTCCACGCTGTTTCTCCGATGAACCCAGAATAGTCGTCCTCCTCCCAATCCTCCGATCGAGGGCGGCAGTTGAGAGAAGCAGAGTCGGAATGACTTACGTCGACGTCACCTAGACGTGCTGCCGTCTTCCCTTGCAGAACCCCAAACCAGGGCAGTCTCCACAAACCGCAGTCACAGGAAAGCGTCGTCAGTATGCGGCCTCGGGTTTGGAATCTGTCTGGGAATCCTTTCTTCATCACAACGCCGGACTTTGGGGTGGAGGTTGAGCATCCGCCGACGTCCGATGGGCGGAGATCCCATGCCGAGATGGGTTTGATCTGTCGCCACTGTCCGTCGAGGGGAGATGCCCGTTTCCCCCCGGACCTGCAGGTTTCCCCGGTGAAGTCTCTCCTTTGCACCTCTAGCCTCAACCTTTGCGAGCGACCCATTTTTCTAGATTGGGCAGAGCACGCTAGGGCGGCAGAGGATGGAGCCATCCCGGCTTTAACGCAGAACGTGACTCTCGCTTGCCATGTGGGCACCCAGTCACGGAAACGAGATACACTGGGATCAGGAGTATCTCGGCCACGCTCACCACTCGTCCGTCAGAACACGACACAGCTGGGCACGAGCGAGCCCCGAGTTAAGCACAGATGAGGCCGTATTACGTGGTCCTGCCCGTGCATATCCCGTGCTGGACTTGAGGCCGAGCAGCTCCGTCGAAAACATCTTCTCTGAGTCGCGATCTTAAGTTACCACCGGGCTGTGGAGAGGCGATTTGTCGGGCGTCACCTGTCGGGTCATCCACCAAGTACACCCTTGCCTCGACCCCAATCAAGGTCTCCGGATCGTTCAAGTTTGTGAAGTTGTTGTCTCGGCGGTATAGTCTACGTCGCCGTCTACAGGACTCATAGCTTCGTGGAGATCCTCCAAAATTGTGTCGGGCGGAGAAGCTCAAACCAGGAGGACGGCGTTTCTTGTCGTCGTGATCATCGTTGGAGGAGCTGTTATCGTTATATGGTGAAAGTAGAGGTACGCATGGGGACGCTCTGGGACTCCTACTTCTATTTGAGTTTCCAACTGTAGTACGCAAATTTAGTGGTATAACATGTCTATGAATCTTTTACTGCGGAGTACAGACGTACGTCGAATGCTGGATAGCGCAGATGGCCCGACGCCGAGCCCCGTGCCAATGCATGATAGTGCTGAGGAAGCTGGCACTGCCCGACTGGGCGATAGATTACACAAAAAGTGAATCTAGGAGAGTCCGAAAAGCTCCCAAAAACGCAAGGTAGATACATCGATGTCTGGAGGAACGTGGAAATCACTCAAAGTCGACGCGACAAGCTCTGGGATGTGGTCCTTTTTTTTATGCCTTGACCCCTGCGTAATTGTTGGGGAAGCTGGACAACGAACAGAAATAAAAAGTTCGAAAGCGCGCCGGCTTGGGACTTTCGCGATAGAAGCAGGTAAGCCGACCTCGAATGGCGGGCCATCGTAAAATGTGTAGAGTTTGTTGTCTTTGGAAAGGCGCAGTTGCTTGTTTGTCCTCATTGAAGACGCGTTCTTCGACGATCTTCTGCACTGGATAAACCCAATCGGTAGCCAGTATCCAGTGGCGGGTTCAAGGCTGCCCCGGCTCCGCAGAGCGCCCTGCCGGATGTGTACCAACAACGTAGATTATGGACTGCCTTCGCTCTTCCGCCTCCTTTCAGCCGAGAAAATTTGGATGCACGCTATGGGACCGAAAATCTCCTCAGGCACAGCGCCACTATGTTCATCGGGTTCTAAGATGATCGTGGGCCGGATGTAGAATCCTCGATCGCTTTCGCGGTCCCTCCGCCCGGATGTCGTCAGCATCATGGGCAATGATGGATGAAGGTGAGTTGAGTCTTGATCGTCGTGAGATATCCATGTGTAACCTCCGGAACTCGATGTTCTCACGTCATGCGCGCTGTGGGTATGCTATTGAGCCTAGCCTTGAGCCTGTCCAAAACGGGACGGTGAGCATCGGAGGCAGCCCTGGATCGATGGCCTCTGCACAAAAGGAATAGGGGTGTCGACATAATCATAGGTACTTGTGGTGCTAATTGCGCTTCTGGCCACAAGCGCTTTTGACAGGTATGGGGGCCAAAAGCGGCTAAAAGCGCTCAGTTAAGTGGACTCCAGCATGTGCTAGCTATACCACTGCCAACTCAATCACATACACACTCTGGTGATGGAGGACAGAAATGGTATGGAACGTAGCCGTTGCGCTATATACATATACACACAGTGATTGAGTTGGCCACGGAATCCTGACACCTACTTCTGGTGGCGGTGGTAGTTGAGTAGTTTGACGTAATTGTCATAATCACATGACAACGCGCCGCGTGTTCACGCGTAACGTGACGAGAGTCGGTCACTGCCTGCGGCATAACCTCCCTGAGAAACCCTGCAACTTTTTGGATAGTCCGTTGTACTACAATTTCATTTGTTCAGACTCACAACGTGATAGTAAGTCGTGCTAACTTTTACTGTGTGCAGAGAAGATTCAAGACTCGAGACTCGAGACTCTTGGTGGCCATTTGTCATTACTACCATTACGCCGTGCTGCCGTCGCTACTTGTCGACTTCCTCTACTTACGAGCGAATCTGCAAGCGCACCTGAGAGATTGAGAGCCTGAAACCGTACCTGCGACCCTGCGACCCTGAAGACACATGCGAGTATGGCTACAAAAGAACATTCCTGAGAGCCCAATGACCCTGCCAGTCTGAGGACATGAGAACACGAGTACTACGAGCTCATGTACAGCTATCAAGAGAAGAAAGTGTGGATGAACACACGGTGAGTGAGTTGATGACGCTGCCATGTTTTTTCTGACGCCCATGATGGTGGTGATGGTTGCAGGTGGAAATCGTTGCAAAGTCCAAACTGTTTGGATTTGGAGCACAGACGTGACGTCAGAAGTTAGTGTGTCTCACATCTGGCTGGTCAATAATTTTATGCCGAAGTCAACGGCACTGCCAAGAGTCCTCCCTCACTCATTGTGAGTGCAGCCTTGGCACTAAGAGAGTGCACTCTTGGCAGCATCACTCCCTCACCTCCTCACTTCCTCGTGTGCACCCTCTTGCCCTTGGTACCCTTGGCAACCCTCTGAAAAACCAGGTTTACACACACCACCACTACTACAACGCTACTTTTAAAAGGTACACCGTGGCAGATTCTGTGGTTGTGAGTATTCAGCATCAAGTGGGGCGTGGCGTCGTAGGCGCATGCAACCAAGTGGGGTGGGCTGGAAACTGACCTCCTGTGGCTTTCCCCCTTGTTGTCATCGACGCCAATAATATGATCCATGATGACCACCCGTGTGATTATTTGGATGCACGGGCCACAAGGGTGCTGTTCACCACATGGACAGAGGAGTTGAAGAAGCAAGTGTTTATTACCGGCCCTTCTTCCCCCCTTTATGATGACATCGTCCATCTTTCTCGACTCTGGACTGTCGTCGTGCGCTTAGGTGCAGACTCATCATTCTTGCCTGGCTTCAACTTTCAACTTTCACTCAATGCGTTGATTGTTCCCTGCTGTCTGCAACTGCTGCTGCTCAATCACTTGCTCGGTGGCAATGAATCAAACAAGTGCTTCCAGGCTGTCCCCTGCTCAGCCCGAACCAAAATCTGCTAAAGGTATCTCTCGACTCTGACTGTGGAGGGCTGTGAAACTATACTAACAATCCTTCAAGCTGCTGCGGTTTATTGGTTGCCGATCGGGGTCCTCACAATGACCGAGTCATATAACAACCAGCCAAGGGGCAAGGAGTCATGCGACTACTGCAAGGCAAAGAAAATCAAGTGCGACAAAAGAGATCCGTGCCGTGCTTGTGAGGGAAATTTAATCGCCTGCTTCTATTCAGACAACAGCTTTAAAAATATGGCTCCAGCCCTCGATGCGAATCGGAGAGTCCGTATGAGGCGAATCTTTCGGACAAAAAAGCCGCCCCTGAGGTTACCGAAGCAAGACGCAGCAACCGCGGCAGAACTGCATGACGCTATAGCAGAGAACACAGCAGAGTCGTCGGCTTCCCTCATTAGGCCAGAGAAAGATGCAGCAACCATGACAGAACTGCGTGAGGCTACGGCACAGAACCTCACACGAGAGCCGTCCGAGCCCGCTTCTTCCCCAAAAATAACCGATTCTCTATCCCAAACTACCGCTTCTTCGTTTGGAGTACCCGGTTCGCTCCAGCACCCTCAGCTTGGTCTGAAGTCTCAGGGGAGGGATGATGACAACAGGAAGGCGTCAACGGGCACGACGCTAGCACTATCCATCCAACGGGGCTATACACTTCCAATTGGAAGTCGAAGCCGCTTTCTTGGGACAGCCATCAGACTTATACTAGGATGCCCAACAAAGGGCAGCATAGCCACATTGCCATACAAACCGAAGATAGTTCCTCCGATGATCAGGGACTTGGCCATGGGTACGAGGCAAACGCCCACGACGCCGCCACCCAGACGAGCTCATTCACAATCCCAACCACTCCCAATTTAGCAGCCCTGCAGACCACGAGCAACGACCCAACTCCTCGTATGTGTTGGGATAATCAGTGGCCTTACGTGACTGCATTGCCCCCTTGGGCTGAACCACAGCAAGATCAGATTCATCCCGAACCCCTGTCGGCCCCACACCCACTTACAGGGAACCTGACCGTAGGAGAGCTAGAGGTGACGCTTCTTGGCCTGTATACTCACATGTCTAAGGCGTTCAGGACATTTTCTGTCGTTACACGCAGCTCTGTCCAGGTACGCACTCACTTATCGCATGAAGACCTGACTGATGTGTCGGAATATATGTACAGCCAGTTGGCAACGTTGGTGGCAGTGTGGTGGTCTGGTGGTGGTCACTGACACAAGCCATGATTCCAGAGTGTGCACTCAGTGCCAATGATACCCCCACTCACTCTCAAAATTCTCTGGGAAGCGCCGGGAACCCACCCGTGAGATTGTTACGAACCGGATGCGAGGTACCTACCAAAAATCTAAAAGACAACAGAACATAACATGCAAAAAAAATTCATACTTCACAATCAAACTTCATTCTCAGACGACAGTAAGGTGAAGAGGGAATGCACGTCGAATTGGTAGGAAAGAGCGGCAGCGGCGAAAGCACGCTCGCAGACATCCCGCGGCTCAACGAGGAGAGCACCGGCCGTATTCAATCTTGACCATCAAAATATCAGGAGCGCGCGCATCTCTAGCCTTAGGGCACAAACGGGCTCGTACCTCAGTCTTCTCTTCTATTTGACTGGTGTATTTCAATAGCGGGAACAGTCTGCAAGGCACAAGAAGCTTTCTTTTTCTGCATGGCCACGGGGCCAGCGGCTCCAAGTCTCCGAGTTGGATGATAATAGAGTTGCTGCTGTGGTGCAGAAGAGGACTGCTGAGAGAGGTCTTCTTGCTTCTGTGAGCAGGTCCAAGAGCATTGTTGTGATTCCGTTTCCATGGTCCGAGTGGTAGTGATCCTGTCTTGTTGAAGGGACAGTCTGAAGCCCATATGCTCTGCCGTATGAAGTACATTTCATACTCCGCCGTATAAACTACACATGCTCCACCATAAAGACTGCGTCTTGTGCCCCACCGTGATAACTACGCTTCTCACTCCACCGTGCTTGATAACTAAGCAAGGCTTCAAGTCACATATCAGGCTGGCTTTTCTCTCCATCTCCAAATTTCAGAAACGGCAATTGTCAGTCCACAAAAATATTCAGGTGCTTCCTAATCCGGTAACGCTTCTACCCACTGATCAGCAGTATGCCACTGAAACTTGAACGCCGTACCAGAGCTCAAAGGCAACATCCCAGGAGCAGGCACCATGGTGAAATTGTGGGCCTACAACGAAGAAGACGGCTTGTAGGCAACTAATCTCAAATGTCAAAGGCCACGCTGTTGAGAGAGCCGTCTCGGACGTCAGGCGGGGGCAACCAGTGTTGCAAATAGAGTCTTGTATCTCCATACATTTTCACCTCTCAACAGGTTTACGCGGATCTGAATGCGTCGCTCCAGACAGATGTGGTGAGGCTTTTGGTCGACACGAGGAGCGTCATCTACAGGACGACGAGGGTCACGTGAAGGGGCCGCACCAGGGCGACTGCGACTACCGATCCCCAGGGAGGGAGCGAAGGGGATCAATGGTTGACTCTATGAATAGGTGATGGGAAGGCGAGCGAGAGGACGCCGGACCGGCGTAACCTCTAACGTCATACGCATCAAATTCCTGCTCAAATCTCAAAAAGCCTAGACTTCCACACCAATACCACCACTAAAGACAGGGAATGCGCCCGCGAAGAAACTAAGATGGGAAAAATGATTCGATTGCTTTTGGACCCCCCTCGGCCAAGGAGCCAAGGGGGTGCGCACGAGCCAAGGCGTCCAGGGTGGTGCCGTAAGCCAAGAGCTCCAGACCCAACCAATTTCCCAGAAGCACTCGCCAGGCGTTTTTTGACAGGCAGCAGGAAAGGTCTGCCAAGAGGCCTCGGCCTTTGACCATCGAACGAGAGACACGACGGTCACCGCTCCCCGTTGCGCAACGCGCGCAGTGATTCGTGCATTACCGTCAGCCACGGAGCGGCCATGTGTCTACCCCCTTGCCTGCGCACACCACTCCCTTGCTTTGTTTTGGTCATTTGTCTCTCCCTTTCGCTTCCACGTCGGATTGGGGTATTGTTCCCGCAAGACCCCTTGCATGCTTCACCGCATGTTCGTCCAGTGTCTAGTTGTGGCCAGGGTGCGATGCCACGTCTGCTACGTTGCTGTACGGATTCCAGCGGATCAGTAAAATCCCTGCTGCAACGAACAATGACATACTTGGTCACCGTTTGGAACTCCGAGGCAAAATAGAATATGCCGCTGTGTCGACAATGGCTCGTGATCCCTGGCTTGCTTGGAGGGGAAATTCCCGCTTGCTGCTATGCGCAACAGCGGTACTACCATACTCTTTGCTTATAGCCGTCCCCCGATCCTTCGATCCGTCGTCCTCCAGCCTCTCAGTCTATCACCAAACAGCCCTTGGTCCTCTTTAGCTTTGACCTTTTGCCGAGCGACAACCGCGACTCCTTCAATCGATCCCTGAATGTCCTCCAGCCATGATGCAAACAAAGCGGCCGATGAAACGGTCGCACCCGAAGAGTCTGCCAGACAGCCTCGGGAGCCGCCGATTGATCCTCAAGCTGGGCACATTCTAAACTATACTCCAATTTCGCGCGTCATGAGGGCTGCCGTTCCCGGCGATGTAATGGTTTCTCGGGAAGCCATAGAGCTTATGCAAGATTGTGTTAGCGAGTTCATCTCCTTTGTTACGAGCGAAGGTAAGAAGCATAAGCACAATGTATCAAGCTCCAAGTGCTGATCGAGGGTTAGCTGCAGAAAAATGCGCAGCTGAGAAGAGGAGGGCGGTGAGCGCCGACGATGTTCTGACTGCAATGAACAAGCTCGGATTCGAGAACTATTCGGAAGCGCTGAAAATCTACCTGAGAAGGTACTACGAAGTAAGCCTACCCTCCCCCCACCCCACATGAGGTGCATCCAGGAGACAGTTCTAAAATCCTTACTCGACATCAGAAAAAACATGCGGGCGCCACCTGCACCAGCGGTCGAACGAATGAGTGACAGTAGAGAACAAAGAGAAAGAGTATCATGGGAGCGAACGACAACGAGGACAACAATACGGGGCACTTCTATATCCATCTCCCAGACCTGAGAAAGGGGCTACCGTAGAAGACACAGACTCCCACCGCACGAATTGCCTTGTGACTGACTGATCCAGTCACTGGAAAGCACGGGCAGACCAGGCTAGTGTATGATGGTAGAGAGAGACCACCCTGTTGGAGGTCTCTCGGCGTTTACTGGAAATTGAAGCGGCGTACTCACCATTTGCCCCCAACCGATTCATTGTCGGTGGTTGCACCAGAACGCCTGGGCCTTGTCACCACCATAACTCGTAACGGTTGTGAGTGCCCCCGAAGGCGCCACGTGTGATGAGCACGTCAAGGCGAGCCAAGTTGTCCAGGGATCCCGGTCGCTTGCGTTGTCCTTGTGACAATGCAAACGCACCCTTTGACAAAAGTGCCGAAATGTTCCAGGGACTTTTGGTTGCTCTAACCCTATTGGCAAGGTGCCTCGAATGGCTTTTACCGGCGCTAAATGGGTTTCCTTCCAATCAATCAAGTTTCCCACCTACACCGCCTCGACAAGGACCTCTTGCGACACCTTCAAGCACCCGTCCCGCGACCAGCCCTCGACAGAGGTCATGTCTCCAGCGCTACCGACCAGGTAGCTGAGCCCGCAGCCTGTCGGCACATGTGAGACACTTTCCGAATCTGCCTTGCGGGACCAGACCAACCCACGACAAAGCCTGGCAGGACCCGACACCATCATCGCGAACTGGGCTACCACCATAACCCAGTCCCGCAACTTGCCCAGGTGGCTCTCCGGGGATCCCAGCAAGCTTTCCACTGAATCAAATGCAATCTTCTGCCGCCCTGCTCGCGCTTGTCAATCCACACTAAGCACTTGCGCAAAGAGATCACTATCGCATTCGGCATGACATGGCCGTGAGTAGGGTTCCAACACCAAAGGGCTCTCTGTTGATAATCTCCCCCTCTCGTTCGATATCACGGTCGCCAAAGTCCTCAGCAGGCATCCGTCGATCAGATGGACCTAGTAGGTATTCAAATTCCTCGCGTTCCGAACAAGCCCTCCGGCTCGTAGGTCTCGTTCATGAACTCAAGCTCCGTCGGCCGGTAGTCCAACCTTGCCAAGTGGAGGAAGGGAGCTTGTCTCCGCGTCGAAAGAGTACTCTGGAATTACTTGCAAGGCCTTGGTTGGGTTCGCAATGAGTAGGTCCTGATGACGTCGGGGTGTTGCGTGCCGGAAGGCTCGGATCGGGAAACCCCAACAAGTCAGAAGCATGGTTTTCGTCGATCCTCTCCCTCCTGAAATGGCCTACCCTACGGGTTTAGATCAGATACGAACCTAATCCCTGGATGCTGCGACTGGTATGTATGCCCCTCGCTGCGCAAAGGTGCCTCGAGAAGACCCTTCCAACAGCACCCTGGGCACTCAACACAGCCCCTTTCGAAGCTGGTTAGCTAGCTCCCTAGCCTTGCCGCGACAGTCCTCGGCCTGACACGACACTGCACTGCCTACTGGTCTTCCAAGAGACCTGATATCCTTGTCGCGTATATATCACATGGCTTCGATGGCGAGATTTTGGGATGCTCAGATTTCCCCGACCGTCTGAATGATTTATAAAAAACCAGAAACCAAAAAAAAATGGTAAAATCAGAAAATGCGGACTTTGATCTGTGCTTTTGGTACGAGGGAGCACGGAAGGTCATGAGGTGATCAGATCGTACGAAAGTTGACAGCTTGGGTGGTTGATGTTAAGAAATCCAAGGGACCGGGCGACGGGCGTTCGACCTTACAAATACTTTGTAGTTAGTAGGCAGGGAGTCGAGAGGAGAGTGGAATGAGACATTATTACGAAAGGGTTGAAGAAAGGGGGAATTGAGCTGAATGAATGGCCTGGAACGCGTTGTGGTCTTTGCTTCAAGTTGAGCCGCTCTGGTGACAAAGTGCAGGTTTAACAGGCCCGCGCTGGGGCACCCAGACTCCCGGCAGCCGTCCCTGTTCTTCAGCGGACATGGCTCCAGAGTTCAGACGGCTTTGGATCAACCCCCATGTCCCGACATAGTATTGAAACTTGACCGTCTTAGACTCTACTTGGGTGAGGAAGCCTTTTTCGGCCGCCGGTGCCAGTAGGCCGGAAAGCCAGGCCCCGGAAGGAAGCTCACTAGGATTGTCTTTTGCCGAGGAAGTCTTGGGCATGTCGTTTAGCATCGGTGTTGGATGATTCTCAGTATGGAGACGCACTCTATTGCTACTTCGGCGAGCAAAGTGTCAAAGAGAAAGCATTCCAACTCGCATAGCGCCACGATACATAGCTCAAGCCAAGTCGCCCTCTCTATCTACTCAACGTACTCTTGATTCTAGAGAGCGCCGAGAAAGACCCATTGAACGGCACACCTCCGAAGCCGAGTTCGAAATGTTCCACACCGTCCCCGACCCTACTTTTCGGCGGCTTTACGACATGCTCGGTGGGAAAAAGTTGGATTTCGAACATACCAGTCGACTCACTGGCTGTCACGTGCGGTGTAAGACCGAGTCAGAACTAGCCTGGCTTTTGACGCTGCCGTTCCTCTTCATTCTGGTTACTCGAGTCGCAGACTCTCTCTCTCTCGTTGTTACTCTCTCCTCAGTCAGAAAGAATACAGTCAACAAAACTAACCTGCCATTGCGGCAATTTCCCTTTTCCTTCGTTGTAGGCTAGTGCTGGACCCACTCGATTGTCATCTCGCGACACTGGCTCTGGAAATTTGGAAACTCGAGCGCACACTAGAACCCTTCCCCCGTATGCAAGAAGAGGTCGGAACGGGGCGGGGGCTGGAGTCAGTGGGGACATCACGAACAGTGGCAAGTATCCGAGGAAGCCAACAAGAACCTCAGAACCTCACGTACGCACTTGTCATTCGCGGGAGTGAACGGAGACGTTGATGAGACTTTGACTCTGCACCGTGCACAACATTGACGAGATGCGCGAGGTGGGCTGGTTTTGCAACGGGCGGGGAAGTCGAAACCAGATCCTTCTTTGGTTTGGGGGTTGAATCTTGATAAATTGGCAATTAGATGCTCTCTATCGTCGGAAAATGCGGCAATATTGATACGACCATACAACATTGTTATGATACGACTTGTACGCCACCGTCAATGACCACGACTGGCGTCGGTTACTTTGTCGCCCGTAGCCATGTCTCTCAACAAGACCTAACCGAGATCGAATCTGTGCCTTTCCTGGGTCTTTTGGCTGCCGTTACAAGCGCCTGTCAGGGTATGTGTTCAAGTTCTTTCCCGTTGGGGCTGGAGTGTAGATCCAAGGTGGGGAAACGAGGGACTGGAGCGAGGGACAGCGAAATCAAGGTTGTACCGATTCAAGGTCGAATTTGAGGCCCCGAGGCATTCCCGAATTTGCGATTGTGCGAGCTTGCGATTGGACTTGCGGCCCCGAGTCTGTCCCTAATGCCGTAAGTCCCATTACTACACGACTAGAAGAAGGAACATGCAAGAAGTACCATACAAAAGGTAAGGTGAAGGAGGAAGTTAGTGGTGTTTGTAGTGTTGTGCAAGAAACTGAGAGATGTAGCACTTGTCATTAGTCAATAATTTTGTGGTTGCGTCAGCAGGACTGCCAAGAGTTGCCAAGAGAGGTTTTGAAGAGTTTTGGAGTCTCTGAGGGTGCACCCTTCCTCACTCCAAAACCGACCGGGTGAAACTCTGGCAAAGTGCGCCCCGCACAGACTCTCAGAAATTCTCTTGGTACGCTCAACTCGCTCTCAGTAGCGGTGAGGGTGAGTCAGAGTGCACGCGGGAACATGAAGGTTTGCACAGCTGACATCACAAACGCCACCTGTACAACACCACCTTGCTTTTCAGCCCTAATTCTGTCGGGCCTGCTGAACTGCCGTGGCGGGGGCTACCTTGGTTTCCTTTCTTTGTGGTGTCCGAGACAAAGCAGTCGAGATCTTCTTTGGGCTGCACTGCTTTGGGTTAGATGGACTGCCTTGGTTGGCAATTCTTTGTCATATCCAAGACAAAGCAGTTGAGATTTACTTTAGACTGAGCTCAACTGCCTTGACTGGCATCGTGCAGGATTATAAATATCTCTTCTATTCCGCCACTTCTACTTTCCGCTTTTCTCCACCACAACAACCGACTTTGCATCCGATCTCGAGTTCAGCACTTCACCATCAGGCTTCATCCTCGACAGACCTTGGGCAATATCCACTTCCCCAAACCTATCTGCGTCCAGCAAATACCAAGTCAAGATGTGGAGTAATCTTCCGTATTTGCTCGTCCACATGATCAATAGGCAATTCACCGTTGCTTATTCAGTCGAGTTCCAGAAGCAATTCGAGGTGCGCTTCAGAACGAGATTCGACGAGAAATTCGGAGCGGCGTTCGAACCGAGATTCGACGAGATAGAGCAACTTGTCTGGGACAAGACTGCCAAGGACCTTCGCGAGCAATTGTCCGACGGTGTTCAAGAAGACGTCTTCAAGGCTATCATTGACGAGTTGGGGGAAGCGGTAGACGACGAGTTCTACAACAACCTGGAGCACCACCTCGACGACATTGCCGCGGCCGAGTTCATAGGCCACCCGGACCCGAGACTGAACGAACTGGGGCTCTGGGCTTTGCACGACCACATATTCCACGAAGTGCTCCACGAGAAAATCCAGGAGGAGGAGGACCTGGCCGCCCGATTCGCCCCCATATTCGAACCGGCATTCAACGCGGCGTTCCCCGCATTCTTCGACGCCAAGTTTGACGAGGTCCACGCTGCGGTCGTCGAGGCCGCTTAGAGCGGCGAACCACGAAGGAGACTGTTTCTGCAGCAGAGGCGCAAGGTGGGACGGTACTGACCACAAAGAAGACCCTCCCGGACACATGGCGAAATGGACTTTCGAAAACACAGATTTGACGGAAAAGGAGAACCAAGTTTACACAGAAAACCCAGGGGGAAAAAAAAACTGGAAGGCGAGGCAGGCTGATGGTTACTTTACAAAATAAAGCGAAAACACCAAAAAACAAACATGGGAAGGAGGAGGCCGTTTGATTACTCATAAAACAAGCGGAAATTACTAAAAAAAAAAGATGGAAAGGGGAAGGTAGATTGCCGGTTTGAGAAGTAACAAACAAATACACAGAAAAAAAGTGTGAGTACATTTTATTCTGCGTAAATTGAGAAAAGGGGGCAATCAAATATATTTTCGCGTGAACTGACGATGACCGTCGCGGCGTCATTCTGGTCATCATCATCATCTATCTCACCTCATCTCATCTCCATGCCCAGTACATAATGCGCTCTTCGGGCGTGTCGTCTTCCGGGGCTTTCGTCAAGAACTCATGGTCGAAGCCGCCAAAGGTCGATCGGACGTGTTTTGATAGGGGCTGGAAAGTCCTTCTTTGCGTCAATTTGCTTCTGCACTCTCTTCTCGACGTAGCGCTCCTTGACCATGAGCAACTGTGGCTTCGAATAATCCCAGTCATCGTCAAACAAACGCAAGCTCTGTGGAAGGAAACTACAACATCTCGTGTGTCATGGCTCTGCTGGCCAGTCGGAAAATCTGTGAGAAGCTCTGCGACTTTTATCTTCGCTCCCGTTGCTGCCGCGGTCGATTTTAATTGAGATGTGAGATATTGTTCGACGGAAGCATTTGCAGCCTCTCAGTCTACATGTGCAGCAGATGAACCGACAACGACCATTTCGCTGGCTCTGGCGTCGACCCCCTAAATCGCACAACGACTGATCTTGGAATTGCACATGGACGGATGAGCGTCAGCGAGGTACATCGATACTAAAAGCCCCGCGGCGTGGAACCCCTTCCCCATCTATCAGAGAGACAAGATACACCAACTGCTGGCGTCATACCACCGAAATTCCGCCCAAAATCCCAACAAAAGTTGAGACTTTGCAACAATTTCTCACTTTGAGAGGCTCATGCCGCCATCAGGCTGCCCATGGGGGTGGTTGTGCTCAGAGCAATCATGCGCCTTGAAAAGTCACGAGTGGACTGGACAAGAGACTCGGCTGAAGCTTGAATGTCCCGACGGCCAACTTGTAAAGGGCCGTACGCTATCTTGATGTCTGTCTAGAACATTCCTGCAAAGCCGCACCTGAAATCCTCCTGTGGGGTTAGTGTGTCGGGAGGAGTGGGATAGATGCCGACCAGCCTGCAGATCGAGCTCTAATCTACAGCCACGGACGGAGTCGTGTTGGCGAGCAACTATAGGACATTGAGGCTGAAGGAGCCCACGGTCGACCTCCTGTGTCTGGATGGCAAGCTGTGTGCGTCCGACAGCACTTGCGGGCCCATGAACAGAGGAAGATGGTCGAAGAAGCCGTCCCCGTCTGCGCGGCATTGCCCGTAGTAGCGTCGCTGTGATTGCCATCACATTCTGGACGACCTTGCCGATTTCCTGATTGCCTTGATGTTCTTGCCACTCTGCTCAGTTTTGATATGTGATCACACGTAACACGGGGAAGAAGTGGAACTGAGACCATATGATGCGGCATTGAATTTGTTCAGATACAAATGTCAATCAAGCGGACATGTTCCTCCACCGACGCGGATGGTCGGGCTGTTGGGCGGTCCGGGTGGTCCAGGCAGCCGCGCTCTGGGCATAACCACGAATAAGTGACAAAAGGACATGGTTGCAGACAGCGAGACTGAAGGTGATGGTGAGGGCGAGGCCGCGAACGAACATTGTCGACCTACTTGCCAAGGTTTCACCGATCACAGCATCCCAGGCAGAATGCACGGTCCTCTTGATGTGCGACGTGCCAATTGCAAAAGTCGCTTCTTTGGCGTTGAGCAGGTTCTTATGTCGAGATGACGGTGGTTTCTGTCATGTTTGGTTATGAGGACGCTCTGTTCAACAAGAGTAAGGCGATGACCAGCGCGATCGGAAAAGAATCGAGAGTGCTGATTGTCCATATCATGGTGGTTGTCTTTCCGGCGAGTCCTCGTTCCTGAATCTCGATTGACACAAGTCCTTTGTACCTGGGTTCCGAAAGAGTAAGCTGGGTCAGGAGGAAGATGCCGCACCGCGAGCTTACTTCGATGACGCGGGAGACGAGAGCTTTATTCCATGCCTGGGGTCCCAACGCACGGCTGTGCTCGCCAGCTGAAGCTGCGAAACTCGAGGTGTAGAGGAAGACGACCGCAGTGCTCGTTCACATATTAGCGTAGTCGAGGATTGGCTCCAATGATCAACTTACACCATCGACGTTGGAGTACGGATTCTAACGAGAGAGGATTCGCCAGAGAGGACAGCGTTGGCGATTACCCTGAATCTCACGCTCACTCAGAGTGCAGTGCAAATCCATCCAGTCCCACGAACAAAACAGACAAGTCGAAATGAGCAATCTGCAACCAAATCCTAGAGTCTTCCTCTCGTCGGGGGGCCACGGATGCTGTTCACAGGCCAAATGGCGGTAGGTCGGTTGGTGGATGTTTGCTGAACCAGACAAGTAGGTGTGTCGTTGGCTCCGTAACTGCACAAGCGTGTTGTTGTCACCTGTGCGGCAGTGCCCTACGGCATGACTTGAACGTTGACCCTGAGGTTGGTCTGCGTTGGCAGTAGAATCAAGTCCTGACTCAGGAACCCTCTCACAACTACCGACCTGCCGGATAGGCCTCTATACGCTGTTAAGCGTGCACGCCGAACTTAACCGAACCTCGGACAAATATCCCCAAATAGCCGGCCGGGTGCTTTATAAGATGGCCGTGAAACTCGTGGGCCTGCTTTCTCCTTCCTCTTCAGCCGGCCAGGGGAGCAAGCCAAGCAGATGTCCGAGGTCCGCAGGGAGTACCACGAGGAACAGAAGCGACTGACTGCAGGCGGCGGAAGAGTGGGAGGACCCAGTAGGGCCAACGCCAACGCCACCGCCACCGCGGCCGCCACAACAAGAACCATGACGTCGCCTCTCTGCACTTTCCTGCCCTTCTCTCACTCCCCGTTCGGCTCACGCCGCTCTCACCGTGGCATGATGGCGTTGGCATTAGCGCGCTCCAGGCATCCAAGTGTAAGTCTTGGAGATGGCGCTCTCGCATATCAGCGACGTCTTGCCTGGCTATCGATGACCAAGTCCCATTGACTCGGTTGTCAACCGGATGAAGGCTTCTTCCACCTATCTGAGAAGAGAGAAACTCTCTCTCATTTAGCGTAAGTGATCGTTTCGACCGTATCCGCTCAGCCTCGTGTGGGGTAGCATGCCTTGTGTGGGGTAACGTGACATGGTACGTATCAGGAATGGCAGTGTCGCCGCCGCAGATGACAGTAAAGATTTCTTGGAAAGTATCTCGGATGATGCCTCAATCAACCTCTGCCGACCAACCAGTATCCGGAGACTATGTTGGACATAATTCGGGAACAACAGGTGGAGTGTGTGCCAGGGACGCCACCAGAAGAATGACAGACACTGAGACGCCAGAAAGAATATGCAAGGCGAGGAGAACAATGAGGTAGATCCTGGATTTGGCCATCCCTGAGATGCGGGAAGAAGTCATCATCGTCGCCTTCACGGGTGTCGGATCTGATAGATGAGCGGCGATGAGGTTGGCAAGAAGTTGGTTGAGGCCATGGACACGTTAGACCAGCGGTTGAACGATCCCCATAATGTGGCTGTTGTTATCATGGGCATGGGAAAGGGTCTTTTGACACCCCCCCACCGGGGATTCGAAGGGACGGTAAAGACATTGAAGTGGAGTGTGGAAATGGACGTCGACGGATGTGAAAACAGGCATTTAGAGATGGGTGTTTTTTGGGTGTGTGACCTTGAAAATCCCAATGTGCAATGTTACCATCCTGCACCTGGTGCGGAGGGAGAGAAGCGACCTACGACCGGCTATCGGTGAGGTTACCACGATGTCTTCTCCTGAACTCAGGAGGGCCCCTCTACGGTCACCTGCCTACCCTTATTCCCCGAACACCGAATCCACACACACACCTCCGATTTCAGGCCACCACCCATTTCAAAAGTACCAGCCAAGCCATGTCTTGAGCGATTAGCTTTCATCGAGAAGTTGGACGGCGTCGTGGGGCAAGGCAGTTGATTGGAGAGTTAGAGAAAACTAGGTTAGCGCGTGCGCATCAGGATTGCTGATTGGTGGGTCTAAAAATGGGGCGGGAACGATTGGTTCGGGGTCCGGCTCTGCCTTCCAAAAGCAGTTTTGCCAAGAATTAGTGCGGCATTTGACCACGTCGTACAGCAGCAATTTAACAAGGGGGTTACAGCGTTTCGCCTCGAATGGCTTCAGCCCCTGCGGAAAACATCCTCCACAATATGCGGCACCCCTTTTGACAAGAAGAGCCATTGTGTTGCTGTTACTCTGGGTGCGGGGCCGACGGGGTAGCATCGAGGGGCTCGTCAACTCCTGTTCATTTGTCTCAATCTACTCATGAGGTGCCCCCATTTGTTCTCCATCACCAAGTCTCTCCTTGTGGAGGCACTTCAGTCGCGCAGATCTCGCACTTCGGTTATGGTCAGTGGCTAAGCTCTTGGTATCTTGTAGGTCAGTGTGTCCATCCGTAGGTCCGATCACTCTGTTGTTCCAAAGGTCGGCTTCAAATGATGGTCCCTTTGGGATTTGAAAGCAGGAGAGGATGGTCGTTTCAACAATTATCCCGGCTTCGGCATGGCGATCAGCCTCCCAGACGGAGCGAGCTAGCTCAAACGAGCAAGACTCTGAATAAGTGCCGCGTACACTGAGACTGAGTGATGATGGGGTGCGGAGTGGCAGCTTTTCACGCAGGCAAAGCGTTGCGTGACGGCGATCTCTGGCCTCTTTACAACGGCTTCAGCATAGTATTGTATCTTGCCGTACACTGCTCTGTCATCTCGCATTGGCCGGGTATTGGCAAGGCGGCTGGGAGCCAAAGTCACCGGAAATATGCCCTCCCCTCCTGGCCCCTAGGGATTGAGTGTATATGGATTGCTTTTGTTGAAGTCTTCTGCTGACACCTTGCCTCACTTCCCCCCAGAGTACATTGTAACCAGGTGCTGGATAGTCCACAAAGGCCAACGAAGGGACGGCCACTTTGAAAGAAAACGGCAAAGCTGTCACCCGGCTGGCGTTTCCAATACTTTCGAATGAAGTCGTGGTCCAATTCATCAGATCAAATTCGTAGCCATCCCAGCAAAACATATCCAGCTGGCTTCCCGAGTCCAGGAAAATCTTGTTGTATACCGAAGCTCCGTCATTTCCCATGTACTCGACGGCCACAACACAAAACCCCTCGGAGCTGTACACCTTGAAGTCTTTTGAGATCTCTCCAAATTCCCTGCCTCGAGACGCAGGTCCTCCCCATTGATCGACTCTCATCAAAAGTGGTTTGTTGGGAGACTTCTGCCTCTTGATACCGAGGACGAGTTTGAGGGCATTGGCGTAGCCTTGTGCTGAGAGGTTCTTGTTGCCGCTATGGGGCCAGTACCTGGCGCTGTTTTGGTATCTGCGGGAAACTTCCATTTCGGCGGCAAAGAGGGGTACGATCACACCAGGTCAATGACGACTTCAATAACAGTATTTGAAAATGACAACGTTCCACCTGTCGCAAAGGAAAGGCAAAACAGAAACGACAGAACAACAGGCGTCGGACAAAGCTCTGTCTAACCAGGAGGGAAGAAGAGAGAGAACCCTCTCCCTTAAGGGAGGACGGTCATGACAAAAAATGTGGGACAAATTCCTCGGCGGGTCTACTCGCGTCAACTTGTCGCAACGGATGGAGTTATTTCTCATCGTAGAGAACTGGCACGATGCCACTGCGGGTCTTTGGTTTTTCAGCGCCGAGAAATTTGACAGCCTGTCTTTGGGAGGAGGGTGTACTGTTTTGAACAAAGATTGGCTGGAGGCAATCATCCCCCTGATGCTGTTTCCGAACTGGTTCTTGTAGACCACCCTCTCGCCGTTGGTCATGCTGTACGCGCCGAACACGGCCATCATGACCACGATCAGCTTGTTCTTGCACTTCTCGTACCTTTGCGGGTAATTGTTCCTGAACGAGAACCTGTCTATTTCGGCGCCCACCGTCGTGATCCTGTGTCCGTTGGTCTTCATGTTGGTGACCCACAGCGCGTCGACGAGCAGATCCCTGCCATCACAGGTGCCAGTGGCAGTCGTTTGTCCAAGTGTCACAACTGGTTAGGACGCCGTCCAGAATCAGATTCCCCAGGATGTCAACCACATGGCGGGCTTCTTAGACCGCAAAGGTTATGAGACCAGCATGACGAGAAGAGAGCAGTAGAATCGTCGAGCTGGAGATGACGACCAATGGGCCGTAACAGCCCCTGAAAGTGCCCCGAACCGCCAACCATCTTCTAGTTCATTTCTGAAACCCCGCCTTCAATACCTCACCCCCTCGTCTGGGCTGCTCAGCTCCTTAGCTACATGGAAGCTGATGGGGAAAAGTACCTGGCTAAGTGTCTGAGACATTGTTCGGATTTTGAGCAGGAATTTAGGTGGTATGGTGGCAGAGGTCGCAGGTGATGGTCCCTGATACTGGCAGGGGGGTTTTGGCGGCTAAAGGGAGTGCACCCTCAGTGTGTGGCACCTCCTGGAAGATAAATTTAGATGACTTTTATCTTCCTTTACGATTTTGGCAGGGTCTGTTCCCTTCATGGACATGGCAGAGCAAAGGGACAAGGGAACAAATCCTGCAGAGAAGTCGGACGATGACGTGCCAGCGCGCAGGGCTCAAACGCATGGGCGGGTAGTTGTAGATTGGTGATTTTCGGTGATGTTCGCTGGCGAAGTTTGCTTGAATCTCACGAGGGTTGGCGTGCGAGCCTTTGTAATGTGTTGCGGCACCGACACAACGTGATGCGATGCGGGTGTAGGTAGAACATCAAAGCTGCTTCGACGAAAACTCTGGTCGTATGTCGGGACGGCACTCACAGCGTTAGCCGCAGGACGTACCACGTAGGGTACGAACATCATGTCGAGAGCACAGCTGCTTTCACAGCTAGGTGTCAAGAGCCCAAAGTATGGAGTTCCATGCCCTCGAGTAACGGCGATAGGGAACACAGCGCCGCGAAAAGATCCCGGAGGCATGGAAGTGTCGCCGTTGTGCCTCGTTGCAAAAAGCCAGCCACGAGGGCCGAGCTGCTCGCACAAGCGCAACAAGGGGCGGAGGGGCAAAGGTGGGGTTTATATTGTTCTGAGGAGAGGGAGTGCCTCGCTATTGGGGTTGAGGCTGAGAGTTGTGGAGACTGTCGAAAGGTTGCATGATGTCCGTCGAGGGCGCACGGACGCACGTTGAAGGATGAGCTTCTGGTCTGTAGAGAATGCAAGAAGCGATTGGCTGTCCTTTAGTCCCGGGTCTGCCTGAAGTGTTTTTAGACAAGATTTTCATCGACTTTCTGAAGGAGAATTATAGCCGTTCGGAACCATGACACCAATCCAAGTCCCTGGTGCTAGGTAGAAGAAGGATAATGCGCCTCGATCGTGATACTAGGATAGGGTCAGCCATTTGATTTTCTGTGAGAAAGGCATTGTTAGAAAACTGTGCAAGTGAGAGTGGAGCGATGGAGGAAAGGTCGAGTGTATAGTGGGAATGGGGAATATTGGAGGTGTCACGTGAATTGGTATACTCACGAACAGACTGATGACGTGGGGTGATGGTCATTGTCAATCACAGTCCTAGCACTGCGGTTTGTTGTGGGCAGAGATCATTCTGAGGCAAGTTCGTGGGGGGGGACTTGAATGAGATCAAGGTCGCGGCGAAGCGTCGATATGGAAAAAGCGAATACCACGAAGCGACTGTCGCAGCTGCGAGATTTGAGGCGGGTGTGCAAATTCTAGGCCCAGGGGTAGGGCTCGGGTGGTCTCTGGTAGCATTTTTGGGTGGGGGAACCCTTCAGACCATGTTCGTGGCACACGCTCGTCGGCGAGAGTGTTTCCAATGAATTCGATCCAGATTTCAACCCTTGTTGGCGCACATCATGACCGAGGCGTCCGGCACTACAAAGGGCCATTCAGAAGTTTTCCTCCAGCGTGCCAACCATTTTCATTGCTGTCCCCATTACTCATTGCTGGTCGACCTTCGGGCAGCATCCCGCTGTAGGTGATGCCCAGAACACAGTCCGCCCAGAAGAGAGGAGCGTTACCAACGACCCAGCAGTCAATGATGGCGCCCGTGTGATGGGTTGAACCCAGGAGAAGGCTTGGTTCTGGCGAACCAGCGTCAAGACTAACGCTAGGACTAACGCCACCTCCTGATTGGCTGAATTTACCTGTACAATGTACAGGTAAAATGCAGCCTCCTGATTGGACGAGACGCGCACGGTGCAAGGGATACAGGATCCTGACAACTGAGACACCGTACGCAAGGAGAGGTAAGGAAGAGAGACAAAGTGTAAGAGGAATGTAGGGAGTGTACGAAAGAGGAAAGACGAGGGAGAAAGGGGAAAAATAATGGGTATCCCCGTTACGGAGAAGCGTACGATATTAAGAGAGAGAGAGGACGCTATTCTTCCTTCTTCTCTCTCCTTAGATTTGTCCTCCTTATTACTAGGTTAGCTAGCTAGCTAGTTGTAGAACTCTTTCTAAACCCTCACAGCGCCGTGTTCTAGGGGACCGTCACTAGCACCTTTTAGAGGCCCTCAGTGAAGGGCCGCTGTAGTGGTAGAGTGACTATCATTACATTACCTTAGCAACCCTGTGAGTTATATACGGGTGGTGATGCGCGAATAAATAACTTGCAAGCCCTTGGCGTGAGGTATCGCACTCCTATATTCTCCTCATCATCTCCTCTCCTTCCTCATCATCTTCTCTCCTTCTTCATCAGCATTTCGCAGTCCTGCCCATATCTTCCACGATGGCTTCGTTTACCGGCTTCGATCTCAACCCTCTACAAGCGCCCGCCTTTGTCGAGCTGCAAGATGCCTGGAACTTCATGTTGACTACCTTGGCCGAGAATGTACGTTCACTTGACTCCCCTACTTTGTGATCACCGCTGACAACGTGTTGTAGAAGCCCATCGTCGTCGCAACCAATTTTTTCGAGGACAATGACCTCATGTCCCTCGTTGTGAAACTACGCGACCTCCATGGCATGAAGATCAATGTCTGCCCCTTTCCGCAGCAGCCAGGGAATGCCAATTTTAGACGGGCCGACTCGACTTCTGCCGTGACTGATCCTGTGTACGGGTGCACCATTATCCACTGCAGCAAGGAGACCATGATGAACGTCTTACGGATAATCAACGACAACGCCCGCACGATCAAGAAGGAGAATAATGACTAGGTCCATAAAGGCGTCGTGAGGAACTGCGATGATAAAGAGGTGCACCGTTCCAGCAACGATAGTCATCACGAGCGGTCGTGTCATGTCAAGGTTGATGTCACAGCCTGAGATGCAGCCTAGGATGTGCGTGAGTTGTTACCCTAACCCCATTGGGAAGTTTAGCCGAATAATTTCCACCACGGCACACAACAAAATCCGCAGTCGCGCTAGATAGATTTCCTTACCTAATCAATTAATTAATTATTCATTCCACTTACTTAGGTTACCTCGCACGGGGCTGAGCACAGAACTTATCAATCACGCTATCGCCGCCACCACCACTAGAATTCATATCATAATTAACCCTAATTAGCGATCACGTTCCTGTTCTTGGTTGCGCTGTGACACCACCCGCCCAGATCTGAGTTGCGACCCAACAAGCTAATCAATGAACGTGACTTTCGACGCGTCGGACAAAAAGCATTTCGGGTCAGGAGGCTGTTGTGCGACCATGGGTGAACTGCCCAGACGGTGAGCGAGCCACCGAGTGACCCAAACAACGAGTAACCCAGGCCAAGCCGAGCCTCCGTGGCCCCACACCGGTGTCTAAACACAGGCAACAACGCCCTCAATTTTCCCATCTCGCCATGGGGGATGCCACCGAGAAGGATCACTATAGGCAAACCCCCAAGGAGCACCCGGTGTTGTTTGCCTGTTTCGCCGTTTGGGGCGCACAATTCTTGCGCAACTCCAGGCCACTGCGTTGTCTGATGCGTCCCCCTCAGCCCCATCGGTCCAGTCTTCTGGCGGTGACCATTTATGTTATTAGGGGCAACCCCCCCTATCTTCATTGTCGACATTCAGACGGAGCTCTTCCGTGTGCCATTGTGCTCTGTCTTCTTTTACGGAAAACAGGTCGGTCCAGCCCAAGGCCATGGCGGTCCTGTCACAGTCGTGGGTGTACATCCCTCGGTTAGTGTGCGCCATTACGGTTTTCCTCCTCACTTTTGGGGCCCCCTCCCTCCACCGACGTTACCTCCCCTCGGGGCCCAAACTCCCACCCGCCCGCAGCCTTTTCTTTCTCATTGCGCTCGCCTGCCAGGTACTGCTGTACACAGTCGACACTGTGGCACTAGTAGCTCTCTCTATGAGCAATGAAGAGCTCCCGGACACCGTTTCTGCCTTCTCCGAGGCGTTTCTGCTTCTCGCCACGGTCGCACAACTTGCTCAGTTTTTCGATGCCGTAGAGAGTCCACCTTGGTTGCTCCACGTCGGGAACTGGGTCTTACTAGGCGCCGCCGAGGTGCTCGCATTCATCGTCCTCGAAGTCGACTCCGGGGGTCGCTGTGCCATTCGATTCCCATGCGGATTGGGTCTACTCCTCATCGCGGCAAAGACCTTCGTGTGGCTGGCTGCTGGCGCCGTCTTCCTTCTCCAGTGGCTCCGGGACGGCTACGAGAAGTTGCCCACCGTCGAACGAGCCACCGAGCAACCTACCGATCCGTCTGACCAAACCAACGACGAGGAAAAGGACCCCAAAGATGTGTTGGGTATTCGTCGACCGGCGACAGAAGAGATTGAGGAAATAGGATGGATTGCGTTTGTCAAGAGGCACCACATATTCCTACCCTTCGTCTGGCCCAGCGACCAGCCCTGGATGATATTCCGTTTCGTCGCCTGCTTCGTGATTGTCATCGGTGAAAGCATCCTCCAATACTATATGCCGGTCCTATTTTCCAACTTCATGGACAGCCTGGATGGCGGCTCTAGTGTCTGGACCAAATTCTGGCTGCTGCGTCTGCTGTCCTGGCTCGTCTCAGCCGCTGGCCTGGCCCTTCCGCGCGAGATCATGAGTATAGATGTCCGCCAGTATCGCTTCCTGAAGCTCAGCAACAAAGCCCACGAGAAAATCATGAGTCTCGACTCCTTCTTTCACTCGGTCGTCTCGTCGGGCGACAAGATCCAGGCCGTCGACTCCTCCCGGCCCATGACCCTCATCATCGACGCCCTCTGTTTCGAAATGCTCCCGCTGACCGTCAAGTTCTGCTTCGCCACCATCACGTTGCACCTTGACTACGGACCGCGGATGACGCTCGTCATGGTGTGCATGACAATAGTCCTGGCCCTAATGGAAATCAAGTGTTTCCCGCGCCTCACAAAGAAATTCGACGCAAGTCACGTCACATCCTTCAAGGCGAACCAGCGGCGCCACGACGATATCAAAGGACATGGCACGGTGGCAAACCATAATCAAATCGAACCGGAGACTACAGCGTTTGGGATAGAGCAAGAAGAATATGTCGGCCAGTACAACAGGTATGCGAGATCGTTCTACTACCTCCAGGGCGCCAATGGCTTGGTAATCGAGGTCTTCGAGATCATCGCCCAAGGGCTGGTCACGTACCAAATCAGGCAGGGACGAGCCAAGGTGGCCAGCATGAATGCCTTTGTCGGCTTGTGGCCCTTTGTCTACGAGCCCTCCCTGTTCTTCGCCCGGGAGATTGAGTCAAAGATGGAGGCGCTTATCGACACCACCCGCCTGCGGAGAATGTGGGAGATATCGTCGACTGTCGAAGGAGGAACCGAGGAGCTGAAATGCCCCGATGGCGAGGTGGAGTTCAAGGACTTGGGGTTCTCCTATCCAGGGTCCGATCTCAAGGTTTTTGACGGACTCAATCTCAAAATTCCCGCTGGCAAAAGAGTCGGCATTGTTGGTGCAAGCGGCAGCGGAAAGACCAGTCTCGTAAGACTGCTCATGCGCAAGTACAGGCCCGAATTGGGGTCCGTTCTCATCGACGGCCAGAACATCAACGACGTGACGCGTGATTCGTACGTCCTCACACTGCGAGGCCCCTCACTCGCAAACGCGAACCCTTGACTAACTTGACACATAGTATCCACAGGAAGGTGGCAGTAATGGACCAGAGCCCGTTCCTGTTCAACCGTACAATCAAGGAGAACGTCAAGTTCGCCCGACCAGACGCCACCGACGAAGAAGTGATAGAAGCCTGCAAGCGAGCCAGGATCCACGAAATCATCGTGAAGCGCAAGGACGGATACGACACCTTGATGGGAGAAGAAGGATCGTAGGTACCCCCGTGCTATTCCACTGCGTGCAGCGAGCGGGCTCTCCTGGTAGTGCTTCGTGTCGACGGCTTGTCTCTGACCCGTTCTCAGGCACTTTTCTGGAGGCCAGGGCCAGCGCGTCTGCATGGCTCGTATTTTCCTCGCAAATCCTAGCATTGTGCTCGTCGACGAGGCCACCAGTGCCCTCGATTTGCACATTGAGGCTGAAATCCAGGCAAACTTCAAAGAGAACTTTCCGAGGCAAACAATGATCTTCATAACGTTCGTTGTTTTGCCCCTCCCCCCCCCCCCCCCCTCTTTTTTTTTTAGCGGGCCTTCAGCTAAGTGAACCAGTCATCGAGTCGCAACTGTACGATTTCTTGATCTCATTATCGTTCTCGGCCCGGGCGGCGTCAAAGTCGAGCAGGGAACCCATGATGAGCTTCTGGAGAGAAAGGGCAAGTACTGGGAATTGTGCAACCTGAATATGGGCTTGCCAGCCAGACACGACCCCCACGACTCTGGGAAAGGCTCAGCGGGCACAGAATCACCCGTACTGATGGAGCCCCTAGAGACGGAAACGACGATTTAAGAGTCGGCTGTGGCCGTAGGGGAAGGGGCTGCTAAAGACGGTAGTGGAGGAGTTGGTGAGGAAGGAGGGTAGTATCAGAGCCCCTAAATTAGTCCCTAGGTTCCTACTTTAGCGTGTTTCACCTTTTGCAACACTCCGCCCTCTTGGTACTAGTTGCTAGTGTTTTTAGGTTGCTGCCATAGCGAAAGGCCGTTCAACATCCAGCATCACATAGATGGGTTTCCATCAAGCGTACCGCGGAGGTCAGTTATGCCCGGGAGAACCGGGGTAAACAAGTCAAACGAGGGACTACACGGTCAACGGGGGATCGGTGACCCAAAATTTCCGCTTGATGAGACTAAGCGCCCGAGAAAGGCCTAATGCCCCCCAGCACCCTACCACCTTCCTTGCGGGGAAAATAGGGCCTGCGAACCCAAGCGTGTGCGGCAAACTATAAAGAAGGCCGCAAACCCTCGCTCTGGGCACACTTCCCTAGTTCCTGCTCGTCCTCGCGTTACACTTTTCGTCGCCCTCCACCCCAGAACCCCAATTAATTCCAGCACTATCCTCGGAACCTCCCAAACTCTGCGTCCGATATTAGCCTGCCTGTACCGTCCTGCGCCAATGTCTCCGGGCATGTTCTGAGGCCCAACTTCGAATTCCATTCTCTTGAAAAAGACTGCTTCACACCAGCACAGAGAGCTGAGCGGTCGTCTGCCAGATCAATCACACTCCTGCGTTCGCGGCGAAACAGAAGTACCGGGTTACGCCCAGCTTCGAGAACGGATGTTTGACTGCCAAATAAGTTCAGCGCCATCCTCCGGGCTGGCGCAGAAGCCCTGGACTAACGTGGGCCCATCAATGGCAGGAGCCTTGCGGCGACCACCGAGTCGAGAACTTGACACCCAGGAACCGCAGGAATGCTCACCCATTTTACGCTTGGAGAAGTGGAAACGCCCCTCGAGTTCGCAGTGTCCAGGCGTCGAGCGGGATCGGAAGAGGGCCAAACCCAGCGCAAAGTCCGCGGCATCTCAGCATTCCTCATTTCCCTACCGTCGGGATAGATTCTCTTTCCCTGAACCCGAGTTGACCAGGCCTGAGCCTGAGCTACCACAGCGGCTAGTTTACGATCTGACCAAGGACAAAGAGTATTGCTCCCTCTGTTCGAATGTCCTTGGCCAAGGCGATCGCTACGTCTCGCGGATTTTCGTTTTCCAAAGATGTGCATGCGTATGTTGTTCACCGTGGCCCTTCGAACCATTGCTCACGATGATCAGGTCCTGTGTGGTGAATGCGCTCTCAACGAACTTCCCGAATCGGAACGCGCCCGTCGTGGGATCACTCCCCAGCTTTGTTGCCCTAAATCTGACCATTTCACAAAGAAACAGAGGGCATTGGAGCTATATGGCTTGAACTGTACGATCTGTCGAGAATCGATTTCATACGATGACCCGGCCGTCGACACGCACGCACGACTCGATCGGGTCCGGACACCATGTGGTATGTCTTCACGACGCACGAGCAGGATGGTTTTTTAACACTACCAGGCCATCCCTTTTGTCGACAATGCCTCGAAGAGTACATGCGGCAGGATGGGTCGGACTTTTGTAAATGTCCGAACTGCAGGAAACGGTGGTTGAAGGGCACGATGACTCTCCAGAGCTTCAGGACCGCCACCTGCGCGGGGGCCGAAGAATATTGATTTGGGAGTCAGACGGCCGGTGGCACACAATCTAGCTAGGGAATCCGTCATCATCCTCGACCACTAGCGTGTAGTGCAGAGCCATGCTTCCTCCTTGACGGGTACACTTTGGGGCAGGAATTCGAGAGAGCTGTGACGTCCACTCATGAAAGGGAAATTGGCTGGCGGCAAGGGCTGGAGACGCCCACCAACCCGGGCGTCTCGTGGCGGGAGGGAGCGCAAAGAGCGGTGTGTAAGAATAGATGAAGTTACAACCGGGAAAAGGAGTGTTTTGGCCTTTTGGGTGACATCAGGAGTTAGTTGCATCTGATTAGTTAATAATTTTAAAGAGTGCGTTTCCAAGCGCTGCCAAGGGAACTCTGAGGGTGAGTCAGCACCAGTCAGCGTGAAGTCTCACACACGCAGAGAATGAGCGCCCCTTTGAAACCCTTCAAGGCAGTGCACCCTCACTTACTCACTCCCTCACTCACTCAGTGTGTCCCCTGGGGGCCCTCTACAAAAATAAGGTTTGCACACCTCATGTCACCACCCACACACTACCAGGGAGGGGGTGTCAGAATGAACTCCACTTTGTTAAGGGAAACTTGGTCTTTGCACTATACACACCCACATGCACCCAGTGAGGAGCGTGTCCCCCTTGGCCACGTTTATAGTTGGGCGAAGCCAGAGGAGTTCCTGCCGTGTCCTCTGTAGCAGTCATAAATCGTTTTCCAATTATACGACTTCACAGGAGAATTCAAGTAGTGGCACTTGTTCGGTTCTGGCCCGGGCCGATCCTTGACCTCCGATCGCGGCCGATGCAGCTCCATCAACGCGTGAGTTGCCAGGCTTACCGCGAACTGCACGGGTGAAGTTGTTCAAACAGCCTCAGCGTACTTGTGTCGCTGTCGAAGCTGAAAATACTTAGGTTTACAGTAGAGGGTATCTGGATGACCGCTCCGTTCGCCTGTGGTTTGGGCCAAAATCGACTTGTCAGACAAATGGGCGGTGGAAAAGCGTGGTTGACCGAGTGGTAGAACCTGCGAATTCTGTCAGCAAATGGAGCGAAGAAGGTGTGAGTTCTGGCGAAATGACGCCCCGAGAAATACAGCATTGCCTTTCTCGGCTTTCCTGGTGCGGCTACGGTTGTTGGGCGCCTTCTGTCCTGTTGCAGCACCGAGGGGCCGAAGCGATGGGGGCCGATAAACCCAGGCGAGTACCTCTCCAAGAAAAGGGCAACCTTGTATTCCAAGCTGATATAGTTCCTATCAATGCTTATCCAAATGTAGTCTTTCAGCAATTTCCCGCAGCTTCAAGTCCAAATCACTAATGAAGCACTGGTCGTAAATCCAACAAGAACCCCGCGCACTTCCTCATGACCAAAATCTAATCCCGAGTGGGATTCTCAACTGCGCAACTTGACAAACTTACCCAGAGCCTCTGGCCTCGAACGGTGTGAGATGTCATGCTACCACCAGGTTTGACATAGCCCACCTCTCTATTCAGGCAGTGACAGAAGTCGTATGCCATTCGTCTGACAATACACGTGCAGTTTCAACATCAGATCCCTGAATAGAGGATTGTCCACATCGTCCACAAGGTCGTCCTTGTCAATCAGAATCTCCATCGCCGTGCGCAATGTTGTGGCTTCCAGTGTTGTCTCGTCGCACATTTCAGCTCCATCCGCTGATAACTCCGCCATGAGATCCCGGACCATTATTGTGCACAGCTCGCCTTGCATTTCCAGCGGTTGGGAATCGAGATAACTGCGGACAATCCTCATGGCCAGTTCCCCCACCAGAGGGTCAAGCAGGTCAGCCAACGGGGCAAAAATGTCGTCGGCACCAACTCTATCCTTCAGAGATGCCTCACTGCTTAGCTTGGGTCCGTTACTCGTCCCCTCCAGATATACGTCTTTCAGTACGCCGTTGGAGGGTGGCGCAAGGGCTGATGATTCGGCCAAATCTGGCGTTGATCCGCGGGGACTGGGTTGGGTCGCCTGCTTGATTCGGGCCTCGATCAGCCGCTGAAATTGGTCACTGGTCATCCGTTTCGTGCTTGGCTCGGGAATCTCTTTGAAGTCAAGCCACGCCGTCGTCAGAGGCAAGTCTTGAGGATCGATAGAAGGTGATAATGGGGGTCCGGCGAAGGGGCCATCGGTATAAGGTTGCCCCGTAGCTGACATGGTGACGCCTGTTATTAGAGAGTCAGAGCGCTGTAAGGGATTTTAGGAGGTCGAGATGATTGACTAACCCGGCTAATAGTGAAGGGATGAGTGCCGTGCTTTGGAGCGTGTAGGGCATTTGAAACATCTGGCCAGAGTGAGGAAAGGGGGAACCTCTTTCCATTGCCGCCTAATCCTCGGGTGACCTACCAAAGCTGTGACCACCCCATGTTTTCCCGACCACGCAAAGCTGCGGGATTTCCGCAACACACTGGTCAAAGCCACACTGCCGTCGGTGGAGCTCTACAGAACGTGGAGGTAGGTGAGCCACAGCAAGTTTCCCCTCTTTGGAGCCCTAGCAGGATTGTCAAAGGACGCACCTTCCAGGTTTATCTGACCCCCAACCCGCCTGGAAATTGGGCTGCTGGCAAAAGATCTAGACCCATCTCACCAGGAGAGAACCTTCGAGTCGAATGTGCTGTACTCTTGTGCCACTTCGCAGCAAACTTGGTGAATTATGTCCTTTGTCAGAACGCCTCTTTCCAATTCATCGTGTGCGTTTTCGGTCCTTTTACGGCTTGCCTGGCTTCGCTACTTCTATCAATCCATCCGTTCATTTTGTGGCCGTTCAAGCATTTCGAATATTTTAGACGAGGCAACGATCAGCATTCGATAGACCTCGAGGAACAGCCTTTGAGGATGATGACTGGAACACCTCTTCTTCTAGAGTACGGACCGGTGGCACGACAACCCATGCACGACTCCGGAAGAGTGTCGCACTCCAGGCCCATGTTCGCAATCTCGTCGGCGGGATGCCGATGATCACCATGTCAGCGAGGACGGAACTATGGGCGGCTATTTGGATGTAGTTTTCTGTCTCGAGCCTCTCGTCCCGGAGACGCTCTCAGATTGGGCAGCTGCTCCACTCGCTCACGAATTTCTTCTGATTAGTCGCGTCAGACGAAGCAATATCTGTGTAGGATATCACGACGGCTAGTACTCCTACCAAGGCCCAACAATAACGTTCGCCGAATAATGATAGCCAATCAAAAGTCCTTGACAAACTTTTTGTTGGGAACCTCTAATTGGCTATTTTGAGATTACCTTCGCTGCCTGCCCGATCCAAGTCTTTCAGACACCCAAGATCGCGCGAGCAATTTCATCTTCACCTCACGCTGTGCATCTACAAGTCATTTGAGCAAAATGAACAACGCATCACACTCAAGCCATCCACCGCGCTACGACTCCTCTCTCCAAGGTTCATGTCCATGGTGTCTTGTGTCCGGACCCAATCTTGGCATCAGTGAAGAACGTCTTGCCAGAGGAGACTTGCTGGTGCATCGCGCTCTGTGTCTGGGCCGGAATGGCGATGGAAACCCCTTGGGTATCGAGGACAAATGCCTTCTCCCCGATTGCAAGTCCAAAATACGAGATCCAAATCCAACCTCGTTGGAAATGCACTACCGGCGAAACCACCAGATCAGGCTCAGAGATTTCTCTGACGTGAACTCACTGTACAGGCGCTGTCGGTGCGGAGACGCTCCGGATTTTGACATGAACGCCGACTGGGGCTACTTCCTGACCAAAAAGTCACCGATTCGAGGGTTCCTGATCGACCTCTGGCATGCAACCATAAATCCACTGGACTTCAGAGCAAAACATCAGCCAGAAGTATTGAGAGGCTACCGTTGCGATTTTGTACGCGTCTTCATGGCATCCCCGGTCTCATTCCATGCTCATTCCAGTGATGCAATTCCCGTCATCCCATCCATGACCGTTGTTCTCGAGGAGGATCCGCCGGTTCGTCCAAAAAGGGGCTTGACAGAAGCTCAAAAGAACAACTACCTTATAGCCACCTTCGAATCACAGATGGTCTCATACCATGGGCCTATGGTAAGTCTTAATGAGGACAAGTCATTACTGTTGATCGGCTTACTAACCCTGCTCAGGCACACGGAGGTCGAGGACTTAGGTGGAATCAGAAGAGCGTCCGCATCGGCAATCCCCAAATAATCGCTTTAGCTTACGCCACAGACAAGCGCCGCCTTTTGCAACAATTCAAGAATCTTGTCGCGACTGGCCACATTGCAATAGTACTGGAAATGGTGAGCCAGAATGATGGGAGAGTCGTCACGGCACAGGAATGGAAAATCATATGCGAATGCTGCGAGGAAGCAGGCCTATATCTCGTCGTGGACGAGGTCTTAACCGTCTGGCGCTGTGGCGCGCCCTTCGCGCATTTGTTACCGCAGTATAGCGAGTACAAGCCGTCATTCGTGGTATTTGGGAAAGCTCTCGGGGCATGTGGTCTTGCTGTACACTGGGATGGCGTCCACCTCAATCGTCTCGGCTACGCAGAGCCTTGCAACGCAGAAGACGCAGCGAACTTTATCGACCTGTGGGATCACAAGCCGTCCAGGGTGATCAGCCCTGACGACGCCCTTCGATCGTGGGGCTACATCCTGCTCTCTGAAGAAGACAGATGGTGCACACGGGCGCTGCAGATTGGACAAAATTTACGGAGGGCGGTGGCTAGGCGCCATCCGGACGTCCCCGTCGGGGGCTTTGGAGCTCTGATCTATCTCCCATCCGAAGTTGCCGGAGAGATGGACATCGTGGGGGCGGCGGTCAACGGAGACTTGACACGATGGCTCCCTTACCTGGATGAGGGTCTGACTGAATTCGAACACGTGATGGAGCTGTTCCAGGACTCGGGAGCAGCTATGCGACGAGCACTGGCAAAGTCATATCAAAATGTCACCATGATCAGATGCATCTCTTGCAGTGACTACCTTCATGAGGTCATGTACGCGTGCAAGAAGTGCGGTGGAAATGTTTGCGGTGATTGTGTGGCTCGAGGCGCTAGCGAAAGGCACCAGGAGAAGAGGTGTCTTTCAGGGAACAGGGAAAGCTGAGGCCAGAGCGATATCGGTGCCATATTACCTACAGCATTCGCTACACCCTGTGTTGACATTTGCCTGGACGTGGCTGGTGGATTCCAGAATGCCAACCCGGGGAGTGTCACGGAGGATGTCGACGGGGGACCCAGCATACCGGCAGCACCAGAACTCACGTCTCGATCTTGGCCGCAGTACGATCGATGTGTTCGTCCCGGAATCGTTCTTTTTCGAGATTTCTCATCACGAGGGCCGACATCGCCACATTCCTCCAACCACTCATCCTCGGCCGCATCGTGGGACCCATGGTGGCGGCAGTAGGTGGGCGTCCCTCCATCCGACATGAGAGTGCTCGGTGGTGTGCGTGGCGAACATTCCACCGCCCGGTTCGATGTTCTAGCGTGGTACGTACCACGTGGTATAATGAGTTGACGACGATTTCATAGGCTTCGGGATGGAAGATCGCGCCTGTCAGAATGTACGATGTCTCGTTGTGATCGACACTCTAGTTGCTGACACAGCGTCCGTTGTTATCTGTGTAATTTTCGACATTGATTCCGATCCGATTCCCCCATGACCGTATTCTCGCAGGGCGGCGGAGAGTTCATCGACGGTGGTGACGGCGTAGGAGACGGAGGCGTGACGGGATACCCATAAATGTAAAAGAGGTGGGTCTGCTCGAGCAAGGCGTCGCAAAGTATGATCCGTGCCATCGATGCGGCGCATCCGATACATCGACCCACCCTAGTCTTTGAAACAGTCACCTAACGACCACCACGACACCATCTTCAGGAAGGCCGTCACGGCGTTCGAAGATGAGAATCATGACCTCACCTCGTCGGACGGAGGAGAAGAAGATCGCCGCCGAAGGGGACACCAAGCGCGCGACGTATGTCAATGGCTTGGTGACCGCCAGCTCCGATGGCGACGTTGACCTGCTGAGTGGGTTTTGAAACAGCTGCATCATCTGGAGATGGCGAAGTGGCGACGGACGGCCGATGAGTTCGTGGGAGGAGGAGGGAGATGAAGCGGTAATCAACTTCACATGTCTGTTTCTTTTTTTGTCTTGTTATTCCTTTTCAGGTGTTGGTTCTGCGGCACCGTTACAGATTTGGCGTCGGGATTGGCAGGCGTCCGGGGCACGGGTGCGCAAAAGGGCGTTTCGCGGACAGCCCGCGTGCTTTCGGTCCCATGCCTCCGGGTCAAGGGCGGGAGCTACACTTGGTTACCCACGTTGGCTAGGCCCGAGCCGCTGCACAACAGACGATTTAGAGGAGAGCGCCATGATTCGCCCGGACTGGTCTGGCTTGGGTCTGGATGCCTGGAGCACCCGTAGGAACCCTGCAGTAGTCCAGGTCGTGCCTGATTGGGAATATCGCTACTTCAACCATAGTGGGAGTTCAGGCGGCTAGAGAGTAGTGCCAGTGACGAAGTAGTATGGCCATTGTGTATGTAGGATATCTACTAAAAAATAGCTCCTGAAATCATCGCGTATTGAGACGGCGCATGAGGTTAGATGGCTATATTCTGGCCTGCGACACGAGTCGAGAGTGATGCGGAAACAGAAGAAGACAATCCATGCGACCTCAGTGTAGTCTCGGGTGTAGCTTTACACGTCGTCCTTGAGCTGTTCTGGTCGTCCACAGTCCCGTTCCATGCATCTGTTCTGGTCAACGTTGTTGCTGACCTCGGGGAACATCCTCAGCTAGATTGACTCTGTCCTGTCCCTCTCCAAACGCTCTCGACCCGCTCCCATACCTCACAGACTACGGCCCCTCGCCACGAACTCCCCACTCGGCAACACGTCGAACACGAAAGCGATTCTCACCAGACTCCCTTATTCTATTCCTATCCTGATGGCGGAGATTCGACACCCTAATGGACGTGCTTCCTCCGTGCCTTGACCCGGATGCAGAGCGCCACATTCGTGCGGCGGTACAGCCGAGGCAGCTCGTGGCTGGGGTCAGTCGGGTCGGGATGAGTCGCTAGGCAGTTGGGGTTCAAGGCGAGGCGCATGTTGCTCTTGCCATCGAGAGGCCCCCGCGTCGGTGTGTCGGCAGTCTCTTTGTACAATATCGGCGGCTACGGTGGCAGTAGGGTGAGCCGTGCGTAACCAAGGAGGCCTGGTTTCGCGTCAGCTTTTCTGCCCCTGCATCTCGGCATCGTGTGAACGAAACTCCGAGAGTTAAGCCATGGTGTGCCAAGACGCTCGGGCGCCTCGGAGTTGAGCCTGGTCGAAAATGTGTTGCACCTGATTTGACAATCCTGTGCGGGGCAGCCTTTAATTAAACGCGTGGGTAGGATTGGTAGAAGCCCGCCTGCCTGCCGCCTAGGTGGCTAAACCTGTCGCCCTCGTCCCCTATTTCTTCCCAGTCCCATTCTGCGGTCGCAGCTTCACATTTGACAACAACGTGGCATCTTTCCGTCAATCAAGCAACAAAGCTCTCACTCACCACGACTACGAGAACACGACTACGACGTACTGCTGCGAATCCGTCCGCGAGAAATACTCCAGTCCGGCCGCCAATTCGTCTTCGATCAACCCGTCACTCAACAGATCCGAATGGTGGCGGCTGCTCCCCGATTTGCGATCTTGCTCTAGACTCCGCACCTTTGTCTCGGTTCTGCACGACAGAGACTCGCAATGTCGAAGGACGGGAACCCTCACACTCCTACGCGTTTCCAAAGAGACGTTGACCGGCAATTCCGGGATCGGACGCCCATCCAACATGATTATGAAGCGCCCGAAGATACCTCCAAAGTTAACTGCCAATCACTCATGGACCAGAACTGGTGGAGTGGTGTAGACCCGGAAGATGTAGAACGGAGGCGGCGAGAGCAAATCCAAGAACCGCCATACCACAGAGTGCGTATTCACATGCGACTGGACATGATCAAACGTTATGCCTCAAATTTTGGGCTACCAGATCTGTTCAAAACGATAGATGGTCTGGATAGACTGTTATCGGACGCGGGCGCGGTAGCCGACGACTTTGAGAATGCGCAACGGGAAATTCCTGACACGGTGAAAGAGTATTGGGATCCGGAATACGGCTTCCACCACAACCGTAAAGAAGAGATCGAACGCTCAAGCTACAAATATGACGACTCGCCGCCGCCTGCATCACCTACACACACTTCGGCGATATCCCTCGATTCACGCTCAATCAACCGCCGCTCTCCATCCTCCAACGCAGCTTCCAAGGGTGTTCCTCGGGGAGTCTCCAATGCCCGTGTGCAGAAGAAGCGTGGTGGAAATTACATCGGGACAAGAAGAGAGCAACGAAGAAAAAGGACATCTGAGCGACGGAAGCCTCTTCTCCAGGCGAGGGAGGAAGAGACGGACACAGGCGCCTCTCTGGAGTCTGTTTCGGGCAGGGGGCCAAGCACGACAACCTTGAGCGAGAAGACTGTCCCCTCTGCACGAGCCTCACGTGGACGTGCAGGAACAAAGACAAAAGCGGCCGACAGGCCAGGCCAATCTAACAGAGTGCGAAAGTCGGCGCGAATTCAAAACCAAGAGCAAAAGAAACCCCTCATCGAAAAGAAAACGAAACCCACCTGGTGAGTGGAGGTTACCACCTTCGCCCCAAATATCATCGCAATGTGACAAAATGAGTCGAGCACGGACGAAAAGATCCACGGCAGCGAGCCGTGACTGGGAATCACCGAGGCGTCTCGCGTCCACGTCCAGACACCCTGAGAAGTGGGCGCTTGGCGGCGGTGGGTTGCCGTTTCACCAACCGCCATGCACTCTATCGTTGTACCCTGTGACAGGCATTGGACCGTATTATTGGACGCATACGCTCACCCTTGCCCTAAACCATTTTTTCCTTTGCTGACACCCTCTCACCTGCCCCCTCCCTGGCGCTTTGTGTGGCGAGAGGTAATCCGTCAACAGAATCACCCCATTAACCCAGCCAGCCGCCGCCCTATACCCGGGGCTCTTTTGCTCTTTTCCAGTTCCACTCTTCCTGTTTCTGCGTCAACAACTCTTCAAGTCATATTGGGTTGACTAATTCAAAACCAATTCGCGACCTTTTCGTGCGCAACCTGTTCGCAAACATATTCGCAATCAACCCCCAACCTACCTTAGTCTCGATCGCCCCGTACTCTTTCCTGCATGTCTCTGTGAGACGAGGATGAAGAGGAAAATGAATATGTTTGCATACCATGAGAATGCCGCTGGCGGCGAGGAACCTGCAAGCTCTGTTGCAAACACACCCCTTGAGCCCACTGGCCTCGGCGACGTCGCGGTATTCATTGGTCATATTCAGGGGCGGGAAGCAGAAAGATTTATTGAACTTAATCAAGAGCACATCTGGAACTCGCCTCGCAGGGGTGCGCCGCAAGAGAGTGATGACGAGACCGACGACGAGGAATCGGAACCGTGGCGGGGACAGATGCATGCCGCTATTCCTCTTGATGGTCCCATACTGTGTCATTCCTTTCCAAAGCCTTCCAAAAGGCCAAACGGCTGGCGCCACGGCGCAGAGACAAGGAGATCAAGGGAAAAAGGCGAGAGGCCGTGCGACATGGTGTATCCCCTCAACGCCAAAAGTGGTATCAGCAGCTCGATGTTTCGCATCGACTTTGCCCCTAACCCCGAAAAGAAGCCTACCCCGAGAATCACCCCGGAGATGCGCCACCCCCAGGCCCCCATCCGCATCGAGAGGGGAACAAACACTCTCAGGCGAGGCTTAGGTCATAGCGAGATTCTTGACCAGCCGGCTAAGATATATCTCAACGATAACGACCCCGGGTGTCTGAGTTTTTGGGTGTGGTCACCTGTCCGCAACGCGGCCGAACAGAAGGTGTTCATCGAACACATCAAGGCCTTGTATAATCGTGGGAATTGCCTGGACGAAACACACTTTCCAGGCGTTACATCCGCTGGCGGCTCCACCATGGCCCCGTCGCGTGCAGGCTACGAGACACGGACAGGACTGACTGGCACGGTATACCAGATCGACGGCGAATTGATTTCACACGGTTCTTTCAGAGACGTGTATCCTGTCAAAATCATCGGTCAACCTGTTTGCAACCTAGTCATGCCAAAGCAGACCGCCACCCAGAAACGACTGGCCGAGATGCTGAAAAAAGAGGCCGGAAAGTACCAACTCAAACCCCCTCAATTGAGGCTGGTCGCAAAAGTGGTCAGACTAAAGGGAGATGATAGTCAGTCGACGCAGGACTATAGAGAAATGCTGGAAAAAGAAGCTGAGTTTGTACAAAGTCACCCACATGTGAGTATAACCGTCTTTCTCCCTCCTATGTTTCTTGCCTGCGACCCCGAGCGGACGCGCACCCTCTGGGCTGGTCCCTTACTGACGCGATTGTGTTTTCGCTAGTTTCACATCAACACAATCTACGACATAGCCTACAAGCCCGGAGCTGATGACAGACCGTGGCTCATCGAACAACGCCAGGACTACTGCCTCGACGACGAGTGGTTACCCCTGACAATCGACAAGCCGGACATGGCTAAGCAAATCATTTGCGGCTTAAAGCACATACACGACCACGATTCGATACATCGCGACATGAAGCCGGCCAATATAATGCTGGAGCTCGTAGAGTTCCACGCCGACGGCCTTGATCTGGGCCGATGGGTCGTCAAATTCACTGATCATGGCATGGTGGCGTCTACTGACTACATGGTGGAGGGAAGGTGTGGGTCACCCTGGCACTGCGCCCCTGAGGTCCTGGATTCCAAGCGTTACAGCAAGCCAGCCGACATCTTCTCGACCGGCGTCGTGCTTTTGTGTATGTTTGCGGAATACGACCCCAACCGCCAGCGATCCAACTGGTCGCCCTCCTCGTCTTCCGACGTACGACAATGGATGATCGAAGAAGTTGATCTAATCATTGAGAAGAAATGCCCTCGGGAATACCGGGTTCTGCTCAAGGGAATGCTTGAAAAGAGGCCAAAGGCACGGTGGAACGTGGACAAGTGCCTGGATTTCCTGCTGAGAGGGGACCAAAGCCAAACACGCGACAGTAGCTTCTCGATTGCTCCGACTTTACCTTGGACAACAGAACCCTTTACAGAGGAACAGAAACAAGAGAGTCTCATGAGAAAGGAGGAAGCGCTCAGGCGCGACGGGGTGGTGGAGTCCGACGATGGGCTGTCTGAGAGCGATAGAACCGTCACCCCAGGAGCTCCAAGTCTACTTGCAGACGACAGACTTATGGAGGATGACGTGCCGGCGACGCCCAAGCTCACTCGCCCGATGCGGCTACCCGTCACGCCTTGCCAAGGCCTCGCAGGAGAAGACGCACTACCTTCCGCGGCCTGCACGCCCGTTTTTGGCGATGGCGCTTCGGTTCGAGCCGTCAAGCGAGTCACAGCGCAGCCAGCATCTTACGATTTCAGCGTCACGTGGGACTGGCACGACCCAGAGGGAGTGAGCGGCTCTGGAATTCGGTGGAGAAGCCTTCCACCGCCTCGGGTATCCACGAGCGAATTCTCCAAGCCGCGTCCGAAGCCTGGGCTTCACCTCGGAATTGCCGACGTCAACTGGGGTTTCAATCCGCACCCGCAGACCAAGGCACAACTGTTTTCGCCACCACAGCAGTTGACCGAGAATATGACAAACATGATTCAGAACGCAGAGGGTGAGGATTCTGAGGCAGAGACGGAGATATTGGGCGGAAACGAAGACCCTGAAGTATTGCCCGACACCCGTGACGACAACGATTCTGAGGCAGAGACCGTGAGGCATGCTCAAGACAGAGGACCTGAAGCATCACACTCCAGCCGCAGAGTGGCCCGAACGAATGCGCCGACCAACAACGATCATGAGAACGCAGCACCGGACGACTACAAGCCCATATTTCTTCAGGAGCTGGCTCGAAACAGGAAGCGCAGAGCCTTATTTTCGACACAGGCCAACAAGAGAAATAGAAACGGACTCTACATTTCCTTTTGCAAGGAAGTCGGCTTGGGCAATGGTCGTCGGGCGAGGGTGATCCGCTGAGTGCAGATCTGGGCATTTTTGGCACAACGATTTATGGCATCACATAGAGGGCACAATGTAGGCGTTCATCACACTTTGCTGTTCATGTAAATATATCTATCTATCATGGTTTGGAGGTGGGTATCAGATCCGTTACCTAACTGGAGGGTGAATGTGTGTACTATGGGATCAATAATGATAGATAACTAGCCTATAGATAGAGATGTCAACGCTTGAAGAAGGCTTCAAGGTTGACAGGTATGACCCCTCTTGCTATATACATGCGGTAAGCCAGCTACTTGGCTGGCGGCCTGACTCCTTAGTTAGTGGCCTAAGCCGAGTGTCCAGTGTCACGTGGGTGTTCGTGACAGTGGGAGCACGGGATGTGTTCTTATTGTTTCAGGCACTTGGTTACCCATTACCACCTTTGTGGCAGGATTTTGTCGTGCTTTTTTTGCTCTGCATTTTTGCCTCGGTAGACTTGGACTTGGCTCCAACATGGCGCAGGCCAATGACGCCTGTGCACATGGCTTGTTCAGGACAAAAGGGGTCGCGCAAGCCGAGGCCCGTAATCCGTCCATGGCGCCGCTGCTGCCAATCAGCAATCCCTTTCTGAGAAAGAGAGAAGTAGTATACCACCTAAAGAAATACAAGGAGATGACGATGAGTAAGGTTACCCTTCGGAAATGAGAGTCCTAATTGACAAACATAAAGAGAACGGGCAGCATGATAACGCAAGGTTGTCTGCCCATGTTTAGATCCAGCTTATGGAGCAGCTATGGAATGACTGGCCGCTGCTGAGAAGCACCGCCAGTTAAAAGTCCCGCGGGGTTCGTAAAGCCAATCATGCGGCGGTTCTTGCTATCCTGTCCGGGTCCTCGAGTGGCGATCTCGGCCTTTGCACCTAGAAGTAACGAGCTCACGTCGAGCTCAAGAGTCTTCACCCCGCCGAAGAGCCGCACCACCTCCTCGATGTCGTCCTTATTGGCGGCTCTGGCGGGCGTGATCTTCTCGATATCGCTGATTAGGTTGTTGATGGCATCCATGTCGTCGCACACCAGGGTCTTGTAGTCGTTGATCCGTTCGCGAGCGCCAGATAGGAAGGCGCGAACCCCGTCAACGGCGCGGTTGGCAGCCGGCGCGCTCTCGAGATTCTCTAGGCGACCGAAGACTTCCTCGAGGATGCGGACGAAGACGGAGTACTTATCGCGCCCGAGCTCCTCGATCATGGCGTGCGTGTTGGCGAGACTGTAGCCCCGCAGCACGGCGTTGTCCTTGGCCTGTTTGTCGTTGATAGTCCTCTGAGCATCCAGCTCGTCCTGACGCAGGGCGGCGAGGCGGCGCTCCTTGACCGCTTCGGCCTCCAGCTCCTTCGCGCGGTCGTGGAGTCGTTGTATGGTGACCTCCTGGTCGCGAATGGCCTGCGAGAGACCGCTGCCGCGGGTCTTCATCGACTTGATCCGGCGCTGCAGGCTCTCGGTGAGCTCCTTGTGGTGGGCGGCGTCGCGCTCAGCCGCCGCTAGGGCCACCTGGAAGTCCTTCTGGCGTTTCCGTTCGGCGCTGATGTCACTCTCGAGTTTGTCATGGTGCATCTGCTCTGCCAGCACCTTCGCCTCCTGTTCTTTGATCTTCTTCCCGAGGCGCGCGATCTCCTTGCGCATCAGCTCCTCGGCGGCGGCGGTCGCTTGAGCCGTCTCCTTGGCCACCTGCTTGGCCTTGGCCTGAGTCTTTCTATGCTTCGCGCTGGCGCTGGCCCGGGCCTTTTTGTTCTTGTCCAAGTCGTTCAACAGCTGTTTGTTGAGCGAGTCGCGGGCCTCGACGAGGCTGGCCGACGTCTGCTGGATGGCTTTGATCTCCTTGCCGCTCTTGACGAGTTTGTACTCAAGGGTCTTTTGGCGGTGCTCGGCGACGCTCACGTTGGCTCGGGCCGTGGCGAGCTGCTTGGTGAGCGCGTCCTGCCTCGACTCCTCATCCCTCGTCTTCTCGTCGACGAAGCGCTGGAGTTTGGCCAAATTGTCCCGAAGCTCGCGTGACTCTGAGCTCGCTGAGTTGAGTTGGGTTTGGAAGAAGCCCTCCATGTTCTGGAATGCGGCGTGGGACGCGGCCCTGCCCTCGGCCGAATGGCTCTCGATATAGGCGATGTGTCCGTGCATGCCGTGGATGTATCGATCGCGGCCGGCCACTTCCTCCCACGCGTGCTCCGCCTGGATGACGGCGTTATAGGACTGCGCCTGCAGGTCCATCACTTGGTCTTGCAGCATGCTGATCTCCATCTGGAGGCCCTCGTTGTGCCGATGGACGGCATCGGTGTCCCATCGTCCCTCGACAAGCTCTTGTCGGAGTGTCCCGTTCTGTTGTTCGACGGTCGCCGCGCTGCTCTTGCCCTCATCGATGCGTTGCTGAAGCGTCTCGTGCTCGCGTCGGGCGGCATTGAGCTCGCTCTGCAGCCCGGCAAACTTTTTCTGAAGCGCTTCCTTCTCTTTCTTTTCGACTTCAAGGCTATCTGTGAGGAACTCGACTTGCCTGTTGATACCGGCAATGATCTCTTCGGGTTTCAACGCTTTCATCGACATGGCTGGACTACCGGAGGTGAAACTGAGGGCGGCGGCGGGAGTCAAGATACCATGTGCGACTTAACGGCGATGGAGGCGTTAAGGGAGGAGGAGGGACGCCTCTAGGATGGAAAACTAGCAGCGGGCCTATGTTAGCTGCCGGAAGTAAAAGTAAAGTGGGTGTTGATTTCTTGAAGCTTGTGGTACAGTAGTGAAGCGCAGAGGTTGTAGGTAGGCGAAGGGAGCATCGTATTTGTCTACGTTGTAGGTGCAAGGTCCAACTTCTTATGGCGGGAAGTCTTGCCCGTAAAAAAGGCGTCCATTCGGATCCCTGAAAAAAGGCGTCCAAAGTGGCTCTCGCATGAATGGGTGCATGCTGTGAGTGGGCGGTGGCACATCGTCCAGGGATAAGTAAGGCGCGTGCGTTAGGCATCCACGACTGGTACGCGCATTAGCGTGTTTTCGCTGTGTGTTATTTTGGGTGGAACGGGCTTGGAGAAAAGGCAGAATCGTCTCAAGGGAGGTCTTTTGTTCGCGGCATGACACACTCGCGTTATCCCTACACCGGCGCATGGGTGCACCTAAACTGCACCTGCCAGGGTGCTACGCCTGTCAAGTCACGTAGTGTTCTAGCGGACCGACCAGCTGGTCTTCAAATTCCGACCGTCCCTTACGTAAATGCACTCACCGCTTTTTCAGGGCTGTCCATGTACACACGTGGATCACCGAACGCGTGTCTTGGCATTCCATCGGACGTCAGCTGCGTCAGCTGCGGCTGAGCGACGCCTTGTAGGCTTGTTGGGCTGTTACTCACTAGATAACTATGTCCTGCTCCTGCTCGGCCCCAACCTTCATCTTCTCGGTCACTGTGTGAATATATCCCGTGCGCTCATGTGCATAGATGACCACTCTCGTCGCACCCGTTGGACTCTTCTCCCTCTGAGCCCTTGTGAGGACATTGCTAGGCTTGTCGCTCTCTTTCACGGCGGCTGAAGCGTAGGTCTCCTTGCACGCGACATTAGGGGCGACTGCGTGAAGTCCGACTGTTTAGGTTGGACCGACGACGTCGGAAAGGCGTGTGTAATAGCCATTGCAGCACTACTCTAGGAAAGTCATGGCTTTTACCTCAGATGACTTTGAGGCTATGCTAACGATCAATCAAGACACGGCGTCGCAGCCCGATCGACAGAGAATAGTCGGCGGGTGTATCGACAAGAAAATTCATCGAGACATATGGAAGCAGCCTTTACCGATCCCAGGCCAACGACCAGGCCAAAAACGCAAATGTCAGCCCCCCAGATGTCAGGCTTCAATGACACCACGACGTCAGGTCCCGGAGGACAACTCGAGCTTGTGAAAAGACCTCAGGTTCTTCCTGGTTGGGGCTATGCGTGCGATGCTTGCAGGAGAAGAAAGACGAAGTGTGACAAGACAAAGAATTGCAGCAATTGCATAAGGCTGAAGTTAGTGTGCACCTTTGATCATGCCAGGACTTCGAGAAAGCACAGGAAGCACCTCAAGTCGGCAAATGACCTCCAAGCGGTGGATTTGAGCTTCTGGGCGATGGAAGCGGACGAGTCCGTGGTCTCCCCGACCACGAACTCCAACGGCGTTAAGATCGATAAGGGAACGACACCAATCGAGGCATCAGGAAACTCAGCCCCTGGCTGGATGCCACCCGCCAACGCCCTCACGGCCGTACCAGCCAACTACACCAACGTGGTCGGCCCCAACTATTCTCAATACCATGACCAGAGGCGTGTCTACGAGTGCGGCCCTGACGCAAACAGCACCCTGGCAACAAGCTTCAACAGAGAACCGTACGCCCGTGTTCCATCCTCAGTGCCATACCCGGTGAACACGCATCCAGCTCCTCCTCCTTTGGACGTCGCAGCAGGACAAGGAAACTACGTCGTCATGGACGCCAGAGAGGCTCCCTACGATGAACAGAAACCTGTCTACAATTGCAACCCTGAGCCGAATGGCACCGCACCGATTAGCTCCAGCACAGCGCCGTACAGTCCAGGGACCCCAGAGTCATTGCCGACGGAACAACATCCTCAGTGTCGCGCCTGTGGAGGTTTCGTCGACTCAGGCCCAGCTTCCGGCATTGAATCTTCAGCCTTCGCTCTGTTACAAGCCTACGTCATGTCCGGGATTACTGTGCCTCGCGACTACCTGCCTCACCTCCAGAAACTCGTCCTGACGAATCCCCAAGGCTATCTCGCAGCTCTGTGTTCTTATATACAGTCTGGACACGGCCGAGCCATTTCATTGCAGCACACGATGACAAGGAACGGGCCCGTCGGAGGCTGGAGTGGTGGTCCATACGACCAAGTGTCAGACGAGTATACAGTAAGGAGGGACGCGGTAGCCGGGAGCCACCCGCAGCTTACAGGATCAGCAGAGTCTAAATTGGTTACAGGTTAACCCTCTGCGTCATCTACGATCTACAGGAGCGCAGTACGTGTATTTCAGTGGTTTCTGGAGGATTTTGCGTCGTTCCTAGTTTGCAATTTTCTTTTATCCTTCTTTGTCTGAATTCTTGTAATTTTTAATGTTGTTTTTCTATTCATCCCTGTATTTACATGATGGATGCGTAATTGGTTATTGAGCGCTCGAGTTTCATTGCGCGATGCGATGCAGGCACGCGTTGTGCGGGTCGGCTCGTTGTCGACGACAGCAACCCGAAGAAAAGCGCAGAGGGGCTTCTTGGTAGGGCTGGCTTGAAGGGAAAAAAAAGGCGGTGTGCGTTGTCTGTCAATCACAGAACCAGCCTGTGCCAGCTGGGGCTAGCACAGGGGTCAGACGTGGGAAAAAGTAAATGGTGTCAGGTGAGGGACAAAAGGTTGTGCACAGCCGGGGTCAGGCGTCCAACTCGGGGGTAAATTCGCTTACGTATGATTAATTACCAGCGTATTCCCGTCCCCATCCCAGCCACCCCCAAAGCTGTTTTCCCACCCATTGTGTTCTTGTCTCTCTCACTTTCCAACTGTGTCCTTCCATATCACACTGCTGCCAGCTTACCCATTGTGTTCTTCGTGTCACTTGAAGCGTGCCCATGTGTAATTATGGCGATGACCACTATGCTGGGCCATTGTTCGCCTCCAATGAAACATCAATTTGCAGGACAAATTGAACCCCGAGGTGAGTAATGTTGGCCTGTGAACCTTGCCCACAGAAGACCGTACCATCTTCTAAACCAGCTGATTGTGACTGAACTAAAGGTCAAATGCCATATTTCGATTCCCAGGGCCAGCCGTATGACGCATCGCCCGAGCCCGAGATATATAAAAGGCCCCGGAGGATATGCAATGAGTGTAGACGGAACATAATCAGGTGTGACGGAAGAAAACTTTGTGGATTTTGCAAGACGCGCAACTTGAACTGCAGCAACGGGGATCGGACCGGGAGAACAAGCATCGCGTGCAAAGTTTGTCGGCAGAAAAAGTCAAAGTGCGATGGACAGCGGCCATGTCAAGCTTGCCAGGAACGCAAAACGGCGTGCAACTACCTTGGCAAACTTCGCCGCTCGCAAGCTTGGAAGGAAAAGTTGGGCGCGTTGGGGGAGGTGATGATTTCGATTGTACACACGTCGGCGCCCAAGAGCCCCTCACACCACTCCTCGTCGCCTGTGGAGTGGCCCGCGAACTACGACGACCCCTTCCTCAAAGATATTTTCGACCACCCCGGTGACTATGGCGCTCTTCAACTTGTGCCCCTCATCAAGCTGTTGGAATCATATCGCTTGATCGACGACGCACTGGAGCATACTCGTGAGCAGGCGGTGAAAGCTGTCGTGTGCAAGATTCAGGCGGCGGTGTTGGAGTCATTAGCACGACACCCCAGCAATGATGGCGACGGCGACTCCGTCGTGGCCGAGACCGAAGACATTCCTGGCAACGGGGTCTCTGAACAGATACCTGTCGATGAACCCGGCGCTGACGCAAATACAACCGTGCCGACTTACCCAACAACCACTGCAGCGCCTTTGCCGCCGTGTCCACCCACGACGGGCGCGTATCAAGCCCATCCTCCTGTTGATGTCGCACAGCCCACCTCGCACGGGAATCACTGCTGGTTTGGACCGATTCAGCAGAATATCAACGTCTGGAATAATTACCACGGCACAGCAGCACCAGCGCCATCAACCCCAGCCACCATTACCACCACCAGCCCATCACAGAATGCCGCTCTTCTTGGGGTGCCTCAGCAGATCGGGACGTCTCAGCTGATCGGCGCGCATGCGCAGCCAAACGCCCATCAGCAGCAATACGACCTTCAACAGCGATATTTCCAGCAATTCGCGGCCACAACACCCTCTCAATTCTTGTCTGATCAACCCTTGTCCAACTTTGTTGATACCAACCTCGCACCAGCAGGATTCTGGAACACAGAGACTTCAACAGCATTTCCTCAAGGGGTTCTCCGAGGCGGGGCAGGATTCCCAGGAGGATACTTTTCTTGGCAACCATTTGTTCCCGTCGTCGGTTTCGAAAATGGGAGGGCGCATCCTTGATCCACTCGTCCAGGATCTACCACGGTTCCACGACGGTCCACCATTGCCATTCTTGTCTCTTTCCTTTGTCTCCTGTCAAGGTGTCAGCTTGTGTGCATAGTCAATACACTAGATTGTCCACCATAGCTTGTCTTGTACATGTCCGGTACAGATTATTGTACATGTCCGCCATACATGGATTGTTGTACATGTCTGTCCATATCTCCCCTTGTGGAACTTGTCAATGCAACGTGCGGCATTCTCCACACGCACGGTATGACAGTAGGATTCAGTTACTTTCGTCCGGCGAAGCGTTTGTCGTCTCGTGTATGTCTGAGTTCGGGGAAGGTCAAAACGACTGGGCCCTGCCCATGCAGGAGACGGGAACCTACTGCACCCAGCTCGCGGTCACTTGAGTAATGGGTTTTGCCTTCTCCTCTCCGCGCTACCGGGGTTGGACAATCCCGCGACGCGCAACCGAGCCACATGTAGCACGCTGACAGCGGCTGCGAGCCGGTGCGGCGGACTGACATCGAGCCTGCACGCATGTATGTGCACACCCTCGTTGCTGGCTTCCAAGAAAGACAGACAGCGCGCCTCGGAGGCGCTGTGCAACTGTCGGATGGGCTGCGTTATCCTCCCGCCGTGGAGGGGGGTATACATAGCAAGTTCGCAGTGTGAGACCATAAACAGAATTGAATACCAAACCACGTGCTACTCAGAGAGCATTCGAAACATTCCCGTCATAAAACCCTCCATCCACGACCCGTTCTTTCGCAGTGCATTCTCGCAGGCTTCGCTGGCCTTGTCGAGCTCTGACATTTTTCCCCGAAATCGATCTTTACAAGCTTGCAGAAGCGCAAGGCGAGCAAGCATCCAACCACTTCGTCAAGTATACTTGCTGCTCCCGCACGGACGTCATTCAAACCTCCCACAGACTCCTGAATACGGGTGCCGACAAATTCAACCAGTAGGATCTCTCATCGCTGACGCACGAGATCACTGTTTTCGCGAAAACATGTCTCGACCAGAGTCGCCAAATCTCTGACCATGCTTGTATTTAGCCTCACGACGATGCCGTCCGGAAGCACCGTCCTCGCCGCTTCAGACAACAGAGTGTACACCCCACCACCTTACTCCTCTGTCCTCTCCAAGGAGACTTGGGGCTGCTGCACTTCGTTCCCGCCTCTGTTGCTCTGAACTTCGCGTTCCACCCGCTCGAAGATGGCTCGGATTTCGCGGATCTCCAAATACCTAACCGATAAAACGACCAGGCCCAGGATCAGGACGCCAGCGGCGATGATGGAGTAGACGGCGAGGGCGACGGTCGCGAAGCTCGTGTAGACGTCGACGTGGTAGGCGTCGTCGGCGTGGCCGGCCTCGCACAGGACCGTGGCCCAGCTCAGGTCGCGCACAAAGTAGCTTCCCTGTATTCTCTTGTCGCTTATGTTCTTCTTGAAAAAAATCCTAAAGATGTCCGTCCTTATCTGTATTCCGTTGATTCCTCGTTCAAAACAACATATATGACCCGATCGGAATCCGCGACGGGTGGGAGGGGTATTACTGCCTACCAATCAAGACAAGCGGAACAGGAAACAAAGAAACATCTCGCGCCAACTGCTGCGACCTCGGGCTTTTTTTTTTTTTTTTTGTGTTTTTATTTTTTAAACAAATACGCGTCCTTGAGGAAGAGTATGGTGGGCCGTACCATCGTCCCTGCCACTGCGCTAGCGGCTCGTGGACACGTCCAGCACGACGCAGAACCCCAAAAGTGCCTGGTCACGATGATACCAAGCTGTGCCCGCAGGGATGTTGTGCAGATGCCCCCGGAGTGGCGTTGAGTGCTGCCCATTGATGCAGGCTGTGGACGCTCTCGCAAAGAACTAACGACGGCCACGGGACTTTGTTAAGGCTAGGTATCTGTGCTCAGACGAAGAGACTGGAAACGCCGCGGTCCCCTCCTCGTGTCTCCCGCGTGCATCGACTGCAAGTCTGTCAAGTTCTGGTTCAGAATATAAGAACCTACAAACATCCTTGTATGGCTTACCCGAAGATAAGTGAATGCATAGAGAGCTCTGACTGTGCTTAAAAAAGATGTCTTTACCGGGAGCTCTTGCGTTTCTCTCTTTTGGATTTACTCACTGGGCGAAGATAGGTTTCTTACAGGCGAAGACATGACTGAAAAAGTGTTGAAAGAGCCTCTGCACCAGACTTGACTTTGATACTTGGTTCTTCCTCAGTTACTCGGCCGTACTTATTACGTACCACCCTAGAGGAGTCAACTCATCTGTCGCAGGTAGACGGTGTGTTAATGAAAGGACTGGGGATTATACTTCGACCATTCGTGACCTCGATCGGAAATATCGAGTAGAACGTAGTATGGCCAGTGGCAAATAGAGAGAGACCTATCTTGTGAACTGGAGATCCGAAAGGACCGGAACGTGCAGAGAGCTGAGGTGGCTTTGTTCGCATCCGTCTGTCCAACGCTGAAACCCAGAGGCTGTCTCCTCAAAAATCAAGACTTGTCCGCTTTGCTCAATGGATCCTCGCACGGTCGAGGTTGACCTTTTTTTTTTCACAACGGCGCACAGCTGGCCTCGGATGGAGGCCTCGATCAACGTGAACGCGTCGTTACCGGTTTCGACGAAACCGATGTAGGGAGGCGGGAAGTAATGTGCAGACTGCGTTTTGAGGGCTCGGTAGATTTTGGAGGACCAGGAGGGCATGAAATCGGAAACTGCATTTTAGTGGCTATCAGCTGGCATTAGTGCGGTGCGATATATAGCAACAGTAAAGTCATGTTCGACCTTGTTTCTTGCGTTGAGATAGATATACACTAACCAGCCCTCTGGAAAGCATGCAACCCCATCATTGCACTGTGAGTGTGATAACCTGATTAGTATAAAATCTATCTGGCACGCCTGCGGATTTGTTGTGTGCCGCGGTGGAAATTATTCGGCTCACTTTCCCGATAGGAGTAGGGCACTGTCACGCGACAACTTTTGCCTGCCACGCTGTTCACCGACTTTCCCCCCCTCCTTATACTCGGCTCAGACTTCAAGACCTTTGCCTCTGGAATAATATCGACGAACCATGGCGGCGGATATTGCTCGAGCATCGATCTTGTTTGCCATTTTTGCCCGTGCTTATAAGGTCTTTGGTGACGACAACGACGACTGGATGCTCATCAAGGATCTTCTCAAGATGGGACCAGAAGCGACGTAAGTTTGCCTTCACCGCTGGCAAGGATGAAGCTGATAAAAATATACTTTTAGCGAAGAAGCGTTTGACTGCCTTCTCAAAGATCACGGCTTGAGGCTTGATGGACACCTGTTATCGATTACAGAGACGACCGAACCGCGAACCCGCAGCACGGATGACAGTCCATCAAGCCATCCTGCGTCATCAGCAGGTCCAGACGAACAGTCGTACATTGGAAAACGGCCACCAGACGCCATGGTTTTGATGCTCGCATGGACTCATTTATTGAGCAATATCGACCTGGATTTCAAAAAGTTGGGGGAGACATTTGGTGTCTCGGAAAGCGAAGCGTAAGCCGCGTTCAACCAGTTTTGTTTTAGGTCTGACAACAACCAGCCAACGTCGATTTCAAGATATCCTTCAAAGGAACGGGCATCGATTTACAGAGGGACAGCTGATGCCTACTTATGAACAACGCTGAACCCTGGGAAAGCTGTCATCGCCACTCCACAAAGAGGTTTGGGGAGTGCCTTCAAGAGTGCTACTAGATTGTACTATGTGCCCTGTTGCTCCAATGGAACGAGAGGATGTGATGCGGCTAAATTGTCTTGCTTGCGAGGTATACTAGTGGGCATGGAGGAAACCGGGGGAAACTACGTACACGATGTTTGAATTAGATTTCTGGGATTATCAGATGATCTTTTACAGCTTCGTACTACGCAGGAGGATCACTGTAGAAGTTGGTTGCGATGAGAACTAAAGAGGCCCAGTTCTCCCGCAACTCCACGCCCCCATACTTAAGGTGACGACTGAAATGATGGCTGAAATGATGGCTGAAATAGCTGCCTACTGCTTCCTAAAATGGCGATAAATCTTCCTGTTAAGATGTTACGTGGGCCACATTCACTGGAAAAGGTGCCAACTCAGTCTTGGTAACCATGATAAGAATGAGGTCATCAATGACGAGCATGCGCCCGGGCGTGGCTGCTATTTCCGAATCTGCCCACGAAGCCAATCGGAAATTCAATTCGATAGTCTGCGATTTTTTAAAACCGGGATCTCGAGGAATGGTTGTGGGCGACTCAATCTGAAAGTGGAAAATGTGACCGCCTTTTCGCATGCGGTAGAGGAGGTCCTTTTCCTCCAAATCTAGAGATAGTACCCGCTCCTCAGGCTGATCATACATCGCAAAATGAGATGGCGATCCCACGACTCCTGGGCCGTGATTACGCCCTGGCTTCAAAGTATGGCGATGGAATCAAAAGGTTTCAGGGCATGTTCCAGCATGTTCAACCAAGTCAGCGTTTCTTGATTCACCGTAGACATCATCACGGTGGAGTAAAGGGGCCAAAGATGTGGTTGTCGCCCGTCCGTCCCTCAGAGCTCATCACGTGCCATACGAATGCGAAGCCCGTACTATCCGAGATGTTTCCCATTGAGTTGCGATGCTGCCCGCGTTATATCCATAACTGCTTTAATCACTGTGATGTCCTGTGCCTTGTGAACTGCAGTCGTGATCGGAAACTGTGTTCGAGCACACATGGCGGGACCGCGATAGAACTCGCACCTGGACCGAAAGATTGGGATCAAGAAATCTCCATGGTTTCCAGTAGCGAAGCTGCCCGCAGGTCCGCTGTAGTGGTCAAAGCACACCAGAACAGCAACTGGGGCTTCCCGTGCCTGCCAGTGAACACCAGAGTTCCACACAATGTCCCTCACAGTGCCTAACGCGCCATTCACGGGACCACACTCAATCCGGATATTCCCTCTGAGCATGACACGGCTCCCGATCGCGAGCGGAAGCGAGGCATGAGGGTTGCCAGCTTCCTCCGAGGTTGCATGCATGGTCTTTGCAATGGCGGCGCCTTCATTGGACGCAAGCGCGATGACGATGGGAGCCTGTAGATCGCGCAAATTGTCATGATTCCACTGAGCAACCCTCGTCTTCTTGCCATAAATTCGTAGGACATGATCCAACGCTGGGATTTCAGACGGCACGCGAGCCTGGACACGCGAACGTAGAAGCCTCAAGTCTTCGACTGTGACTTTGTCCTCCACGTACAGCATCGAGGGCATCGCGAAAAGCAACTGATTCGGCATCCCCGACCACGCTCGCGCAGGACAGCATCAAGCTCAATAGTGTTGTTAAAACGCTTATAAAAGTTCCTGGCGGCAAGTTCCTCAGGATTAAGCGTTTAGCCCATGTAGGAAAGGGACCTCACACCAGCGGCAGGGAGTTGCCAGAAATCGCCCGCAATCACGATGTTCATTCCGCCAAATTTCGTCTTGCTGTTGTCCTTGAAGATTTCTCTCACTCGCCGTTCAATTCAGGTCAATATCTTTAATGGAATCATGGCCGTTTCGTCAATGATGAGATACCGAACATGGCTGAGCTCGCCGTCTTGTAACGCCGTCAGGTTCTGAATGCTGAGCCCATCGTATCCCTTGACAAACTTGACAGGCAACTTAAACTGTGCATGCAGTGTTCGCCCACTGATCGCGTGGGCGGCGACGCCAGTGGGTGCCACACGCGCAATTGGACTGGCCTTTCCATGGCGCCTAGCCATTCCTTCTAGTGTAGTCGAAATCCGCATGATAACGTGTGATTTTCCTGTCCCGGCCTTGCCATCGAGACTGATCAGGAGCTGTTTGTTTTTGAGCCCAGCAGGTTCAAGCTGAGAGTGGGCGATGAAATGGTTATGAAGCTGTTTCTGTTTAGCCACCAGGGCGTCTGGATCCGCAGACGAATGGACTTTGAGATTGGCAGGATTGTTAATCTTCGACTGTTTCTAGTAGGCGTCTGGAATGGTACAATGGCCAACACCAGGTGTCTAATCGTAGTGGCGTTCGAAGTCGCATTCTCATAATCTTTCTGTATCGTCATCACGGACACCATTATCTCGATGGGGGAGTTGCTGTTCGGAATGGGACATGAAGCATTAACTTCACTTAGGCGTAATCCTCCGGTTTTGCCTCCCGCTTATAGCGAGGGAAGTAGGTCAGAGCTCGAGGCTTTGCAAACGGTCGAAGCTTGATCTCCTCTACAAAGTAACGGAAGTTATACGGGCGGACGAAGTCCAGATACTTGAGATTGTCCAGGCGCTCAGGTCCCAGTATATACTTCTACAGCGGCGACTGGCCGGCGCTGATTGTCTCGCCGCCATCTTGCAGTTGGTAGCGTGTTGATTGCTGTTCTTCAGAACGGCAATCGACATTCTAGTTCACAAAGAACCACGCTCGAGGGTTGACATGAGTCCTCATTATGATGTTAAATACCACGTGCCGGAACCGAGGATGCTTTGCGAATCAGCCATCGTAGTATTTCAGGAGGTGTCTGACCATGTCAACACAGCCGACTGTTCGCAAACAGGGTGTCGCAAACTCAGCACCACCACTTGGAAAGAGACTTGCAAAGGCCCGAGACAGTATTGGTTAGCTCCTGTGGAGCTCAGAGAGCGGCATGTGACGGAGAGAGGGTATCGTTAAATGGCGCTGTTATGGCCTCATGTGATTGCGCAACCCTTGAATTCCAGCCTCAGTGCCAGCAAGATCAGGAACAACGAATGTGTTTTCCCTTTCGTCCTCGTCTGCAACATCTGTAACGTCCTAATTGTCAGGATACTGCTCAATCTCCGCCTCGAGCTCCTGTCCTGAACCAGACGGCGATCATCAACAGGTGCATCCTCTGCCAAAGTATTCAGGTTGACAGTGCTGATCTCGATATCTCTGTTGCCAGGATGGTGTCGACGGAGGAAATAGAGCCATCTGCTGACGACAAAGCGACGGACACGAAAGTCTCCGGTGAACTGCCTGGCGGATCTCAATTAACATTGACACAAGCGATCAGCATCTGTTCGATCTGTGTGAGCGGAGAAAGACCATGATTGAGATCTCCAGAATCCATGCAATTCTCATGGCTATAGAGGAATGGATCTGTTATGCTCTCTCGCCTGTTAGGGCCAATGCTGTCAACGCGAATGCAACGAGCGCAAACACAGTCATGATTCAACTTCATGTCAAACCATCGCCCTCGATCTTGTCTGACTTCAGGGCGTTATGAAAGTCCTGAATATATTGCCAATCTCGCTCTGTTGGGGCAGGATTATCAGGATCGTAGGGATCTAGGGGTGGATCAAGCATCTCTAGATTGTTAACCTGTGTAGATGACGCTCTGTGAAGGACTCGCCCGGTCAAAAACAGAACTTGGAGAATCATGAATAGATGATTGGGACTGTTGTGATGCCCCTGGAATGGAGAAATGCCTCACAGGGTTCTATATTAACTGGCCAGCTAACTGAGACAACCCTGGCGTTGGCGACGGCTCCTCGCCTGCACGGTGTCGAGCGCGATGGTCTCTGGAGATCGCAACTCGTTGTTTTCTGGCCTCTGCCTGAGCAAGTGTACCCTGAGGGTGACCACGGCGAAAGAACGCAGTCTCATGCTGCCTGACTCTTGAAGCTTGTAGGCCATCCTGGAGGAGACGTGGAGGTTGGATTGGGCTGGACAATGGCACCTGTACAGCACTGCGCTTTCTTGACATAATCGATCCAACTCTTTGACGGCACTCAAGACACTGGGCCGTCTCCCTGTTACCAAGCATAGGTCGAAAGCTTTCTCTCGGACTTGATCGATGGCAGCCAGTGCATGGTCTGAGGGAATCGGAGTCTTCGAGGGAGGACGATGGCAGTTCGGGAGGCATTCCTGCACATAAATGAATAAGGCTCTGCAGATATCTCGAGTAGTTAAATGAGGGTAGTAAAGAAACCAATTGGATTAGTTTTATATATAGTCTAGGCGTGGAGACATGAATGGAGACATCAATGGAGGCGTGACCAGCGATCTCAACAGGATTGTTTACGTCTGAAGGCGTTGTTATTCGGCAACCCAGACACCGCCCGCATGAGTGCACCTCTGCAAGACACTGTGCAGCATCAGACAGGAACAGAATGGTAGGAGCACAGGATCTCGAGTTTGCTCACACACCTGGAGAGTCTGGATGTGCCTGCATCTTGCAGCAACAGAATGGCAGGAGCGCAGGTTCTCGTGCAGGAACGGCAGCAGCAGGTGGACATGGCAGAATCCTTGAAAAGGAGCCGCCTCGCCTAATTCGCATCATGTTCTCTTCTCTTCCCTCGGACCGGCTTCGCGAGGCCGACGCCGCCCTTGCTACTGCTGGCCGCATGAGGCGGGCGGATGACGACGACAACGACAACAACAGCAATAATAATAACAGTAATAATAACAGTAATAATAACAGTAATAATAACAGTAATAGTAACAGTAATAATAATAATAATAATAATAATAATAATAATAATAATAATAATAATAATAATAATAATAATAATAATAATAATAATAATAATAGTAACAATAATAATAATAGTAACAATAATAGTAATAATAACAGTAACAATATTAATAGCAAAAATAATAATAATAA